>NC_056561.1:38382776-38450330 GCF_013358625.1 Macadamia integrifolia | reverse complement strand
GTTCATGGCTAGTGTATGTGTTGGCTTTGCCCCTCCTAGCCATAGAACCATCAATTTATTGTTTTTATTTTAATTGTCTCCCTTTCCCTAAAGCCAAGTAGAGAAACCCTTGTAAGAGTGACTCTCTGGTCAAGTAGGGAAGCTCATATTATGATGCATCTCTCGGGCTAAGTAGAGAAACCTACTTGTGAGTCTCTCTCTAGCTTTATCCCCTTTCTTTTACTTTATTTTTATTTCAGCATTTTTTTCCTTTATTTATTTATTTATTTAATTTTAATTGCGTGGCTTGCGTCTTTAAGTTCTTAGATGACGAATGGTTAGGACGTTATTTTTAGGACGGTAATTAGAATTAGATCACAACCATTAATCAGTTCACTTTCGCATTATTAAAAGAAATAAAAAATAAAGTGGCTGCTCTCCCTGTGTTCGACCCGTAGCTACACTGATCCGTACGCTTGCGGTTACATTTTAAATCTCAAACAGTGTCCTTTACCAATTTTACAGGTGATCACATGCTTGATGAAATTCCTATGCTCCTATTTGATCCAGGGGGAGTTCAAATACTTTTTGGGTGGAATAAGAATCCGAGAACGAATTCTTTTGAAGAATGGGAGAATGATGCAAGGCTGGCCAACATAAGTAGAAGTCCAGCCTAAGGCCTAGCATTTAGGTTTAATCCCTAATGCAAATAAAACCCTTGATTAATATTTTTTTAGTTTTATTATACAATGTAAAGGTTTAATCTCAGCCATAGAAACTCAAGTAGAATCGATGGTTGAGATATCGCAGGAGTTCTTAGGGTTAAAACTCTTCACATTCTTAGTGGATTTTCACATCAACTCCTTTGACTCCTCAACTACTGAGCTTAAGTTTGGCATTTGAGCTAACATTGGAAAGATACAAAGAAAGCTCACTTGGAAGTCACTACTCATCTTGAAACAAGAATCAAAGTGTTAAGTCTTGCATCAAGGCATTGGAAGACCTCAACTTTTGAATCAAGGCATAGGAGACACAAATGGAAGACTTCATCTATAATTTCTATTTTAAAGATTTTTATTGAGTTTTTATTTTCTAATGTATTTTATGATTGATTTATATCATAACTTGAAATTCTAAAAGATGGTTGTAGTCTCCTAGAATAAATGTTGTAGTCCTATATAAAGAGGACAAATCTTGAGTTGTAAAGACACACAAGACAATTGAATCAAAGAAAATTTCAAAATTGCTCCAAGCTTCTTAAGAACCTTGAAGAGTTCTTCTTATGAAACCAAGTTGTGTTTCACCCATTCTTGAAGAGATTGGGCTTTTAATCAGCCTAGAAGAGCTGAGCCTTCAACTTTGAAGAGTTGAAGTCACACCCTCTAAAAGATCCAACCTAGAAGAGTTGAATTTTTGAGGCAATTATTTTCAGATTCGGGCTATGGAAGTGTAGTAACTTAGTAACCCTTTTAAACCCTTTTTCATCTGTAATTTCAATAATTCCTATTTTACAAAATTTGTAGCCCCATTTCTTATCTTCAATTCTCAATTCGAATCACTCAAAACCGATATTGGAGTATAAAGTTATCTTTAAATTACTGACCTAATGTCATTTTGTCTGAAATTGGTTTTATCCATAAAGTTAAGTACTCTCCCGATCCTTGTATTCGGGTAATCCCGTGAGGGAGATTGCATCATTTGGTATCAGAACTTAGATCAATATTGTTTTGTGTAAAATCTAAATTTCACATATGCTATTTTTTTTATGCCATGTATAGATAAGAATTTTGGAATTTTGGCTATTGAATAGATGAGAATTCTTTCGATACGTCACATGCGAAATTTACTAACATATCTAAATATATATGTAAGGAAGTTCAATCAATATGTGTCGTTATCATTTCCATACGTGTCTCTTACCTCTCTTTGATACAATACAATAGATCTCTTTAAATTAACTCTCTGATACAATACCTCACACCGGTCCATACTTAAAACTTTGACATAGTGTTTTTTTGAATGTAGAAGCTTTACATTCTTTTCTAAGGAAAATCTTATTGTTCCATTTTATTTTATTTTTTTCCTTCTTTCCCCTCCCATTGTTCTGTTATGTTGGTCCACAGGTTGGAGTGTATGGACATTATCTTGAATAAAGAGGAATCTAACATTTGCTATAATGAGAATGAGAAGGTCACGAGGTCAAGTCATCGGCTAGAGATGCACTTTCACTTGCCAAACACTTCCTTGATGGGAGATGTCTTACCATTTCCAGTTGATATTTTGCCCACTTCATCATTACTTATTTGATGAGTTTTAGCCTTAAAATGTCGTAAAAAATTAATTTTGTGTATTTTGTTTATTAAAAAATATTTTTTATGGAAGAGTATGACCCTTACTCCTAGACATATGGGTGCTAAATGATTAGTCCATCCCTCGTGAAATGAAAAATATTTTTTCTATTTATACTTCCTTTTATGCTCCCATTGGCCCTCTTGCATACGTAGAACCACACTTCCCCAAGAAAATAGTTCCCATTAGTTTATTTTGAGGTGTAAGTTACAAACAGTTAAACTGAAAAATTCTAATACATTTTGACCCACAGGATTGAAAAGTGGCCCCTAATTTGTCATAGAGATAATCCAGTCATTTATTATGGATAAGGGGACTACGACAATGTAGATCCATTCATAATCAAAATGGATGCAAATCTAACCATATCCTGATTTTATTCGAATAGCAAAGGAAAAAAATTTGAAAACTTCAGAACCTTTCAACAATTCTAATTGGAATATTTACAAAAGAGGGTATATGCCTTAATATACCCCCAACCACAAAGGGTAGCCAAATTGGCAAAGGATCTTCGCTTCAAGAAGCATGTGGTTTTGAGTTCAATTCCTCTTACCTCTTTGGGTCATTCACACGAGGATATTTAATGCTCTTATTCATTCACTCTTTTCGGTGAAAGTTAAATGCTTCTCATTCAACCCCGATATGATTTGGTCCATATTATTGTGGGATCGATATAGATCCATAGGACTAGTCAAGCTAAAGGCTTTGATACCCGTTTGTTAGATCAAACTCCAAGAAATATGATAAAATAAACCAAGACAGATTGCACAACACAAAGATTTAACGAGGTTCACACACCAGGGTGGTGTGCTACGTCTTCGGGCGAAGAAGAAGATATTTAACTATTCAAAAAAGAGATTACACTCAGGTAGCGGCGAGAAAACTCGCCCTGAAACCCTAGCTTGAAAAACCTCCAAAATACAATGACTTTCTCAACAAGCAACAGTATATTATATACTCCAAGTCGTGGGTCGACCCATCGGGTTGCAGTCGATCCTGTCGAACACCCCCATACAAGATCAGTGATGGGCTCCAGGCTTGGGCCTATCGGCCCAACCCCTCTGCTTCCATCACAGATCTCAGAAAACTTCTCATTCGGGTCACCACCAAAATATATCGGAATGGGTCAATCTTCAAAATGGGTCAAGAATTCGAGACAAACTTAACACCGTGGTTAAAAAAAAAAAGGGATATACCTCAATTTTGACATTGACTGATATCTGTTGTGTTCCTTCCCCTCTTAATGGTTAGGATGTGTCCAATTGGCATGCCATAGACTACTTTTCAAAATCTAGGCAGCAGATCAAGATCCAAACTAGAAAAAACCATTAAAACACTATATGAAAACACATTTATGGCGACGGTAACAAAATACTATTGTCGCCAAATATAATATATAGCGACCGTAAAATGGATAGTGTTGCCTAATACATTTATGACGACTGTAAAATAATACTCGTCACCAAAACAAAATTTCAGCGACGAAATTTTAAATACCGTAGCATCATCATTTTATAACGACGGGTTAAATTTAAATGTTACAAAAAATTATTTAAGGGGACGGAATTTTTTAATACTGTAGTGAAATAATATCTTAGACAATGGTAAATTTTTTACCATTGCCTCATATCCTATGCTCAATCAACAATAATTTGATTTATAACGACGATAGAAATTATACTGCCACAAAATATAATCATTTATATTTGGCGACGGTTAAAAATCTACTGTAGCCAGTCATTGATTTTATACAACTGCAATTTTATTCCCGTCACCAATTAACACCAAAATTATTTAGAAATTTTAGACGCGGGAAAGGTTTCTTAATTTACTTGTGCTTTTGGTTTTCCTGGTTTCCTTTTCCCGCACAAACATGCTTCTATAGTATTTCTCTCTCTCTCTCAAAACCTCGTGAATCTATTTTTTTTTTTTATATTAATCCAGTTTTAGTGAAACTCAAAGTCTCTCTTAAAAAAATAATAATAATAAAATAAAGTCTCCCTCTCTCACGTCTCTCCTCTACCTTTAGCCCTTCCCTTTCACGTCTCTCCTCTAACTAAAACCGCCCCTCTCTCTCTCCTCTTCCGTATCATGCTCTCTCTCTCTCTCTCTCTCGATCTCTCTCTCTTTTTTTCTTTCTCTTCACGGCTCAATTCTGCTCTAACCTCTCAATCCCTCTCTCTCTGGTCTAACCTCTGCCAGCAGTGACGTTACAGAGGCTGTGGGTGAGAAAGCAATCTAGGTACAGTTTCTATCTTACCTCTTGTTTTACGCTTCTGTTTTGTTAATTTTGATTGCTCTATTTGCTGTTGTTGTGCTCCCTTTAAATGGCAATAGTCCAACTATGTAATAACTCAATAAAAAATGTTCCATTATCCTGAACCAGAATTCCAAACAGAAATGGGTGAATTTAATGTTTTCGACTTCAAAAATCTAAGATTGGGATATCTTAGTAGTGATATAGCTTGCCAAACATCTAAAAAAAAAAGTTCCCTAATATCGCCAAATTTCTTGAGGCGAGGACAGTCAATTAGTAATTCTCCCAATTGTTCCCCACCAAATGTCATTCCACTGTTACAGTTTGTTATCTATCGAAATGCAATAAAGCATCAAACTGTGAACAACCATACAATTAGTAGCAAGGAATCAGAAGGCGATAAAAGAAAGCATGTTTTCGTCATAATCAACTTAAGCAACATGTTGTCTTCGGCCTTACCAGAAAAAGCAATAAGATGAGTTGCAGAGAGAAGATCATCCGACAGACGAACTTCAACTTCAGAAACTTTGATCTGCAATCCATCCTTAACCAAATTACTGACCAGGACAAGAAGAGTACGATTTCAATGGCAGAAATTTAAGCTTTGAAGGGTGAGCTACTGAAGACGAGGGAAAATGAGGGTGGAAGAGAGGAAATGAGGGAAATGATAGGCGAGCTCAAGACAGGAGTGGATTCACTTAACACGAGAAACGAGAGAGTCAGGCGTCGACTGCCGGCCGTAGGGTTCGAAACTCGATCAAAAACAGTCTAGCCAGTGCAAATAAGGCCAATGGTGCCTTAGAAATGAATCGGACGGTCGAACCGGGTTCCTCTATTCGATATAGACAACGAACTAATTGTAAGTATTCTTTGACCATGTTATAATACTAAACGATATATCATGTACCATGCAGCACTTTTACAGTGGTATACTCGATGAGACCTTTGCCCTCTGGTGCAGTGTTTAGATGCTATCCTGGGTGAGAAGTAGTTTATTTATTTATTTTTTTTGTGGGGAGGGGGAAATAATAATCAAGCATTCTGCCTCAGATTGTTTCTTTTCTGATCCTCTTCCAGATTGTGGAAGGTGTTCTATGATGATTAGGATAGACCAAATTGATATTTGCTGGCAAAAGAGCAAATCAGCCGTCCTGATGCAGAAGATATTGAGGTTAGTTACTGACAATACAAACTATATTAGAAACTTGCAAGCCGAGGGAGTGAGTCCCAGTAAACCACCACATATGATGATCCTAGCATCTGACCTAGGTCTCATTCCATAGTGTAAATTAAAAAGATTTAAAATTAACATACACTTTCTGGACATTCTCTATGGCTGTCCAAAACGGTGCCATATGTTGGATTCAAGTCAATATTTGGATTGTAGGATCTTTTTGGTAGAACTTATCTTGTTTTTAGTTCTCAATTAAATGCTCTCTAATTGAACTTAAAGGATTCTATGATGATTCTGATTAACTCTCTCTCTCTCTCTCTCTCTCTCTCTCTCTCATATGAAGTCTAGTGAAAACCAAAACCTGATTAATTTCACATGTTATTGAGTTAATGTTTGTTACTTAAAAAATAAATGAATAATGGATATGCTAGTATGCAAATGCAATGAATTACAGAAATGACTGTTTAGGCCTCAAGTATAAGATTTAATTATTTTTAATTCATAGGCAGTATAGTTATTAAAGTAATCCTCTTCAACTTTCTACATTTATGTCGACATGATTGCTTCATCAATTGAATTGAGTAAACATGCTCATGGATAACAGTTCTTTCATTTCTAGCTCTTGTTAATTAATCTTTATTTTCTCACTATCCCATTATGCTATTGGTACTACTTACAAGACACTAGAACTTCTCTAGGTTTTTTGTTTTTTTTACTATGAAGCAGATCATAACAAGTATTCCTAAATCTTGGGTTAGTGAAATTAACTATAGTAACTACCAAAATTAACAAAACCCAAAAGAAGAAATAGTCAAAATCCAATGAAATCAGTTGGGAAGAACTTTGAAATAAACTCCTCTGTTTCCTCCTTTTTTTTCTTCAGAAAAGATTCATTAACAAACCATGATAAAATGAGTTCTTCAGTAGCCTTTCAATCAGTTTCTTGTATAAAAGGCTATCATCAACTGGTAAAACATGAAATTGAGACTCTGCTTCCATACCCATCTTGCTGAAACAAATATCCAGTAAGGAAGAACGGGGGAAGAAGAAGAAGTGGTGGATGACGCTTTTGCCTTTTATTTTTTTATTTGTATATTGTTTTCTCCTTTTTCCTTGGATGCAATAACTAATGATAGTGCATTTTATTGTATGAACCTCCAAAGTAAGATTTTTAACTTGATTTAGTTTACCAGATATATACTAGCTGGTGCGTTTTTAATGGTAGAAGATTAGGTACATGTGTTTATTGTATAAGGTTACTCATGTTAAATGTTTAATGCCAGTACTCTTACCATATACCTCAGATATCTTTCTAATATTGCTGCTTTTGCTTTTTAGCAGTTAGTGTGGAAAATATGTCTAGGTCATGGATTGAAAGTTCAAGAGATCCATTAAACAGGTTATCTCCACAATACAGACTAGAGGTAACAAAATTCTTAGAATTTGCATTTTCTAATGCATCCATAGGGGATCGCATCCTATGCCCATGTGTCAAATGCATAAACCAATTGTGGATGATTAGAGACATAGCGTATGAACATTTGGTTTGTGATGGAATTCTATGGAATTAAACGAGATGGATTTTTCATGGGGAAGGTACATCTTCACATGAAAGTCTACATGTTAATACTGTGATACAAGATGAAGGTGAAACATATGATGGTACACACACCATGTCAGATGAGCTATAGGGAAGAAATACAAATGAAGATGTTGAGGATGGTGACATAGGTGATGGTACAAAGGGAGCAAGTATAGAGGCAGATAAATTTGAACGATTAATTGAAGATTCAAAGAAGGAGTTGTACCCAGGATGCATGAAATTTACTAGATTATCCTTCATTCTTCGTCTTTATCATATAAAGTGCCTTTGCAACATGACTGACAAAGCATTGTCAATGCTGTTAGATTTGTTGGGGGAGGTGCTTCCAGAGCCAAATACATTGCCAAAGAATATGTATGAAACAAAGAAAATTATCAAAGATTTGGGGCTCAACTGCAATAAGATTGATGCCTACCCAAATGATTACATGTTGTTTCGGAAAGGAGCAGAGAAAGCCACATCTTGTTATAAATGTGGGGCATCAAGATATTCAAGTAAAGGAAAGAAATTTTCGGCTAAGACATTACGTCATTTTCCTTTAATCCCAAGGTTGCAGAGGTTATATATTTTATCCAAAACCTCATTTAATATGAGATGGCATCATGAAGAACGTACAAAAGACCAAAGGTTACGACACCCAGCTGACAGTCAAGCATGGAAGGAGTTTGATAGATTGCATCAACTTTTTAGTGAGGAGCCTCGTAATATCAGACTCAGGTTAGCAAGTGATGGATTCTACCCATACAAGTATATGAGATCAACTCATAGTGTATGGCCTGTTGTGGTGATGCCTTATAATTTGCCGCCATGGATGTGCATGAAGCCAGACTACTTCATTCTTACTTTGCTTATTCCTAGACCAGAACAGCCTGGGAATGATATAGATGTATATTTACATCCATTGATAGAAGAGTTAAAAGATTTATGGTACAATGGAGTTGAGACTTATGATGCATTTAAGAAGGAGAAATTTAATCTAAAAGCATGTTTGTTATGGGCCATTAATGATTTTCCAGCATATGCAGTCCTCTCAGGATGGAGTACTAAAGGTGCTTATGCTTGTCCATGTTACAACAGTGAGACTTCCTCATTGGCTAAAATATAGCAAAAAACATTGTTATTTGGGCCATCGTCGATTCCTTCCACAAGAACATCGATTTCGAAGAGACAAAAGGAGTTTTGATGGCCTTGAGGAACATAGACTCCAACCAAAGCAACTATCAGGGAATGACATATTGGAACATTTACAATATGTTGATTTTCCTCCATTTGGTAAAGAAAATAATAAACAAAGTGGGAAGAAGAAGCAAAGGAGGTTAAAACAGCCAGAGCTTCCATACAACTGGAAGAAGAAGAGTATATTTTTTGACTTGCCATACTGGAAAGATAATCTAGTCCGTCACAATTTAGATGTGATGCATATTGAGAAGAACGTCTGTGATAATATCGTTAACACTTTATTGGATCAAAAAGAAAAGTCGAAGGATAACGTGAATGCACATTTAGATTTGAGAGACATGAAAATACGATTAGATCTTCAACCAAAGGTCATTGAAGGCAAGAATAAGTTGTTCATACCTCCAGCAAGCTACACAATGTCTACCACTGACAAAGATTTGTTTTGCGCAGTTTTAAGGGGTGTAAAGGTTCCAGATGGACTTTGTAGTAATATTTCACAGTGTGTGCAAGAACGTAAGATTATTGGAATGAAGAGCCATGATTCTCATATTATGATGCAACAACTTCTTCCAATTGCAGTGCGTAACATATTGCCTAAGAATGTCAGCATTGTATTGATAGAGGTTAGTGCATTTTTTCGAGAGTTGTGTAGTAAATTTGGGAAGGAGGAAGACTTCAAGAGGCTTGGTGAAAGTGTTGTCTTAACACTATGCAAGATGGAGAGGATTTTTCCGCCTACATTCTTTGATGTTATGGTACACCTGATTGTTCATTTAGCCCATGAAGCTAGCTTGGCTGGTCCAGTTCAATACCGTTGGATGTATCCAATAGAAAGGTTAGTGTTAAATTTTCATTTTGTCTTAAACAATAGGATAACTTGTGTAGGCTTTTTAATATGTTGAATACATTAACTATAAATTTGATTCTAATTAGGTTTCTCAAACGATTGAAAGACTACGTGCGTAACCCTAGTCGGCCAGTGGCATCTATAGCAGAAGGATATCTTGCAAATGAGTGTTTGACCTATTACTCTAGATACCTTGAAGATGTGGAAACAATGTCAACTAGACTACCAAGAAATGCGGGGTCAACAGAAACATACGATCCATCTTCTATATTCTCAAGAGCAAGTAGGCCAATAGGGAAGTGCGAGATGATACGACTCGACATTATAGAAAGGGACCAGGCACATCGGTACGTGCTCAAGAACTCTAAAGGATTAGAAGAATATCGTGAGTAAGTATTACATATAAATTATGTTTACACAAAATGTTTATGTTGGAGCAAAAAATTTATAATTTATATTCTTATAAGAAAATATTAGTATATAAGAGATTCTTCACTTACTATGTAGGCTTCATTGTGCACAAATCCAAAGGTCGATGGCTCGTAGAGCTCGCCTATATTTGGTAAGAACGAAGCATGCTAAGGAGTTTCCAAAATGGTTCAATGAGTATGTAAGTTCAACCCAAATTTAATTGAAGAGAGTTAGATTATATACTATATCATGATTATATGTTTAGATCTCTAATTATACATATCTTAATTTTTTTTATTTAGTTATTGAATCTACGCGAGAATGGGGTCAAGGTGCCTAATCATATTAGATGGCTGGCTTGAGGTCCTAACTTAGATGCAAGAAGTTATGATGAATACATTATTAATGGCATCAAATTTCATAGTAAGGTACATGAGAATAATAGAAAAACTCAAAATAGTGGGGTTCTTTTAACGGCATTGACAGAAGAATTTTCAAGTTCAAAAGATACACACCCTATTGAGGGATATATCATGTATTATGGAATTTTGAAGAAAGTAATTGAATTGGAATATGCAAATGATCTTAAAGTAATGTTATTTAAATGTGATTGGGCTAATCTTAGAAAGGGAGTGGAGAAAGATGACCTCGGATTTGTCCTTGTCAATTTTAACCATTTACAATACAATGACCGAGATCAGTTTACTGACCCATTTGTATTACCGTCACAAGTAGAGCAAGTGTTTTACGTTGCTGATCCACAAAGGCCTGAATGGCAAGTTGTCATAAATACAAAGATTAGAGATATTTTTGACATGGGAGGAGAAGATCATGATGAATCAGATCAGACAAATATACAAAGTACATTACAAGATAGACAAAATATAGAACATTCATATGGTGATAGTGATGTTGATGTGAGTTAGGTCAGATCTGATGTGGAAGGTACTATAATTGACACACCAATCGAATTGATCAATGCAATGGAGAGTTCAAATGACAATATATCAAATTGATTGACTTATAAACAAGGTAACAATTGATTGATCTTTATCTTAATTTCTGCATCCATTGAATTGTTTCTTTCTAGATTATGTATTTCTTTTATTGGAATGAAAGAATAAAGAAACTTTATACTTTTATTAATATTGGTTCTCTTATTTCTTTGGCAAAATTGTGTTTGTTTATTAGTCATTGTTCTTTTGATTTAGTTTTCTTAATCGAATTCATCTTTGATTGTAGGCATTTTTACTGTGTAATTGATATTTATTTTTTCAGCACATTTGTCTCATAAAATAGTAAACCTAATATATAAGTCAACCATATTTTAACAATTATATTTAGAGTTTTGTAATGCTTTTGAATTATAGGCCGTAAAAGTATATAAGTATAAGAGCATTTGGTGAGAGCAAACCAATAAACTTAATGTTGATTGACTAGACATTTCTGATGCTAGTTTAAGAGCATGTGGAAGTATATTGTTGACTTGACACATTATCACATTTCTTATAGTGGTTGTTTATTGGGAAACAGATATGAGTAATCCTAATATATGTGGAAGTACAAGTGGGAATGATAATACAAGTGGTTCAGGTTAGTACATGTAGTAAAGTTATTCTTTAAAAATTGATGTAAAGGATAATGATTCTCAATACTTTTAGTTTTCTTATCTTAATTTTTCACAGGAAAAAGGGTGAGAGGCCAAAGGGGAAGAACTAAGGCTCATGATATTATAAATATTCCAGATGGTGAGAGAATACAAATTGAAGTAAATGAGTGGGGACAACCATGTGAAGGCAAGTCAACAGCGAAATTAACTACATGGATTGGAACATTAGCAAGGAATCATCTATATTGTCCGTTGACATACCCTAAGTGGACAAACATACCACAATCATATAAAGAAGATTGTTGGAAAGAAATAACGGTAATATCACTCACATATTATATTTATATATTACCTTAAAGAAAAATATTTAGTTGGATAAACTAACCATGTGATGTTTATTAATTTTTTTTTTTTAATTATTCTAGGCCAAATTTATCATCCCTGAAGTTTGCAAGACATGGTGCTTAGATAGATTAGCTAAACGGTTGAAGGACCATAAGTGTGACTTGAAGGCTGAGTACTACAGTAAGTATGATTCATCCTCTGATCAGAGGAAAAATATTGATCTTCAACTTACACCATTGGAGCAATGGGATGCGCTACTGAAGTTGTGGGATGATAAAAAGCATAAGGTAATGTACATCTATAAATGTGTTATATTACTTCAAATTGTAGATATATTATCACTAATTGAATGGTTGTGACAATGACATATAAATTATATTGGGTAAGATATTGAAACGAATGGATTGATATCTATGACATGAGTATATATACGAGTTTGGTTTTAGCATAAGTACCTTAAGGAATTGAAATTAATAAATGATACATTATTTTATTGCAGGAACTTTCTGATCGTAATAAGAAAAATAAGTCCAAACAAAAAATGCGTCATAGATGGGTAGAACTTCATATGCCATCATACGTGAAAAATTGGTAAGTGTTTTGTTTTATATTATCATATTGATTACATCGAGTTTATTAGCCTTTTATTATCCCAAAGTCTTTAACACTTATTGTTCTTATTTTATATTTCAGCTTAACGAGGACCCAGAGAAAAAGCTTCCAAATCGTATCAAAATATTTGACTTCACCCATGAAAGGCCTGGATGTTCTATGGATGACGAGTCTGCGAAAAAGTTGGTATGTTATTAAATAGAACACAAGTGTTGATATTGATATTTTATTTCTCTAACTATTTGATTAATCTTTTATTTAATTATTTATCATTATGGTTTGTGATTGCTTATAAAATCATGGTCTATGTTATATTTTCTTGTTTAATTACACTTATAGGAAAAAATGCAGCGTGAACTAAGTTTGCAACTTGAAGAAATGCAATAGGACAATGATGTTATTGATGAAACCTTCACCAAAGTAATGGGACGTGATAGACGTGGATATGTGCGCATGTTTGGGCTTGGAGTAACCCCAAAACAAGTGTTTGTTTTAGAAGGACTACGTGCTCAGAGGCAAGGACAACATATCTCAGAATTAAAGTTAGAGAATAGCCAATTGAAAGAGCAGATTTCTCAACAAAATGTGGAGATGAATGAGATGAAGTCTCAAATAGCTATGCTTATGCAATTCATGACATCATTCCAATCTTCTCAAGGATAGGTATAATATATACTTTAATTTCTATACATTCATAATTGAGTTATCTATATATTATATCTCTGGTGGATGTATCTTCATGACCATAATGATTCCATATGTAACAATCTATGATATGTTTGTTAATGATTGATGTATCATACTCCATTGTAGTGACAGTCTAGAGTTCATTTTTTGACTCTGTATATATAGGTGATGGTGATTGGATGAGGTATAACATAAGAGTATAGGGTATTGACCATCTTAATGAACACAAATAGTTTGACAACTTTTAATAATTTCTTTTGCTTTGCTTTTTAGTCAAATTTTGTTAACTAAAAAGCTTTAACCTTTTCATTTTATTTTATTTCTTTATATTTTTTATTATATTTTAGTATGATAGGTGGTGTTTGAAAAGTACATCATTGAAAGGATGATAGAGAATTATTTTCATTTGTAAAGGACAATACTCAATACAATGAGTTAATTATGTGTTTGAATGTCCAAACAAATAAGTATAATGAGACGTCAATAAAATTTCATGAAACAATAAATCTTCTTGTTTATATTTTTGATTTCATGGTTTTTAGCAATGAGAAAAATATGTCATTTTTATTTTCTTAGTATTCAAGCAAAACATAAGTTAATTATTCTATATTGTAGGATATTGTTAAATCTAATGTGGCAAGGCAAGGCTATGAAAGATAGTGGAGCTATCCTTTGGAGGAGTATGTAAGACAAACCCAATCGATGAAAAATGCAAAGTCTGAAGTTTGATGTATTGATTGTAGGAATTTTTTTGAAGTGGAATGAAAACAATGACTTCTTATTTATAATTATAAGACTTTTTGAAAAAGGAATGAAAACAATGAATTTTTAATTATGATTGTAAGACTTTTTGGAAGGTCAATGAAAGTAATGT
Source organism: Macadamia integrifolia (assembly GCF_013358625.1). Lineage (NCBI taxonomy): Eukaryota > Viridiplantae > Streptophyta > Magnoliopsida > Proteales > Proteaceae > Macadamia > Macadamia integrifolia. The sequence goes on along the minus strand of NC_056561.1, from coordinate 38,436,404 downwards.
ATTATGATATGGATGCCTAGGATGATCTCATTTTCTGAATTAGACAATGTATATTGATGTAATTACAGGAACAATTTATAGATAATATGCAAAATTTACTAATATTAAAATTTTATTTTATTTATTTTATATTTGGCGACGGGTTTTATTATACCATTGCTATAAATAAATTATTATTAGGCTTAGGCGACGGATAATAACCGTTGGCATATATATTTTTTGCGACGGATTTTTTTATACTGTTGTTATAAATAAATTTCATCTATTATTTATATAAATGCCGTCGCTAAAAATATATTTGGCGACGGAAAATATAATTCTATCACTAGTAATATTTTTCCCAACCACCCATCTTTTTCCGTCGCCTATTTTTAGCTGCGGCAGTATAGGCGACGGAATTGGCAACTGAAAATTAACCATCGTTGCTATTTTTCGCGACGGTTTTATGTTTTTTGAGACGATTTTTTTCCGTCGCAAAAAATGTGTTTTCTTGTAGTGCGTATTGGATTCAGACCTAGAGAAATCGGTGATTTGGTTCAGTGGGTGGCCAACTCTTCTAAAAATTTCTCTTCTTCTACGGCTTGGAACCATGTGTTCTAGAGCCCTTATATATACCTTCTTGGTTTAAGATAGGTTGATTTAGTTCTTCCATCTTAGGGCAATTTTTCCTGTGTGGAGAGCAATTACTAATCCCCTTCTTACCCTGGAGTTTCTTCTTCGAAGGAACTTGTCTGTCCCGAAGTGTTGTCTTTATTGGAACTCCTTTGAGAGTGTGAATCTTTTTTTTTTTTTTTTTTTTTTTTTTCTGTTGTCCCATTTCCAAGGTAGTCTGAATGGTATTCTTAGCAAATATTGGCCTATCTAAGACTTTTCATATCTTTTGGCAGAGAATGGAGGTGACTCTTCAAAATTTTCAATAGTAAATATTCTTGTGATGCTGTTGGAAAGTTGACTTTTATGCAATGACTCAACATAAAAGAAATAAAAGGAGATGAACTAGCTCCTAATGTTCAAATAAGAAAAATCCAGAATGATATCTCTTTTCAGATTAGAAACAAGATCCTTTACAAATGTATAGTTTGACCATATTCTACTAGATACATGCATCTTTCCTTGTTTTGGGATCTTCCTCTTGTTTGTTTGCCCCACCCTCAGTTTGCACCCCCCCTTTTTATGGTGGCCTCTTTCTGTTGAATTGTATTCCCCCTCCCCTCCCCTCCCCTCCCCTCCCGCCCGGTTCCGTTTTTTATCCTCTTATGATTGTTCGGCCCCCCCCCCCTTGGTCTTTCTTTTTTAGGGAATCTGCCATTTGGCTATCCTTTAAGGGCTTTTGTTTTTTATATTTTCCCCTTTATTATATTACATACATACAACATACATAAAATAAATAAATAAATAAATAAATAAAACATATAACTAAGGGCTACGGATTGCTACCTGATCGTGTGGTCACTGCTCCAACACGGGGACCAATCAGGGGAGGTGCATAGGCATCCAACTAAAGGTAGGGTGGTCTTTTCACAATCCCATTGTCTGAATGTAAGGAGTCACGATCAGGTAGCTATCTTTTGCACTATAACAATCTTTTTCGCTGTAACTAATTATTGGTTTCACTCTTATTTGTAAGGTAAATTTGATGGTACAAGAACCACCTTATTAAAATCACCATTAGAGCCAATGGTGGAGAATGATATAAAAAGACAGCCACTCACTCCATAGGAGCCTCTTCAACCTCATCCTTGGCACTGCTACAATTATAAACACAAAAGCCATCCAGACACCCGAAGACATTACAGTTAGGGCGTGGTTGACAATCACTTGGTGTATCACAATGTAGATTCTGGATCGAGGCATCAATATTGTTGCACAAGCACTTGTTAGCATGGCATTGTGGAATGCAATTGGGTTGTATGCGAAGACAGTGCTCGTTCCTCGTGCACTCTATCTCTGGTGGTGATGCTTCATGGATTGAGGACTCAATGTTTTTGTGCACACATGTATTTTTAATGCAGTGAGCCATGCCTAAAGCCCCTATCATACACTGCTCGTCAGTGGTGCAATTTCTTATCCCTGGCCGTGCTTCATCAGCTTGAACCAGTGTCGAGGATATTAGACCTACAACGACAGAGAAACTACAAATAAGAGATAAAAAGATTAATATCATGCAACAATGAAGAGATGGACAAAGAAGGTTAGAGAGAGAGAGAGAGTAATCACTTGAAATTGTCAAGAGAACAGCAAATGAGGCCAATGAGAATGAAACTCTAACCATGGTTCTTGTTGAATTTGAAAGTTGTAGAGTGTTTATCCTATCTCTCTATTGGACAAATGTAGGGTGTTGGAGTTTTTTATAATTATGGAGAGACTTGAGACGTTGGGAATCTTACTGCTAGGGTATCCCAACATGAGGATTTGTATTTAAGAGAAATTGAGTATCTAAAAAATGGAGGATTGTTAGAGGATTTTTCCGGTCAGAGAGACCCACAAAATCTTCATCTCACAAAAATGGATGGGATGGATGCACGTTTTCCTTTTTTTTCTTTCTTATTTCAAAACCTTGTCCTTTGTTATTCACAACCAATGGGAGGTTGTTTTGCCACCTAAAATTTCTCCTAAAATATCTCAGTATCCCCTAAAATCTCTCCTAAAATCTATCAGTAATATCTCCCCTTAAATCTCTCCGTATCTGTCCTTTGAAACTAAAATCTCTCCCCCTTTCCCCTTGTCGATTCACTACCCCAAATTAACTCTTTCCATTTCAGTCTCTCAAAATCTTCCCAAGCCATTTCTCTTTCTAGTTCAGGAGTTTGTACTTTACTAATTTCTGGTGATTAACCTAATATATATAAAATCAACTTACCAATAGATGAAGTGACACATGGTAGGAAGTCATGCCAAGGCATAGGTCACTGGGATTTCTGTCACATAATGATGTGGAGCATACAAAGATGGAGACCGATTTCTCTACCAAGGAAGGAGGATTTCCAAAGTCTTTAATAAAGAATGAGGATTTTCAGTCTTCACTTTCCATAGGAGTTAAGGATTGCTGCCCACGTTCTACTTATGGCTAGTAGTCCAAGGTTGGTAGTTGAGTAGGTGAATAATCTATTGGTAGTAAGGGTGAGGTGGCATTTAGCATAATGATAGAAAGTAGTAGGTAAGCCTATCCAATGTTCTATTGTTAGTAAAAGTGAGGTGGTTGTTTGAGATTTTAAATGTAACCACAAGCGTACGGATCAGTGTAGCTACGAGTCGAACACAGGGAGAGCAATCACTTTATTTTTTGGGGGCCGTTTGATAACACTCTGGGAGAATGTTTCTGGTGTTCTTCTATTCTGAGGGAATGCAAATAGAACAGAAATATGTTTGGCACGTCCGGTTCATTTTTGTATTCCCCCGGAATGAACCAATGAAAAAGAATGACTAAAGAATACATTGCAAGAGTACAAAAAAGTTACTTTTCTATTCTTTTACAAACTTAAAAGAACAAAACCATTCAAAACCCCCACAACCCCTTTTTTGCAACTCATGATCAAAAACCCCCAAATCCGTCGCTTCCATGCAATAGGTTCTCACTCTCTCGATCGCTGCTTCCTTGCAACAGTCGCTCTCTCCCGGTCGCCGCTTCCCTGCAATGGTCTCTTCTCTCGGTCGCTGCTTCCCTCTCTCTTGGTCGCCACTTCCCTGCCTCTCTCGGTCGCCGCATCCCTGCCTCTCTCTCGGTCGCCGCTTCCCTGCCTCTCTCTCGATCGCAGGTCGGTCGCCGCTTCCCTATCTCTCTCGATCGCCGCTCCCCTGCAACTCTCTCGGTCGCCGCTTCCCTACAGCAGGTATTTTCTCTCTTTCTTGCTCTCTCTCTCTCACAATCTCGCTTTCTCTCTCTCTCTCTCTCGCTTCCCTGCAGAAGATTTCCTCAAAACTGTCTCACCTTGTTTTTTAAAAAATCACAAGTGGTTCCCTGCAGCAGCTTTCCTCAAACCCACATGAATTAATTGATTAATGGTAATAATCAATAATCAACAATCAATTTGTCTGTTAGCAGAACAAATACTGCTATGTAAGAAACCGCCCGCCCTCTATTCTTTCTCTCTACTGAAATTTTCAAGTATACAATAAAAATCTAAAAACTAATAAAAAATTTTCACAATTTAAGAAGACAAAATTTCCAAATAATCTACTATAATTTCATCTTCTCTTTGAATTTTGGAATTATTTTATGGGTTTTTTTTTTTCAATCAAAGGCAACAGAGATGGTAGCATCTCTACCATGGTTGTCATCTATGCAGACAGACAAAGCTCTATCTCTAAATTAGTAGGTTTTGAAACTCTGGTTTTTAATTTTTTCTTCTTTCTTCTTTCAGTTCTGGGTTTATTCATCTTAAACCCAGAAAGAAAAATTCGGGAATAACCAATTTAATCTGGGGTTTTCAGCCATTAATTACTTGCTTTTTTCTCTCTGTCTCTCTCTCTGTCGCTCTTTGTTCGCATGCTAAAAGAAGATTTTTTTTTTCTTTCTGGGTTTTTGCTTGAAGAGAAGATTAATTTTTTCATCTTTATATTCCAAATAATTAATAGAGGTAAAATCTTTGAGCATTTCTTCTTTTCTTAATATGTGTTTCTTATTTCACTCTCGTTTCTTGCTTGGATTTTGGGACATCTGTAAATTGCAGTGATTTGGGAGATTTTCTTGCTCTGATATTGCGATTTTTGTGAAGTCTGAAAATGTGTTTGGTAAATTTTTTATTTCTGTCTGGTTATGGTGATCTCTGTTCTTGACTGCTCAAGTTTCGTAGTTGATTACTTTGATCGATCGTGATGGGTTTTTGAAAAATACTCATTTGAGCATATTTCATCATTCTCATCTTAAGATTCTTATTTATTTATCTGTTAAATTTTATCATCAGCAAAGATTGTCTATTTATATTAATGTGGCAAGGAAGAAAAATTTCAGTGCTTAATGAGATTGAAATTTTGGATGAAGGTTGGTTGTGTAAATTTCAGTGCTTAATGATATTGATATTTTGGAGCTGAAAGAGGGCTTTTATTATGATTAGAGTATTCTATTTTGATGAGAATGATGGAAAGATCAATTTGAAGTTCTTGAGCATGATGTAAACAAATACCAGAAAATACATGTATTTCTATTTTTAGACTATAATAAGATGTGTTTCTATTTTTAGAGTAATGGCATCCACTTCGAGAGCTAATAACGAGGCAGCAAAATGGACTCAAAGTGAACAAGATTATCTCCTGAAATTAATGGTTGAACAAGTAAAAATTGGTAATAAGAGTTCCAACACTTTCAATAAAGGTGGGTGGAACAATATCAAGAAGGGGCTTGAGGAAAAAGCTAATCGGTCATTTACGATGGTTCAATTAAGGAATAAGATGAATAAAATGCGATTCGATTACAGCGCTTTCAAGAAACTACTGGATACTATAGGTTTTAGTTGGAATTCTGTGATGAGGACCTGTACAGTTGAAGATGAGAGTGGGATGTACAAATCAAGGTATACTGTACTTTTATATGATTTTTTAATATTGGGTGTCATTTTATCTAATAGCTAGTTTGTAAAATTTTCAGGCAAATCCTAATTGGTCAAAGTTTAGGAGGAATGGGCTACCACATTGGCCTGAACTATGTATAATTTTTGGGGATTCATATGCTAGTGGGATAGGAGGATTCGGGAATAAATCTGATTTCAGGTTTGAAGAGGAATTGAGAGGTGTTGATGATGAGGTGGATGCAGATGTAGATGTAATTCCAACTACTCCATTGGCTAATACCTTGCCAACAGGTTATTATGAAAGCCAAGATCCAAGAACTGATCGTCCTAGAGTCAATAGAAGACTTGATAGGACACCTACAGGATATAGGAAGAAGAGTAGGACAACTGGTATTAAATACGCCATACAGACCCTAACTGAGTCAGTAGCAAACAAGAATACTATAACCCCTAGCTCAACTCCAATGGGTCTCACTCCAAATACCACCGATTTCAGCACTTCTACTTGTGTTAGATTATTGGAAACCATGAATGATATCCCAAGAGAGTTGCATATTAAGGCGTGCAAGAAGATATTGGTGGACCGGGAACGGAGAGAATTATTCATTACTCTCAAGGATGAAACGAAACAATTGGTTTTTGATGTGTTAGATTGATGGATGATAATCTAACTTTTTTTTTTTTATATATGGATGATTGTAATGAAATACATTTAAGACCTTTTGTAGTAGGATCGATATATTTTGTTAGGTACACTTGATGTAAAAGTGTAATATGGATATTTACACTTTATGCTACTTTTCTAAATATGCTAGTTAAATTTTACTATTATTGTAGCAAAAGTTCTGTTGGATGTCTTTTGTTTTAAATACTTATTACATCATCTGATAATTATGCATGCTGGATGATTATAGTTTTATAGATCTTTTGGTACATTTATTAGGGGATAAACATTTGTATGATATTAACAAATTTAAAATTTATATTGAATCAATTATGGAAAATGTCAATAATACTCCAATAATCTCCTCTACTGACGACGATGGAGAAGAATTGATTCTCACAACATTGTTGATAGTACAATATCATTATTCCAGCGATTTATACACTAGAGAACCACGCAGGGATAGTGCATTCACAGGGGCAGCATGGGTACATGAGGTGTTGCATGGGCATACAAACCGCTGTTACAAAGAATTTGGCATGGAACGACATGCGTTTTTAAATTTATGCCTACTAATGAGACATTGTGGTTGGTTACAAGACAGTCGCAAAATTAGGGTAGATGAGCAATTGGCAATGTTCATGTTCAGAATAACAGGTGTAGGTCCTACTAATAGAGCAGTTGAGGAGAGATTCCAGCATTCAGGACAGACTGTTAGCTATTACTTTGGCAAAGTATTGCAAGGGGTGCTTAAGCTTTCTAAGGAGTATATCAAAGCCCCATCGTTTGATGAGATTCCTATGGAAATAATTGCAAATAACAAATGGTGGCCATATTTTAAGGTAAAATGGAAAATTTCTTTCTAATAAGTTTACACCATTTTTTAACTTATGATCGTTTTTTGTCTCACATAATAGTGCTTTTGGTTAGTTTTTTGTTTTATTTTAATTAGGATTGCATTGGTGCCATAGATGGTACACATGTTACTGCTATAGTTCCCAAGGGAAAACAGATCCCATATCGAGGATGGAAGGGGATAACAACCCAAAATGTGATGTGTGCCTACTCGTTTGACATGAAATTTACTTTTGTATATGCGGGTTGGGAAGGCAGTGCAAATGATTGCCATGTATTCAATAGAGCCCTAGAGGATCCTACCTTGCGATTTCCTCATCCTCTCCAAGGTATATCAATTCCCAAATTATCATGTATGCAAATGATTATTGTGTATGCTTTTAATGTCTTGCTTTATCATATTGTAGGGAAGTATTACGTTGTAGACTCAGGATATGCGAGCAGGAATGGATACTTGATACCATTCAAAGGAGAGAGATATCATATATCAGATTATAATGGAGGAAGAAGACAACCCAGAAGTACTAAGGAATTGTTTAATTATAGACATTCTTCTTTAAGGAATCATATTGAGCGTTGTTTTGGGATTTTAAAATCAAGATTCCCTATTTTAAAAAACATGCCTCAATTCTCACTTAGTTACCAAAGTTATATTGTGATAGCTTGTTGTGGACTTCATAACTATATTAAATCTGAACAAATAGCAGATGCACTTTTTCAACAATTTGGGGAAGATGACTACTATGATCCTAATGAAGAGAGAGTCAAGGTAGTCAACGTTCACGAAGAACAAGAAGATGGTGATATTGCTAGTACTTCTACTACAATTCATCAGGGCAGTCAATGTGTACAAGGAAGACAAATGAATGAGCTAAGGATACAAATTGTAAATCAGATGGCAGTAGATAAGGGTTACCCCCTGATTTGATTGTTTATATAATAAAATTTTAAGACACCTATTTGCAGCAATGATTTTTATTTTGTAATTCCTATATACTTGAATAGTAGACTTTTGTTTTCTTATTAAGATAAATGTGGAAACTCTTTATGCTTATATTTTATTATTTCCTTTAAGTAATAGTATTTTAAAAGATAATTTCATAAACAAATTATAATTTCATAAACAAATTATTTCCTTATTTAAGTTAAATTTGACCATAATAGCATGTTTGTAATTATTGATTTCATTGTTCAAAAGTGAATTTTCATTATTGTACTCTCCAGGAATAGAAGTGTTTGTCAAACGCTGTTTCTGTTCATTCTCTGTTCTAAAGACATTTCTAAAATAGTTTTACCAAACGTTGTTTCTATTCAGCCAGAGTGTCTTCACAGTATGGAATCGAAAAAGAACACTTCTGTAAAAGAACACTCTCCAGGAATAGAAGGGTTATCAAACGGCCCTTTTACTGATTTCTGGTGATTAACCTAATATATATAAAATCAACCTACCAATAGATGAAGTGACACATGGTAGGAAGTCATGCCAAGGCATAGGTCACTTACAAACACTACACCCCTTAAGAACATGGGATTTTTGTCACATAATGATGTGGAGCATACAAAGATGGAGACCGATTTCTCTACCAAGGAAGGAGGATTTCCAAAGTCTTTAATAAAGAATGAGGATTTTCAGTCTTCACTTTCCATAGGAGTTAAGGACTACTGCCCACGTTCTACTTATGGCTAGTAGTCCAAGGTTGGTAGTTGAGTAGGTGAATAATCTATTGGTAGTAAGGGTGAGGTGGCAATTAGCATAATGATAGAAAGTAGTAGGTAAGCCTATCCAATGTTCTATTGTTAGTAAAAGTGAGGTGGTTGTTTGAGATTTTAAATGTAACCACAAGCGTACGGATCAGTGTAGCTATGAGTCGAACACAGGGAGAGCAATCACTTTATTTATTTTTCTATTAATAATGCAAAAGTAAACTGATTAATGATTGTGATCTAATTCTAATTACCACCCTAAACATATGTATCTAAAATAATATCATAACCATTCGATATCTAAGAATTTAAAGACGCAAGCCACGCAATTAAAATTAAATAAATAAATAACTGAAAATAAACAACCCATGTAATTAAAATTAAAAACAATAAATGAAAAAAATGTTGAAATAAAAATAAAGTAAAAGAAAGGGGATAAAGCTAGAGAGAGACTTACAAATAGGTTTCTCTACTTAGCCCAAGGGATGCATCATAATATAAGCTTTCCTACTTGACCAGAGAGTCATTCATACAAGAGTTACTCTACTTGGCTTTAAAGAAAGGGAGACAATTAAAATAAAAACAATAAATTGATAGTTCTATGGCTAGGAGGGGCAAAGCCAACACATACACTACCTATGAACCTTGAGGGAAAGGGATAGCAATAATGTAACGACTGAAATTAAAATCCTAAATTAAGAAAGAAATGATAGTCAAAAGAGGAAATGAGAGGAGGGAGAGAAGATTACTGAAGGAGCCTACTTACTTGAATCAATGCTTGAACTTGAAAGCTTGGGTGATTTGAGATACTAACAGTACTAAAAACCAGATCTAGAATAAACCAAATCTGAAATTTCTAGTACTAGAGAAAACAAATCTTAAAAAAAAAACAAAAACAAAAAAAAAAACAAAAAAAGTTGAACTTGAAAAAAAAAAAAATTACTCCACGGCTAGTGATCTTGTCACCTAGATCTAAGCCTAGAACTATAACTTTAAAAATTACAACTCAATTGCATAAATCATAAACATAAAAAGATGAATAAGAATAAAAGAGTGCTTGCATTAATTGACATAAAAAACTATTACAAAAGTGATTAAAGCAAAAATAAAGAAGAACTAAAACTAAAGAGAGGGAGAGAGGGAGAGAGGGAGAGAGGGAGAGAGAAGAAAACTAAGTATAAACTAGAAAATAAACAAAAGGGAATAATAATAAATAGGAGGTGGGAGGAAGGGGCTTTTATAGGGCTTTTGTCTTGCCTCCTTCCTTCTACAAGTCTTCTTTAAGAAAAGAAAAAAAATTAAATTAAATTAAATCTTGGTAAAAATCCTCATTCTTTGAGATATTGTGTGTGGAAAGAGAGAATCTGTTTTCAAAATTAACAAATTCTATTCCTCCCTTGCAATATTAATCAATATCTTGCAATCTTGATTAAATCAGAAAGGAATCTCTGCATAGCATCTTCAAGATCTTGTGAGGTGGCAAAGAGAGAGAATAATCTTTAGGATTTTGGAGGAGAGAGGATGTGGTACCAATGAGTGGGTCTAACCTTTGGACTGGTTCTTGATTCACTTTAAACACTTTCTCTTGTAAACTTGAAAACTGAAAAAAAAATAAGAAAAATAAAAGTAGTACTATCCAAAGTGGGGCAAAATGTACACTTACATCCCTAAGATTTCACACATTATTGTGCTCATCAAATTCCTCCATACTGGACTTCTGCTCATCCTCGAGCAAACAAATAAATAAAAAAACGAAAGACAAAAAAAAAAAAAGGCCTAACTCACTTTTGTAGGAATCACGGTTGCATTTAGCACGTACAACAAGCCTTTAAACCCCTAAGTTACCCTAGTGGATGAGTTGTGTCTCGTGAGTGTTTGCAGTGAATATACACCCAAAATTCAAATTAACTTGAAAAATTACCATTTAAAGTTTTCAATAACTACAAAACACACACCCTCTTTCAATTAGAACACATCAACTAAGGAACCCCCACACTTGAACTTTAATACTCCATCTAGATTTAAGAACAATCACACATCTCAAATAGGAACGACCCTTGTATCTTCTAAAGCACAACCAATCCTAAGGCAAACCACATTGTAAAGTAGGGACCATGAACTAGGGTTTTAGAGCGTTAACCAATCATAAACAACAAGGCATAATGGTATCTTTTTTTTTTTTTTTTTAGTAGAGAACTTATTCTACTCCACTACATTTCCTGAATAACATGGTGGAGCAAACACTAAAAACCCAAGTTACTAAGTAGCTTCACTTTATGTATATGCCAACAAAGACAGTGATGCTAAGTTCTTTTTGGAAGTGTTCCTTCCTAGGAGGTTCGATCAAAACACCTCGCTTCATGAGGCGCAGTATTCTGTCTAGCTCCTAGAAATTCTATACTTACTTCCTAAGAGGCTCATGGAGAATCATGACCTCTGAATCATGCATTGAAGGCAACTCAAGGAATGGCTTCAAACAGTGCCCATTAACTTTAAAAATTTCCTAAGTGGATGGATTCATAACCTTTACGGCACTATGGGGGAATACTGTTTGCACAAGGTAAGGATCTTCCCACCGAGAACGAAGTTTTCCTGGAAATATATGCAATCTAGAATTGTACAACAAAACTTTATCACCAAACATAAAATATTTCTTAACAAGGTGCCAATCATGAAAAGCTTTAGTCTTTTCCTTGAAAATTTTTGCACTATCATAAGCATCATTTCGCAATTCCTCCAACTCAGATAGTTGGGGAACTCTATGAGCTCCTGCGGTAGAGAAATCAAAATTAAATTTCTTAATCGCCCAAAAGGCACGATGTTTTAACTCAATAGGAAGGTGGTAGGCTTTCCCGTATACCAAACGATATGGGGATTGACCAAGTATGGTCTTGTAAGCAGTCTTATACGCCCACAAAGCATCCAACAGACGGTTAGACCAATCATTTCGATTTGGGTTAACTGTCTCCTCTAGAATTTGCTTGATCTGTCTGTTGGACACTTTTACCTGCCCACTGGTTTGGGGGTAGCATGGGGTAGCCAACTTGTGGGTAATCCCATACTTCTTCACTAAGGCCTTAAAAGGTTCATTACAAAAGTGCTTTCCCCTATCACTAATGATAGTTCTAGGGGTATCAAATCGAAAAAAAAAATGTTTTCCCTTAAGAATTGAATGACCACCTTATGGTCATTGGTCTTACAAGCACGAGCCTCAATCCATTTGGACACATAGTCCACATCCAACAAAATATATTCATATCCACATGACTTAGTGAAAGGGCCCATAAAATTTATTCCCCAAACATCAAAAACCTTAACCACGAGGATTGGATTGAGAGGCATCATGTTCCTTCTATTGATTTTTCCTAAAGACTAACAAGAAGGATAAGCCTTACAATAAGCAAAGGTGTCTTTGAAGAGACTAGGCTAATAAAATCCACATTGTAATACTGTGGCTGCAGTCTTAGTAGGCCCAAAATGGCTGCCACAAGCCTGATCATGGCAAAAGGAAAGCATAAAATGGTGCTCATGATCAGGGATACATCTCCGGATAATTTGGTCAGGACATGATTTAAAAAGGTAAGGATCATCCCAAAAGAAATACTTAACCTGTGAGTGAAAACGGTACTTCTCTTGGGAAGACCAATGATCCAGAGTCTTGTTTGTAACTAAAAAATTTATAATATCTGCAAACTAAGGTTCACTAGATGCTGCAAAGAGTTGCTCATCGGGAAAATACTCGTTAACTGAAGTATTCACAGTCAAAGAATTGGATAACCGGGACAAATGGTCTGCAACCAAATTTTCACTGCCTTTCTTATCCTTAATTTCTAAGTCAAATTTCTGCAAAAGCAAAACCCATCTGATAAGACATGCTTTGGCATCCTTTTTCTGAATAAGGTATCTGATAGCTGCATGATCAGTGTAAATAATTACATGAGAACCTATCAGATATGCATAAAACTTTTCTAATGCAAATACAACAGCTAAAAATTCTTTTTCAGTTGTGGTGTAGTTCAGCTATGCATCATTGAGAGTTCTACTGGCATAATAGATGACACGAGAAAATTTATCAACTATTTGCCCTAAGACTGTCCCTATAGCAAATCAGATGCATCACACATTAATTCAAAGGGCTCAGTCCATAAGGGAGCTTGAATAATGGGGTTGTAGTCAATACCTTCTTTAATTGCTCAAAGCACATGAGACATTCACTAAAAAATTTGAAGGGTTGCTCTTTAGCCAAAAGATTGGTGAGAGGTCTAACCATGTGATTGAAGTTTTTGATGAACCAACGATAGAACCCTGCATGACCTAAGAAGGAACGTCCTTAACTGACTTGGGAGGTGATAAATTAGAAATTAAGTCCACTTTAGCTCTATCGACCTTAATCCCTTCTATGGAAATGACATGACCCAACACTATAACCTGTGTGACCATGAAATGACATTTCTCTCCATTGAGGACTAAATTAGTCACTTTGCATCGTTTGAATACTAAAGAAAGATGATGCAAACAATTAGAAAATGAGGAGTCATAAATAGAAAAATCATCCATAAATACTTCTAAAAAATGCTCCACCATATCAGAGAAAATGCTCATCATACATCTTTGGAACGTGGTAGGGGCATTACAAAGCCCAAAAGGCATACGCCGATAAGCAAAGGTTCCATAGGTGCCTGTAAAGGTGGTCTTGTGTTGGTCATCAAAGGCAATGGGAATCTGGTTATAGCCGGAATAACCATCAAGGAAACAATAATACTCATGTCTGACTAACCGCTCTAACATTTGATCAATGAAAGGCAAAGGAAAGTGGTATTTCCAAGTTACTGCATTTAACTTCCTGTAGTCAATGCACACACGCCATCCTGTTTGGACACGAGGTAGGGATCAACCGTTTTCAGTATTTGGAATAATGTGACCCCTGACTTCTTTGGCACCACGTGCACTGGACTTACCCACTTGCTATCAAAAAATAGGGTAGGTGATACTATGATCCAACCATTTTAGGATCTCTTTCTTGATAGCCTCTTGCATCATAGGATTAGCCCTTCTTTGTGGTTCCTTAGAAGGTTTTGAATCCTCATGAGGTGAATATGATGTTGAACAATTGAGGGACAAATTCCTATAATGTCTGCCATGGTCCAACCTAAGGTATCCTTGTTTTCTTTTAAAACTTTGATCAACTCTTCCTCTTGACTTGAAGTTAAATCTGAGACGATAATAACTAGTAGAGTTTGATCTTCTCCTAAGAATACATACCTTAAGTTAGAGAGAAATTCTTTCAAATCAAGCTTAGGAGGCTCAACAATTGAGGGTTTAGGAAAAGAATTTGATAGAGGACCAACGGGCTCCATGGGTGTATGAAGGCTCCAAACATCAGAGAAGAAATTTTTAGTATCATCCTCTAATTCTTCTATACACTCTTGGAATTCTGAATCAAAGTCAATGTCAAAAGTTTGAACAATATCATCAGAAAAATTCTCAAGCATATTGACCGCTTCATCAATATTATCAGAAGAAATTATAGGTTGCTTGCCTAACCTATACATGTTGAACTCCATAGTGTGGTTCCCAAAAGATATCTTTAGTAGATCATTCCGACAATTGATTAATGCATTGCTGGTAGCCAAAAATGGTCTTCCAAAAATAATAGGGATCTTATCCCTAGTGGTGAAAGGTTTGGTGTCCAAAACAGTAAAATCGACTGAAAAAATAAATTCTCCTACCTTAAGTAGGACATCTTCGACCATCCCTTTCGAAATCTTGATAGAACGGTCGTCCAACTGGAGAGTGGTCCCTGTAGCTTTTAAATCTCCTAATCGAAGTTGTTGATAAACATGATAAGGTAGAAGGTTTACACTTACACCAAGGTCAAGTAAGGCATGATCAATATGAGTGTTGCCAATGACACAAGAGATGGTGGGACACCCGAGATCCTTATACTTGGCTGCTATAGGTTGTGTGATCATTGAACTGATATTAGTTGACAAGAACACTTTTTTGGGCACACTTGCGGTACGCTTGTGAGTGCATAAGTCTCTGAGGACTTTGGCATAGGCTGAGATTTGAGTTATGACATCCAAAAGAGGAATGTTTACCTCTACCTTCTTAAAGACTTATAAAGTTTTTTCCATTGAAGTTGTCTTCTTCTTATTCATCAAACGATTAGGATAGGGGATAGGAGGAACATAAACACTGTCAGAAGTTCTCTCATTAATGGAATCATTTTTTATAGCTTCTACCAAATCATCCTTAATCTCTTTAGGTCCATCTGATGAACCTAGAATGGGAGGCACAGTAGTAGCCTCGATAGTTGGAGGGTCAACAGAAAGGTCAGATGGTGAAGAATGAGTGGTACCATTTCGTAGATACTCTCTGCCATTTCGTAGGGCATATACTGCATTACACTGGTTAGAGGGCCCTTGGTGTTGTTGACTCTGTACAACATTGAGCTGAGCAGGTAGCCCTTGTGGAGTCAACACCTGATGTCTAGGATTCGGCTCTGGTTGACTAGGCAATTTTCCTTTCTCCTTCTTATGCATGATTGTGACAAGTTGGGTGAGTTGTCTCTCCACATTATTGTGGCTTGTCATGAGAAGGGTCATGCTTTTCTCTAGCTCACTAATTCTTGCCGCCTCTCCAGTGGATGTAAACCCCAGGGGTTGTTGATAAGGTGCTTGGAGAGGGGGCCTAGCAAAATTTGACTGAAGACCTAGATTAAGCCGAGGGAAAGAATTAGGTAGTAGTGCAAAATTGGGCCTCTAGGGACTAAGCTAACCTTGGTTGTGAAATTTGGATGGACCTCCTTGATTCCCTTGGCTCCATGAAAAATTAGGGTGATTTCTCCACCCTAGATTGTAAGTATTGCTAAACAGGTTGTTTGAGTAAAGAGCATTAACACTTTCATTAGCCCCAGAACTGCTAGAGCATTCTTCCATTACATGTCTAGATGAGTGACACCAATTGCACATAGAGACCTGATTTTGGACTTGGTGGACTGGGGCATGTGCTTTAGGGACAAGGGCTTCTATTCTCTTAATGAGGCTATCTAAATCGGCTTACTTGGCTACTATCCCATCGACATAGTACCATTTACCTCCTATAGTTTTCTCACTTTCTTGAGTAGACTCTCATTCTCTTATCTTTTCAGCTAGGTCAACTAAAAAGTTCCAAGCTTCGTTTTTGTCCGCATAAGCTGTGAAGCCTGTAGGACACATAGACTCTAGCATCTGCTTGGTATGGTAGTCTGTCCCTTCATAAATTATTTGGCAAAGATGTCATTTGTCAATCCTATGATGGGGACACTCTTGGAGGTCTTGGAACCTTTCCATGAGTCTAGAAAATGACCCATGAGGTTTTTGTCGGAACTGCATGATCTTGCTCTTAAGTTTGTTTGTTTTATGCAAGGAAAAAAATTTTCTTAAGAACGCTACCGTAAACTGATCTCATGTGGTAATGGAATTAGTTGGCAGCCCATATAACCATCTTTTTGCTCAATTCGTGAGCGAAAAGGTAATGCATCTAAGTCTAACAGCATCATCACTGAGTTATTGTATCTTAATGATGACACAAACCTCCTCAAATTCTCTCAGGAACAAATAAGCATCTTTGGAGGATAGCCTATGGAAGTGGGGTAACATAGTGATGAATTGAGTTTTAAGCTCATAATTTTTTCCTGTGGCAGCTGGTAATCTAATGCAAGAATGTTGGGCTACCCTGGCTAGGTAGAATCTATTATTTAAAATAGGCTTAGGTTGTTTTGCCATTCTAAAAATAGGTACTCTTACTAAACGATTGATAGAATCACGGGTCCACACACTCATGCAACAGAAAAGTATCCACAACTAGAGTAAGACAAACACAAAAGAATGGAAAGAAAAACTCTTTTTTTTTTTCTTATTTAATTTTTTGATTTTTTTTATTTTTTTTTCAGCTTTTTGGGAGCTTATCGGTAGGGATCCGGGGTTGCTCAGGTCAATTCCAGAGGTATTGCTATAGGGCAAAACCTGTCTTTATCATACTGTGAAGCATGGCGACCTCCACTGATACAACTATTATTGCAAGTTGATCTTCTCAGGAATTCAATAAAAGAAAAGAAAAAACAAAATAAAGTAAATAAAACACTCCGATTTACCAAAAGAAAGTGAAAAATAACATGGAACTCTCCCCGGCAACGACGCTAAAAACTTGTTTGAGATTTTAAATGTAACCGCAAGTGTATGGATCGGTGTAGCTATGGGCCGAACACAGGGAGAGCAACCACTTTATTTTTTTTTCTTTTAATAATGCGAAAGTGAACTGATTAATGGTTGTGATCTAATTCTAATTACCGCCCTAAACATATGTATCTAAAATAATGTCCTAACCATTCGTCATCTAAGAATTTAAAGACGCAAGCCACGCAATTAAAATTAAATAAATAAATAACTGAAAATAAACAACCCACGTAATTAAAATTAAAAACAATAAATGAAAAAAATGCTGAAATAAAAATAAAGTAAAAGAAAGGGAATAAAGCTAGAGAGAGACTCACAAGTAGGTTTCTCTACTTAGCCCAGGGATGCATCATAATATAAGCTTCCCTACTTGACCAGAGAGTCACTCATACAAGAGTTACTCTACTTGGCTTTAGAGAAAAGGAGACAATTAAAATAAAAGCAATAAATTGATAGTTCTATGGCTAGGAGGGGCAAAGCCAACACATACACTAGCTATGAACCTTGGGGGAAAGGGATAGCAATAATGTAACGACTGAAATTAAAATCCTAAACTAAGAAAGAAATGGTAGTCAGAAGAGGGAATGAGAGGAGGGAGAGAAGATTAATGAAGGAGCCTACTTACTTGAATCAATGCTTGAACTTGAAAGCTTGGGTGATTTGAGAAACTATCAGTACTAAAAACCAGATCTGGAATAAACCAAATCTGAAATTTCTAGTACTAGAGAAAAAAAATCTAAAAAAAAAAAAACTGAACTTGAAAAAAAAAAAATTGTTCCACGGCTCGTGATCTTGTCACCTAGATCTAAGCCTCGAACTATAACTTTAAAAATTATAACTCAATTGCATAAATCATAAACATAAAAGGCTGAATAAGAATAAAAGAGTGCTTGCATTAATTGACATAAAAAACTATTACAAAAATGATTAAAGCAAAAATAAAGAAGAACTAAAACTAAAGAGAGTGAGAGATGGAGAGAAAGAAGAAAACTAAGCATAAACTAAAAAATAAACTAAAGAGAATAATAATACATAGGAGGGGGAGGAAGGGGCTTTTATAGGGCTTTTGTCTTGCCTCCTTTCTTCTACAAGTATTTTTTAAGAAAAGAAAAAAAATTAAATTAAATTAAATCTTGGTAAAAATCCTCATTCTCTGAGATATTGTGTGAGGAAAGAGAGAATCTGTTTTCAAAATTAACAAATTCTATTCCTTCCTTGCAATATTAACCAATATCTTACAATCTTGATTAGATCAGAAAGGAATCTCTGCATAGCATCTTCAAGATCTTGTGAGTTGGCAATGAGAGAGAATAATCTTCAGGATTTTGGAGGAGAGAGGATGTGGTACCAATGACTAGGTCCCACCTTTGGACTGGTTCTTGATTCACTTTAAACACTTTCTCTTGTAGACTTGGAAACTGAAAAAAAAATAAAAATAAAATAAAAATAAAAGTAGTACTATCCAAAGTGGGGCAAAATGTACACTTACATTTCTAAGATTTCACACATTATTATGCTCATCAGTGGTGATTGATGGTGATTGACATAATGGTAGGGAGTAGATTATGTAATAGGTTGAGTTTTTATTATGAGTCATTTTTCTTTGTTTAAATATGGTTCAAAGGAGAGCTGTAAGGTATCTTGGATTTGAATATTTCAGTAATAAGCTTAAGCTCAGTGTTTTTTTTTTTTTTAATTGTCTCAGATTCTTTGTTAATCTTCCCGTTAGGTTGAACATTATCAAAACTACCAGCTTGGTTCTCCTACATCAGGTGGTATCAGAGCATAAGTATACGACCCTGGTATGGCAGATGGTCATCAAAATGGAGTTACTCTTCAGGGTGGTGATCGTGAAGATCTTGAACAACCACTTTTGAAAGGAGAATTCCTAGGTACGTTACAAGAGTTTCGAACTTCCTTGATGGGGGAGATTCGAGCACTCCTCCATGAGCCCATGCCGGAAGGATGGACTCGCATAGAGTATGATATCCCCTGTCCCCTCGTCGTGAGCAACATATATTGCGTCGAGGACTTGTTCCAAGAAGACCACCTGTCAATGGCGAAGGGCTTGGTGAATCCAACACTAGCTCCGATGAAGATCCCAACTATCTTTTGGATGCAGCCTGGAATGGTGGAGTTCATTGTCCTCGGCATCCCCGTTACCATCAATAGGGGTACGCCCTATTACCAACCCAATATGAAGATTATTGCATAAAAGCCGACATTCCCTACTTCCATGGTAGCATTGATATCGAATGATACTATGATTGGGAGTACGAAGTTGAACAATTCTTTAATCTCATGGATGTGGCTGAAGGTCGCCAAGTCAAGCTTGCGGTTTATAAACTTAAGGGGGGTGTTGTTGCATGGTGGAGCCACGAACAAGAGTCAAGACGAAGCCAAGGTAAGGCTCCCATTCGAACTAAGAATCGTATGAAGCAACTCCTTAGGAAAAGATTTCTCCCACCTGATCATCGTTAGTTTATCTATCAGCAATTTCAAAATTGCAACCAAGTGGGACGGAAGGTTACCGAATATACCAATGAGTTCTTGCGGCTACAATCACGATGTAACTTGACAGAAAGCGAAGAACAACAAGTTGCACGCTATGTTAATGGTTTACAATATAACATTCAAGATCGCATTGCGTTGCAACCCGTTTGGAGTGTTGCAGAGCCCAATGGTGCTTCAGATCGAGAGATCATTAAGTCGGCAAACAAACTCCTTTAAAGGAAGTCGATATGATCTAGACAAAGGCAAATAAACGTTGGCAGATGCTACCAAGACAAAGATTCCGATAGCTCGAAACTAACCAGCGACTCAGAGTCGGCCTCTAGTCACCATCGACGAAGGAAGTAAGTCCGCTAATATATCTGTAATACCCAACTTCTTAAACCCGGTCTGATTACACGATTGACCCGGTTTAACCATGCAAGACCCGAACCAGAGAGGGTTAAGGCGGGTTCTTTATGGACCATGATGGCAAGGGTGACTTTGAACACCGGCTGGCCAGACAAGTCCGAGTCAGTGCCAGAGGAGACGGGTGTACCCAAGCCGTGTACATGCACATATCATAAGGCCATGTACGGATAAAGCAGGTATGTAGCTGTATCTTAAAGCGCATACGTATATTATATCTTATGACGAGAGTGAGATTCGTGCCGAGAGTCGAATTCTATCAAAATCCCACTTGGTGACCAATTTTCGGCCCTCAGGTGGGCAGTCACAGGTGGGTGCATCCGCCCACTTGAGTGATCCACCCATGTGTCACTAATGATTTTAAGAAAGTATAAATAGCAGGATTTGTGTTTTTTTTTTTCAATATCTCATTTATTACACTGAATGGTTGGTGGGAAGATTTAAGAGGAGAGAGAAACGAAGAGAGAAAAGAGAACGAAGAAGAAAGGGGAAGGAAGAGGAAGAAGAAATGGTTTTCAGTGGCGCCAAGGTTTGATCTTCCCATTCCGACGCCGGAAGAGTGATCTCCAACCCGAGATCTACATTTAGAGGTGAGCAAAGGCTATATTCCCTAAACTTTCACCATACCCAAGTAAAACCAGTGATTTGGTTAGTGTTTCTTGAGGTCTTGTAAATTCTCCTTGAGATGATGAATCTAAGGTTTAATAAATGATCTATGTGCTGATTTTGAAGGATTTGAAGAAGTGTTTACAAGGTTGGAGGAGCATTGATTATTTGAAGTGATTTGGGGTTTTGAAGGAATTCTTGAGCAAAGAAGGTAAGATGGCTTTTCATTCCTTAAATCTAACCTAGATCTAAGTTAGACCCATCTTATAAGACTTTGAATGTGTGGAGAATGGGTTTGAAAAAGCCCCATTTGCTTCCCTAAAGTTTGGGGAAGGTTTTGGGGAAGAATGGTATTTTTCTGCCAAGACCGGTGGGCCAACCGGTGGGCCAAATGGCCCGCCTGAGAGGGCAGGCCCTCGGGGCCAACCGACGGGCCTAACCGGCAGGTCGATCGGTAGGCCAACCTGCCCACTGATCATGACCGGTGGGTCAGGACCGGTGGGTCAACCTACTCGCCGATCATGACTAGTGGGTCATGATAGGTGGGCTGTTCGACCCACCCGAGAGGCTCCCAACATGATTTTTACGTCCGAATGGACCCAAAATGAACGTGCGACTTTCTTTTAGGATTCTAAACATGATTTTGTCATCAAATCTTGTTAGTTTTGACCCCAAAGTGGTGAAATGCTAACCCATTCACTCATGATAGGTTCACCAAATCTTACGCTTCTCGCACCGGATCTCACCCGTACCAGGCGTGAGTCTTTGTACACTACAAGTAAGTGGGGAGAGGACGTTTGGCCTTGTTTCAAGGTTGGTTTAGCATTCATCTAATTGTATCTAAATTAGTCATGTCATCATACAAATGCTATGTAGCTTAGCCATCTTCATATTTTATGCCATGTGTGCTGTGTTCATTTCTCAACGCCAAATGATGATATGCTTATGTGATGAATGTTGACATCATTGTGCATGATGCATTAATAGACTAGATTCCGTAGTCGGCTTGGAAACGAGTGCATTGGTGGCCCGTGGAATGGGACGCGGTGGCACTATGCAATCATACTATGTCATATAGGAGCATGCGGTTTAGGATTATCATCTTCCCGTGCTACGACCCTTCCCAACAGGGGTTGAGGTGTTGGGTTACCATTTGGGGGAACTAGTGGTCGCGGTTTTCGGGTCACTGTGGCGGTTAGACATACACCCGACTGGTCATTAAGACAGTCGGCAACCTCGGTGGTATATTCAAGAGGGCCAATCATACTGCTTTTAAATTGCTGGAGTCATCACCTTTAATTTCTGTCATTTACTTTATATTGAGAGCCGATGGTCGGCATGTTTTACTTTTTTGAGTACTCACGGTGGGCCTTCTTCGACAGCCCTATAGGCGTATCGCGGGATGGAGTTCGCGACTCGTACCCGGAGTATACGCGCACTGTGGTTGTAGTAGCACTAAACAAAGACTTAGTAATGTTGTTTAGGTGGATGTGATTTAAAATGAATTGCATAGCATATAGTGCATATGGTTGTGATTTGTTGTATGGACTACTGTGTGGTCCTTCTTTTCACTTACTGAGCTAGTGAGCTCATCCCACGTGTGCACATCTTTTAGATGATTTTACAGGTCATCAACCTGAAGAGCACGGGTCGGGTCCCACAGTTGAATTTCCTGAAGAGGATTGGTGGGTCCCCGAGGAATTAGAGCACGGCACGGATTGCTCGTGCGAGGGCTGTGCTGTGGGATCGTAATTTTGAGACCAAGCTGAGCTTTAGTTTTGATACCGAGCTGAGCTTTAGTTTTGATACTGAGCTAAGCTTTACCTTTTGATACCGAACTGAGCTTTACTTTTGATACCGAGCTGAGTTGTACTCTTTGTGTTTTTGATGATCCCTTTTGTGTACTTGATATATAAATTGTATTCTTTTGTGTAAATATCATGTTTGCGGGCCCACATGTACTTAACTATGTGTTATAATTTGGGTATCAAATATAATGGGAATATTTACAGGTAAATTAAGTCTTCCGCTGAACTGATGAACACTTTCTTAGTTGTGTGTATGCTGTGGTGGAATACTGTATCAGATGATCCTGGCAGGTTTGGGTTAACCGGTGTTAACCCGATCATCGGTCCGGTTCTGTAGAACGGGTTATGATAACGGTGGTATCAGAGCGGTGATGCTCTATTCCACTCACAGCATACCATTAGACCCCATAGAATCTATAATAGGAAATGGGATTGGGTTAAAAAAAAAACTTTACAGAGTTAAAAACCAAAGAAAGAAAGTAATAAAAATGGTTGCATTTAGTTATTGCATTCATGGCATGCATGAGAGAAAATGAAAGATTAATTAATTGATGTCATAACCCATCGAGTATGAGTTTAATGAAATTTCGACAGCATAACAGCACAAAACGAGATTTCCAAAAATTTTCACACAAACACCTGATAAACAACATATATATATATATATATATATCAATGATAAAAATTAACAAAAGACACCATAACTAAACTACACAAGTATTCAAATATACAAATTCACCACAAACCACCATCAAAACACATCACCCCACAAATAAGTCCAGTTACAGAGAAAGTACAAAGAATGAGAAAAGAAAGAAAAATACAATAAGATCAACAACATGAAACAGGTGAGAAGCTGGTGTGGACGAGCTAAGTCCTCACTGATCATCGTCATCGTCATCATCCAATACTACTACTCCGTTCACCTGAGGTCTAGAATTAACATCAAGTAGACGGTCGTAGTAGTCAAACCTCGAGTTCACCAGCTGTACATCCCTCCGAAGTAGGGCAAAATTTGCTGAAATAGCATTAGCCGTGGTATCCAAGTCCTAGCCCAATCTGAGAAAGGAATTCTCTAAAGTAGCACCCTCATCCAGTCTCCTTAGCAGCTGATCTTGACCTTCCTTCAAGGCCCTCATGGTAGTCATAATGCCCTCAAAATCAAAGGTGCCACTCTCAGGCTGTGGGCCTGCAGCTCTAATGAAGCCAAGATCAGCACCTCTCGACTCATGAGGCACCTCCTCAAGGATGTCCTCGTCCACAAAATCATCCTCCCCACCCTAAGGAACATAGTCCTCATCCTCCTCACTAGACTCTTCCTCTATGGGAACATCCTCCCTAGGGGCAGCCCTCCTATCCCTACCTCTCTGAGCTTCTGCTCTCTGAGGTACATCCATAAGAGTGTGGAGACCCATCCTCAATAGATTCCCCCTATCAAACTTATCTGTTGGCATCTTCCCCTCCTCACCACTTAGGTCCACCCCAAAGAACTTAAAGATCCTAGTGAGGATCCTACCATATGAAAATCCTCCATCCTCGGGGTGAGAAGTATGGTGCTCCATGGTCTTGAGGATGATGTAAGGCAAGCACAAGTGCTGGTCACCCCCTCTAAAGCCTTATAAATGCAGAAGGCTAAGAAGGCCGCCATGAAGCTCACCTGGTTCCGGTGACCTCCTCTGGGGAGCAAGTTGAACTGGACCAAACGAGCAAACACACGAACCTCTGGGAAAAATGATGTCTCGGAATCCGGACACTCCCTGCTGCCACAGATGGTCTCATAGATGTGGTCTGGTGTCTCCGAACTCATGAACGGGCCCATCGGCTTACTCCTGGGAGGACTGTAGAAATGGTGTCCAGCTGAAGAAATACCCAAAATACTAGCCAGGGTGTCCACGGTCAGCTGAATGTCCACCCCCTTCACCATACTAGTTATCGCATACTCTCCGTACTGGTAGGAAACCTCCAGGTTACAGTAGAATCTATGAACCAGCTGCTCGTAGCACGGACGGTCTATGTGGAGGATAGACTGCCAACCCAATGCGATGAACCTCTCCTGAAGTTGAACCTTGTGGAAGTCGTCAACTACCACAGTCTTCTCCATCATTATAGACCTCTTCAGGAAGGCCTGCCAGTTGGTTGCTACCTCTGAACAGCAGAAGAGTTCCTCGTCATAGTCGGAAGGATCAATAGGGCCAGGTCCAGGTCGCCCTGTGCGAGGGGCTGGGGAACTAGTCCCCGCACTCTTCCATTTGGAAGCGGTGGTCTTACGCCGAGTAGAAGAGGATGCAGGTTCTTTGCCCTTACGAGAAGACATCCTGGCAAGAAAAGAGGAAAGAAGGGTGAGTAAGGAAAAAGGAATAACAAAGGGAATAAATAGATGGGTGAGCAATAAGAGGAAGCCCCAAAACCCAATTCTCGCAAAACAGAAAATGTGACAAGCGAGGAATGATAGAGAGTCTATGGATGAAATGCATGGTAAGTGACAAAACAGAAATCATGGAAAAATAGAATGTGACAAAATGTGACAAGTGTGGAATGATAAAAAAGTCTATGAATGAAATGCCTGGCCAGTGACAAGACAGAGATTATGGCAAAACAGTAATGTGACAAAAAGGGCATATAAAGCATGGCAAGTAAAGAATGATAGAAAAAAATCCCAATTCTCATTGTGCAAGTTCAATCTAAGAAAAAAAATGAAACGACTCACAATAGAGTGAAGCATGAAGCTTACATGTTCATGGATGAAATGCCATCATCCTACAATTTAGAATATGCAAAAACATCTACTATTGTGATATTGAGGTGAAAGGAATCCACAAGTATGAAGGGATGGAAAGAGAATCAAAGAAACCCAACACAGAGATGGATTTTCATGGGAAGAAATGGGATTTCAAGCATAAGTGACTTCTATGATCTCTACAACATGTCAAGTACAAATCAAACATAAGGCATTGCATTTGAGTTATTAATTGGTAAGAAAAGAGCAGAGATTGAAGAAATCCCCAAATTTGAGAAAACTAGGGCATGGTTGGGGTTTTCTCTCAAAAATTCAGAAGTAAATCCTAAAACTAGAAATAAATCACGAAGGAAACATCACATTTACATGAAATCACTGTTCTATGGAAGGAAACATGGAAAATAATTGAGATTTAAGACTACTCATGAGTTCTACCCCCAAAGTACATGTTCTGAGAAGAAAGTGAGGAAGAAACTTACTTGTGAGTAGAGGAGTTGAATCTTCCCAAAACTGCCGGATCCTTGAGTGAGATCGTGAGTGGAAGCGTCAAGGAGCTCTCAAAAATCGTTTGAGAGAGAGAGAGAGAGAGTGAGGAAGAAATGTGAGAACAAATGAAGAACAGGGGCTTAAAAGCCCTGTTCGTAATTTCTGCTCGGGTAGGACCGACGGGCCAACCGACGGGCCAACCTACCCATTGGTGTCAGCCCACCAGTTGAAGATTTGGACCAGCGGGCCGATCGGCGGCCCAACCTGCCCGCCGGTGGCAGCCCGCCAGTTGAGAGAAAACTTAAAAAAAAATATATATAATAATAAAAAGAGAAAGGTGGGGGTATTATTATTATTATTATTCTTATAATAATATACCTGAAAAAAAAGGGGTGTGTGGATAGCACCATATGGTCGAGTGGGACCATCATCCGACTTGTTGAAGCACTAGCACCGTAATTTCGGGATTAATCTATGGCTAGTTGCAAAACCTTCATACACTATAATACCCTGTGCGTTGGCATATGATTATGTGCCGATATCAATTCTAAGGTGTTTAACCAATGTGGTGTATGATATGTTTAAGGTACAGGGATACGATGGTACGTACTAGATCTGATAGCAATGCACGAGGTACCTCGCATGGTCCTCTTCCAGTCGGTCGACCACCGAATCCCAGAAGGTCCCGCTCTGTGGGGCAAACCTCACTTCCATAACTTCCAGAGACCTTTGGTCAGGGTGGGGCATAAACGGACCCACCTATGACTGCACTTCTGGACCCTCCACCAGTTATTACTCCGGGGGATGTTACTACCATAATCCAGCAGTCACAACAAGCTTTCCAGCAACAAATGCTTCAGTAACAACAAGCATTTATGGCTGCTATACAACAACAATTGGACCTTTCTCAAACAGGTCAACCTCCCCGGATACTTACTCCACAGGACCCGCCTGTAGGGTCTGGTACGGGGCCACAAGTGGGAGGTACCCCTCCAATTCCGCCATTCAGTGTTCCTCCATATGTGGTGCCCCCTCCATACCCTTACTATCCAGCTTATGCTCCCAATTACCCGCCAACGAATAATACGTCAAAGGTAGTGGAGTCATTCAAGAGGAACTTGCCACCTGTATTCTCTAAGATCGAGAGTGATCCTCTGGAGCAGGACCAGTGGATCCAAGAGCTGGAGAAAATATTTGAGGTGATTGAGTGCACTGATGCACAGAAACTCATTTGTGCGGGGTTGCAACTCAAGAAAGAGCCCAACTCTTGGTGGCAAGCCTCTAAGCCCATATTGTTGGCCACACATCCGGAACCCACCTGGGAACAGTTCAAGGAGTTGTTCTTGGACAATCATTACCCACGTAGCTTCAGAGACCGCAAGGAGACGGAATTTATAGAATTAACTCAAGGAGGTAAGACTATACTTGAGTATCAGCAGGAGTTTGAGAGCTTATTCCATTTTGCCCCTAGGCATATGAGGACAGCTGAAGAAAAGGCTGCAAGATTTCTGAAGGGCCTAAAGGCATCCATTGGGTCTGTACTTGAGGTCTTAGACTTGACAGACTATGGCCAGATTGTGCAGATGGCCAAGACTATGGAAGATAAGTAGAAGGGAGAACAGTCCCTCACACCTGGACTGTGGAAGAGAACAAATCCATTTCCGGCTATGGGCAACTCTTCCAAGGCATACCGTGGGTCGTACAGTTCTGGGCCTACATATAGGCAGCCCTATAGGCCATCTAGCTACCCTCCTCGACCAGCTGGTGGTTTGGGCTCTACATCTTTCCGCCCAAACACTAGTGTGGTACCTACAGTTCCGAGGTCGCCCCGACCTCCATCTTCAACAGGTCAAGTGCAGAGGGGCCCCACCCCAGTTTCGGCGTCTCAGATCCGTTGCATTAACTGCCATTCCTATGGGCACTATGCTAAAGACTGTCGTGTTAGACCAGCCTTGCCCTCCAGTCAGCCCTCTGCGTACCGACCTCCCTTAACTCGGGGGAATCAACCGCAGGGAAGGATGTATGCCCTATCAGCTGAAGAAGCTGAGGCCCGCACGGAAGTGGTAGCAGGTACATTTTAAATTTAAGAATTTTCTCATGTTAAATATTAATGACCTATTGAAATTATATGCATTGTTACACTAGGTGTCCTATCTATATTGGGCATACCAGCCTATGTTTTATTCGATTCAGGAGCTACACATTCATTCGTATCTAAGAGATTTGCTGAGAAACTTGGTATGCCACCCAGGACCCTAGATCATGGGATGATTGTTAATATGCCTACTGGTAAAGTAACACAGTTGAAGGAGGTGTATGGGCCATGCCCAGTGAAAATCAGTGGGAAGAAATTGGATGCACAACTCATTAAGTTCAATATGCAGAATTTTGATGTTATACTGGGCATGGATTGGTTGTCGACTCATCGAGCTAATGTGATGTGTGCTGAAAAGCTGATTAGGGTGACAAATGACGAAGGAAGAGAATTGGTATACCGAGCAGATAAAATGAAACGGGTGAGAAAGATCCTCATCTCCGCCCTTCAAGCGGTAAAATTGTTGGGGAGTGGATGTCAGGGCTACTTAGCATCGGTACTTGATGTTGATGTAAGGATTACACCTCTAGAAGAGCTAAAGGTGGTTAAAGAGTTTCCCGACGTCTTTCCAGATGATCTGATGCATTTACCGCCTGATAGAGAGTTGGAGTTTGCCATAAACTTGGTTCCTGGAGCAGCTCGAGTGTCTAAAGCCCCATACCGGGTGGCACCTGCCGAACTGAAGAAGTTGCAGATGCAGTTACAAGAATTGTTGGAGAAGGGGTTTATTCGCCCAAGTGTTTCACCTTGGGGTGCCCCAGTATTGTTTATCAAGAAGAAGGATGGCAGCTTACGTATGTGCATTGATTACCGGGAATTGAATAAGCTAACCATTAAGAACCGGTACCCGTTGCCACGCATTGATGATTTCTTTGACCAACTGCAGGGTGCCAAGGTATTTTCAAAGATAGACCTTCGACCAGGCTATTATCAGCTCAAGATAAAGAGCAGTGACATACCCAAAACAGCATTCAGGACTCGGTATGGTCACTATGAGTTCCTAGTGTTATCTTTTGGGTTAACCAATGCACCGGCAGCTTTCATGGATTTAATGAATCGAGTATTTCACGATGTCCTCGATAAATGGATAATTATTTTTATTGATGACATCTTGATCTACTCCAAGACAGAAGAGGAGCACACTCAAGATTTGAGAATGGTGTTATAGAGGTTGAGAGAACAACAATTTTTTGCCAAATACAACAAATGTGAATTCTGGCTTGAGCAAGTTGGATTCCTGGGTCACGTAGTGTCTAAGGCCAGAATCGAGGTGGACCCTGATAAGGTGAAAGCAGTAGTAGAGTGGGAAAGCCCTAAAAATGTCACTAAAATTAGAAGCTTATTGGGTTTGGCTGGATACTACCGGCGCTTCATTGAGAATTTTGCTTGGATCTCAGCACCAATGACTAAGTTGACAAAAAAGAGTGTGAAGTTTGACTGGGTAGAGGAATGCGAGACGAGTTTTCAGGAGTTGAAGAAGAGGTTGGTGTTGGCCCCTTTGTTGACCATCCCTGAAGGCATAGGTGGAATGACAGTCTACACTGATGCTTCCAAAGTTGGGTTGGGTTGTGTTCTCATGCAATGCGGAAAGGTGATAGCGTATGCTTCCCGACAACTAAAGGAGTATGAGAAGAACTACCCCACTCATGACTTGGAACTAGCCGCAGTCATTTTTGCCCTTAAGATTTGGCGACATTACTTGTTTGGGGAGAAGTGCGAGATATACAGTGATCACAAAAGCCTTAAGTACTTTTTCACCCAGAAGGATTTGAACATAAGGCAGAGGAGATGGCTTGAGCTCATGAAGGATTATGACTACGACATTCAGTATCATCCCGGCAAGGCTAATGTAGTGGCAGATGCGTTGAGTCAGAAGGCACAGACTGTGTCACTCTCATACTTAGCAGTCAGCCCACCACTTGTACAGGACGCGACGCTAATGGATGAAGCTCTCTTATATGAAGGAGCAACCTTAGAGTTTGGACGTCAACTAGAAAACCTTAAATGGTTGACTGTATCCTTGGTGGCTCTACAGGTGCATCCGACTATTAGGCAAGAGGTAATAATGAAACAACCTTTGGATCCTGAATTGCAGCGGATCAGAGTTAAGGTTCAAGATCAAACAATGAACGACCCATATTTTGTTTTAGCCAGTGATGGGGCATTGATGTTTCAAGGAAGATTGTGTGTACCCGATGATTTGGATATACAAGACAAGATAGTGCGAGAAGCACATAGCTACGAGTACTCACTCCACCCAGGAAGTACAAAGATGTATAAAGACCTCAAACAAAATTACTGGTGGCCAAGCATGAAAGTCACAATAGCTCTATATGTAGCGACTTGTCTTACATGCCAGAAAGTAAAAGCTGAGAGGCATCGACCTTATAGTACTCTTCAGCCACTCCCAGTACCAGACTGGAAGTGGGATAGGATTACAATGGACTTCGTCACTGAACTACCATGTACACCTAAGGGGATGGACGCGATATGGGTGATCATTGATCGGCTTACTAAGACTTCTCATTTCATTCCCATCAAGACCAAGTTCTCTATGGCCAAATTAGCACAACTTTATATGGATAACATAGTGCGCTTACATGGAGTGCCAGTGAGCATTGTATCAGATAGGGACCTAAGATTCACTTCCAGATTTTGGAAAAGCTTTCAGCATGCTTTAGGATCACAATTGAATTTGAGTACTGCTTTTCACCCACAGACTGATGGTCAGTCGGATCGAACCATACAGATATTAGAAGACATGCTTAGGGCATGTGCGATGAAAATGTGTGGTAGTTGCGAAGAATATTTACCCCTTATGGAGTTTGCCTATAACAACAGTTACCAAGCTACAATTGGGATGGCCCCGTATGAGGCATTATATGGTAGGAAGTGCAGAACTCCTCTGTTTTGGGATGAGGTAGGCGAACGCCGAATGTTAGGACCTGAAATGATACAGATGACTTGTGACACGGTCGATATTATTCGAGAACGGATTAAAGCAACTCAGTCTCGTCAAAAGAGCTATGCAGACAACCGCAGGAAATACATTGAATTTCAGCCAGGAGAAAAGGTGTTTCTCAAGATCTCTCCTACTAAAGGGTTGCAAAGATTTCACAGAAAGGGGAAGTTGAGCCCAAGATACATTGGCCCATTTGAGATCTTAGCCCGGGTTGGCTCAGTAGCCTATATGCTTGCTCTGCCACCTTCACTCGGGGATGTTCATAACGTATTTCATGTATCCATACTGAAGCGATACGTTCATGATCCATCTCATGTATTACCCATGGAACCATAATATCTAGAAGCTGATATGACCTATACAGAGCAGCCAGCTGAAATTTTGGACCGAAAGGTGAAAACCCTTCGCAACCGCTCATTTCCTACATAAAGGTATGATGGGCTAATCATTCACTTGAAGAAGCATCTTGGGAGAAAGAGGATGAAATCCAAGCCAAGTACCCTCATCTTTTTGAACAACCAGGTACGCCAATTTCGAGGGCGAAATTTTCAGAAAAGGGAGGGGGGGTAAATGTAATACCCTACTTCTTAAACCCGGTCTGATTACACGGTTGACCCGATTTAACCATGTAGGACCCAAACCGGAGAGGGTTAAGGCGGGTTCCTTATGGACCATGATGGCAAGGGTGACTTTGAACACCGGCTGGCCAGACAAGTCCGAGTCAGTGCCAGAGGAGACGGGTGTACCCAAGCCGTGTACATGCACATATATAAGGCCATGTACGGATAAAGCAGGTACGTAGCCGTATCTTAAAGCGCATACGTATATTATATCTTATGCCGAGAGTGAGATTCGTGCCGAGAGTCGAATTCCATCAAAATCGCACTTGGTGACAAATTTTTGGTCCTCAGGTGGGCAGTCACAGGTGGGCGCATCCGCCCACCTGAGTGACCCACCCATGTGCCGCTAATGATTTTAAGAAAGTATAAATAGCAGGATTTGTGTTTTTTTTTCAATATCTCATTTATTACACTGAATAGTTGGTGGGAAGATTTAAAAGGAGAGAGAAACGAAGAGAGAAAAGAGAACGAAGAAGAAAGGGGAAGGAAGAGGAAGAAAAAATGGTTTACAGTGGCGCCAAGGTTTGATCTTCCCATTCCGACGACGGAAGAGTGATCTCCAACCCGAGATCTACATTTAGAGGTGAGCAAAGGCTATATTCCCTAAACTTTCACCATACCCAAGCAAAACCATTGATTTGGGTAGTGTTTCTTGAGGTCTTGTAAATCCCCCTTGAGATGATGAATCTAAGGTTTAATAGATGGTCTATGTGTTGATTTTGAAGGATTTGAAGAAGTGCTTACAAGGTTGGAGGAGCATTGGTGATTTGAAGTGATTTGGGGTTTTGAAGGAGTTCTTGAGCAAAGAAGGTAAGATAGTTTTCCATTCGTTAAATCTAACCTAGATCTAGGTTAGAACCATTTTATGAGACTTTGAATGTGTGGAGAATGGGTTTGGAAAAGCCCCATTTGCTTCCCCAAAGGTTGGGGAAGGTTTTGGGGAAGAATGGTATTTTTTCGCTAAGATCGGTGGGCCAAATGGCCCGCCTGAGGGCACCCGCCTGAGAGGGCAGGCCCTCGGGGCCAATCGACGGGCCCTACCAACGGGCCAACCTGCCCGCCGATCATGACCGATGGGTTAGGACCGGTGGGTCGACCTACCCATCGGTCATGACTGGTGGGTCATGACAGGTGGGCTGTCCGACCCACCCGAGAGGCTCTCAACGTGATTTTTACGTCCGAATGGACCCAAAACGGACATGCGACTTTCTTTTAGGATTCTAAACATGATTTTATCATCAAATCTTGTTATTTTTGACCCTAAAGTGGTGAAATGCTAACCCCATTCACTCATGATAGGTTCATCAAATCTTACGCTTCTCGCACCGGATCTCACCCGTACAAGGCTTGAGTCTTTGTACACTATAGGTAAGTGGGGAGAGGACGTTTGGCCTTGTTTCAAGGCTTGTTTGGCATTCATCTAATTGTATCTAGACTAACCATGTCATCATGCAAATGCTATGTAGCTTAGCCATCTTCATATTTTATGCCATGTGTGCTGTGTTCATTTCTCAATGCCAAATGATGATATGCTTATGTGATGAATGTTGAAATCATTATGCATGATGCATTAATAGACTAGATGCCATAGTTGGCTTGGAAACGAGTGCATTGGTGGCCCGTGGAATGGGACGCGGTGGCACTATGCAATCATACTATGTCATATAGGAGCATGCGATTTAGGATTATCATCTTCTCGTGCTATGACCCTTCCCAACAGGGGTTGAGATGTTGGGTTACCATTTGGGGGGAAGCAGTGGTCGCGATTGTGAGGTCACTGTGGCGGTTATACATACGCCCGGCTGGTCATTAGGACAGTCGGCAACCTCGGTGGTATATTCAAGAGGGCCAATCGTACTGCTTTTAAATTGCTGGAGTCAGCACCTTTAATTTCTATCATTTACTTTATGTTGAGAGCCGGTGGTCGGCATGTTTTACTTTTCTGAGTACTCGCGGGATGGAGTTGGCGGCTCGTACCCGGAGTATACGCGCACTGTGGTTGTAGTAGCACTAAACCAAAGACTTAGTAATGTTGTTTAGGTGGATGTGATTAAAAATGAATTGCATAGCATATAGTGCATATGGTTGTGATTTGTTGTATGAACTGCTGTGTGGTCCTTTTTTTCACTTACTGAGCTATTGAGCTCATCCCACGTGTACACCTCTTTTAGATGATTTTGCAGGTCATCAACCTGAAGAGCACGGGTCGGGCCCCACAGTTGAATTCCCTTAAGAGGATTGGTGGGTGGCCGAGGAATTAAAGCACGGCACGGATTGCTCATGCGAGGGCTGTGCTGCGGGACCGCAGTTTTGATATCAAGCTGAGCTTTAGTTTTGATACCGAGCTGAGCTTTACTTTTGAGACCGAGCTGAGCTTTACCTTTTGATACCGAGCTGAGCTTTACTTTTGATACCGAGCTGAGCTCTACTTTTGATACCGAGCTGAGCTGTACTCTTTGTGTTTTTGATGATCCCTTTTGTGTACTTGATATGTAAATTGTATTCTTTTGTGTAAATATCATGCCTACGGGCCCACATGTACTTAACTATGTATTACAATTTGGGTATCAAGTATAATGGGAATATTTACAGGTAAATTAAGTCTTCCATTGAACTGATGAACACTTTCTTAGCTGTGTGTATGCTATGGTGGGATATTGTATCAGATGATCCTGGCAGGTTTGGGTTAACCGGTGTTAACCCGGTCACCGGTCCGGTTCTGTGTGAACGGGGTGTGATAATATCAACCTCGACAGCCACAGCCTCAACTCAAGAAAGGAACCCATATGGTTGAGTTGAACCGATAAGGTGTTATCATTGTGGGGATCCAGATCATCGGTCTAATGCTTGCCCTAGAATTTAATAGATGAGCCCTTACCCGATAATACTCAGATTCAGAGGAAGATGGTGTTGAGATGGCCAATGAAGAAGGAGAAAAAGTCACATGTGTTGTTCGGTGTTTGCTGTTATCTCCCAAGCAAAACGAGCCCTCCCAATGCCATATGATATTTCGGTCCCACTGCTCAGTGAATTCCAAGGTATGCAATGTGATAATAGATAATGGGAGCAATGAGAATATTGTTTCCCACGTGTTGCTTGATCACTTGAAACTGAAAACGGAATCACATTCTTCACCGTATAAATTGGACGGATCAAGAGTGGGCCAGCGATTGAAGTCATCCTAATGTACAAGGTTCCCATTGCATTTGGTAAGACATACAAAGAAGACGTGTTGTGCGACGTGGTCGATATGGATGCCTACCACATTTTAGTGGGACGTCCTTGGTAGTTCGATGTTGATGCCAAGCTATTAGGGAAGAAGAACATATGTGTCTTTAAGTGGCAAGGAAGCAAAATAGCCCTGTATCCAAAACCACCCATCAAGTTGAGGCACAACAACCCGAAAAAAGGTGGAAACAAATCAATGATTTCATTGGCTCTCTCTGAGTCTGTATCTGAAAAGACTTGAAGGAAGCAGAGGGCTGCTATGACTTGATTTTCAAGGGAAATGACACCAAAGAGAGCCGAGCTCCTGAACCAATTCAAGCATTGTTGGGCATGTTTGAAGAGTTCTTCGCAGAGGAGTTACCTGATCAACTACCCCCGATGAGGGACGTGCAACATCACATTAACCTCATTCCCGGAATGAGTTTACCTCACCTTCCACACTATCGCATGAGCCCCCACGAGGTCACCATCCTTCAAGAGAAGGTCGATGAATTATTAAAGAAGGGTTATATTCGAGAGAGCATGAGCCCTAGTGCCGTTCCAACGTTGCTAGTGCCGAAGAAAGACGGTAGTTGGTGCATATGTGCAGACAGTCATGCAATCAACAAAATAAAAAATTGGGAATCGATTCCCTATTCCCCGGCTTGACAACATGCTAGATCACCTTAATAGTGCATAAGTATTTTCCAAAATTGATCTTCGAAGTGGTTATCACCAAATTCAGATCCGATCAGGTGATGAATGGAAGACTGCCTTTAAAACAAGGGTTGGGCTTTATGAGTGGTTAGTGATGTCGTTCGGCTTATCTAACGCACCCAGTACATTCATGTGGCTTATGAATCAAGTACTTAAAACTATTTATTGGCAAGTACGTAGTCGTATATTTTGATGATATCCTGATTTATAGTCGTAGTACAACTGAGCATCTTAATCATTTACGGGAGGTCCTAACAGTGTTAAGGACGAACAAGTTGTACGCTAACTCAAAAAAATGTACTTTTCTCAAGAACTGTTTGTTGTTTTTGGGTTTTGTGGTTAGTAGCAATGTCATTGAAGTGGATGAAGAGAAGATCCACGCGGTGAGGGAATGTCCAACTCCAATGACGATTGTGGAGGTACAGAGCTTTCTTGGGCTAGCCTCTTTCTATCATCGTTTCATTCACAATTTCAGTAGTGTGGTGGCCCTATTAGTGATTGTTTGAAGAAAGGGAAACTCTTGTGGAGCGAGGAATGCGATAGAAGCTTTTCCGAACTTAAAACCAAATTGACCTCCGCTCCCATCCTAGTGCTAACCAATTTTGGAAGGCCTTTGAGATCATGTGACACTTGCAGGGTCGGAATTGGAGGAATTTTATCACAAGAAGGTCGGCCAGTGGCTCTCTTTAGCTAGAAACTTAGTGAAGCATGGCAAAAGTGGACCACCTATAAGCAAGAGATGTATACAATTGTTCAATCTTTCAAGAACTGGGAGCATTACTTACTACCTAATGAGTTTGTTATCTATATAGATCATAAAAGTCTTAAGCACTTTCGGATCAGAAACATTTGAATAAAATTCATGCCCGGTGGGCGTCTTATCTGGAGAAGTTCAACTACACCATCAAGCATAAATATGGTGCCCTCAATAGGTGGCTGATGCCTTAAGACAACGAGCCACTTTACTTATCACCATGCTAAATGAAGTGGTAGGTTTTCAATGCCTTAAGGAGTTATATGAGAGTGACGAAGATTTCAGTGGCTTGTGGGAGAAGTGCATTTCACGTCAACCCACTGTCGACTTCTATATTCAAGATGGTTGCATGAAAAATTGATCCGAGACTTACACAAAGGACTTAGTGGCCATTTGGGACGAGAAAAGTCAGTTATTAGCGTGGAGGAACGCTATTACTAGCCCCAGTTGAAGCAAGATGTTGGAAATCTGGTTCGTAAAAGTGCAATCTACCAAGTAGCTAAGGGTGAGAGCCAAAACACAGGGCTTTACATGCCACTTCCTGTGCCTAACACTATTTGGGAAGACTTGTCGATGGATTTTGTAATACCCTACTTCTTAAACCCAGTCTGATTACATGGTTGACCCGGTTTAACCATGCAGGACCCAAACCGGAGAGAGTTAGAGCGGATTCCTTATGGACTCTGATGGCAAGGGTGACCTTAAACACCGGCTGGCCCGACAAGTCCGAGCCAGTGCCAGAAGAGACGGGTGTACCCAAGCCGTGTACATGCACATATCATAAGGCCATGTACGGATAAAGCAGGTATGTAGCCGTATATTAAGGTGCATACATATATTACATCGTATGCCAAGAGTGAGATTCGTGCCGAGGGCCGAATTCTATTAAAATCCCAAGTTTTGGCCCTTAGGTGGGCAAACAGGTGGGCGCATCCACCCACCTGAGTGGCCCACCCATGTGAATTACTTAGTTATTTAAGAAGTATATATAGCATTTATGTTTTTCTTTTCTTTTCTCATTTATGACACTCGTACGTTGGTGAGAAGAGTAAAGAGGAGAGAGAAAAGAAAGGAAAGAAGGAGAAGGGAAGGAAGAGGGAGAAGGGATGGATTTCAGCGGCGCCGAGGCTTGATCTTCCCATTCCGACGTCGGAAGAGTGATTTTCAACACTAGATCTACATTTAGAGGTGAGCAAATGCTGGGTTCCTTAAACTTTCACCATACCTAAGTTAAACCCTTGATTTGGGTAGGGTTTCTTGAGATCTTGTAAATCCCCCTTGAAATGATGAATCTAAGGTTTAATAGATGATTTATGTGTTGATCTTGAAGGATTTGAAGAAGTATTTACAAGGTTGGAGAAGTATTGTGGATTTGAAGTGATTTTGGGGTTTTGAAGGTGTTCTTGAGCAAAGAAGGTAAGATGGCTTCTCATTCCTTAAATCTAACCTAGATTTATGTTAGAATCATCCTATAAGACCTTGAATGTGTGAAAAATGGGTTTGGAAAAGCCCCATTTGAATCCCCAAAGGTTGGGGGAAGTTGAGAAGAAACAGCAGGTTTCCCGCCAAGACCGGTGGGCCAGACCGGTGGGCCATCTAGCCCGCCTATGGGCACCTGCCTGAGAGGGCAGGGCCCTCGGGCATAACTGGTGGGCCAAACCGGTGGGCTGACCTACCCGCCGGTCCAGACCGGTGGGTCTGACTGATGGGTCAGACAGGTGGGCTGTCCGACCCACCCGAGAGGCTCCGAGAGTGATTTTTATGTCCGATTCGACCCAAATCGGACGTGTGACCTTCTTTTAGGATTCTAAACATGATCTTATCATTGGATCGTGTTAACCTCGATCCCAAAATGGTGAAATACTAACCCTGCTCACTCATGATAGGTTCACCAAATCCTACGCTTCTCGCACAGGATCTCACCCGTACCGAGCGTGAATCCTTGTACACTACAAGTAAGTGGGGAGAGGACATTTGGCCTTGTTTCAAGGCATTGTTTGGCATTCATTTAATTGTATCTAGTCTAGCCATGCCATCATGAAAATGCTATGTAGATTAGTCATCCTCACATTGTGATGCATGGGTGTTGTGTTTACTTTCTAAATGCCAAGTGATGATATGTTTATGTGATGAATGTTGACATCATTGTGCATGATGCATTAATAAACTAGATACCGTAGTCGGCTTAGAAACGAGTGCATTGGTGGCCCGTGGTATGGGACGCGGTGGCACTATGCAATCGTACTATTGTCATATAGGAGCATGCGGTTTAGGATTATCACCTTCCCGTGCTACGACCCTTCCCAACAGGGGTTAAGGTGTTGGGTTACCATTTAGGGAGAAACAGTGGTCGCGGTTGTCAGGTCACTGTGGCGGTTAGACATTACGCCCGGCTGGTCATTAGGACAGTCGACAACCCAGATGGTATATTCAAGAGGGTCAATCGTACTGCTTTTAAATTGCTGGAGTCAGCACTTTTAATTTTCAGTCATTTACTTTATGTTGAGAGCCGGTGGTCGGCATGTTTTATTTTTTCGAGTACTCACGGTGGGCCTTCTCTAACAGCCCTATGGGCGTATTGCGGGATGGAGTTCGCTGCTCGTACTCGGAGTATACGCGCACTGTGGTTGTAGTAGCACTAAACCAAAGACTTAGTAATGTTGCTTAGGTGGATGTGATTTACAAATGTATTGCATAGCATATAGTGCATATGGTTGTGATTGTTGTGTGGACTGTTGTGTGGTCCATCTTTCCACTTATTGAGCTAGTGAGCTCATCCCACGTGTGCACCTCTTTTAGATGATTTTGCAGGTCATCCATCTGAAGAGCACGGGGCGGGTCCCACGGTCGAGTTCCCTGAAGAGGACTGGTGGGCCCCTGAGGAGTTAGAGCACGACACTGATTGCTCGTGCGAGAGTTGTGCTATGGGACCGCAGTTCTGATGCTGAGCTGAGCTCCACTTTTGATGCCGAGCCGAGCTCTACCTTGTGAAGCCGAGCTAGGCTCAACCTTTGATACCAAGCTGAGCTCTAGTCTTTGATACCGAGCTGAGCTGTATACTCTATTTTTGATGATTTCTTTTATGTACTTGATATGTGAATTGTACTCTTATTGTGTAAATATCATGCCTTCGGGCCCACATGTATATAACTATTGTATCACAATTCGGGTATCAAGTATTATGAGAATATTCACAGGTAAACCAAGTCTTCCGCTGAACTGATAAGCTCCTTCTTAGTTATGTGTATGTTGTGGTGGAATACTGCATCAGATGATCCTGGCAGGTTTGGGTTAACCGGTGTTAACCCGGTCACTGGCCCGGTTCTGTGTGAACGGGGCGTGACAGATTTAGTTCTCGGACTTCCCCGTACGCAACGGGATCAAGATTCTATTCTTGTGGTGGTAGATTCTCAAAAATAGCACATTTTGTGCCTTGTCGGAAACATCAGATGCGTCGCATGTAGCTAAGTTGTTCTTTCAAGAGATTGTACGACTCCATGGCGTACCCAAGACCATCACTTCTGATTGTGATTCCAAATTTCTAGCTCACTTTTGGATTACTCTGTGGAAACGCTTTGACACTAGTCTCAACTACATTAGTACAACGCACCCACAAACAGATGGTCAAATGGAGGTGTCAATCGTACCTTGGGAAATCTCATCTGTAGTATATGTGGTGATAAACCCAAGCAATGGGAGAACACTCTGACACAAGCTGAATTTGCCTACAATAGTGCAGTCCACTGATCAATCGGTCGCTCTCCTTTTTCGGTAGTCTATCAGTCAGTTCCAAGGCATGCATTGGATTTAGTATCACTGCTAAAGCTCCCAACCACAAGTATTGCCACTGAAAACATGGTGGAATAGGTGAAAAATATTTAATCTGAAGTCAAGCGATGCCTCGAAGAGTCCAATGCCAAGTATAAGGAAGTCATAGACAAACATTGTCGAGTCAAGATGTTTTGTTGGAGACATGGTAATGGTATTCTCGCACAAGGAGAGGATTCCATCTAGTGTGTTCCATAAAGTGAGTCCAAGAAAATACAGACCCTTTCAGATCATCAGAAAAATCAATGACAATGCATATATTGTGGATCTTCCGTTGGATTGGACAATTTCACGTACATTCAATTTTGCAAATTTGTTTCAATATCATGCTCCTGATAATACGTTGCAACCTGAAACCTTGAGGACGAGTCTTCTGTCAAGTGGGAGGGAATGATGCAGAGCGTACAAAGATGAAGACCGATTTCTCTAATAAGGAAGATTTCCAATGTCTCTAATAAAGGAGGATTTTCAGTTTTTACTTTCCATAGGAGTTAAGGACTACTGCCTACATTTTACTTATGGCTAGTAGTCCAAGGTTGGTAGTTGAGTAAGTGAATAATCTATTGGTAGTAAGGGTGGGGTGGTGATTGGCATAATGATAGAAAGTAGTAGGTGAGTCTATCTAATGTTCCATTGTTAGTAAAGGTGAGGTGATAATTGATGGTGATTGGCACAATGGTAGGGAGCAGATTATATAATAGGTCGGAGTTTCTATTACGAGTCCTTTTTCTTTGTTTAAATATGGTTCAAAGGAGAGGTGTAAGGCATCTTGGACTTAAATATTTCAGTAATGAGATTGAGCTCAATGTCTTTTTTTTTTTTTAACTGTCTCAGATTTCTTTGTAAATCTTCCTATTAGCTTGAACGATATCAAGACTACCAGCTTGGTTGTCCTACATCACATAATATATCAAAGACTCTCCAAGTCAATACAAATCTTGGTGAGGGCAAAGATGGATTTTCACATTGCTCTGATACCATTTGATAGGATTACACATTCGAGTTATATGGAAATATTAATGGAGATCAAGTTACATACCTCCATTTGATGTCAATTTACTCATGGTTGATGCTTGCTTTCTTATTGAGTGATTGCAAAAATGATTTCCTTCTCGCATTCTCTCTCTTCGTGGTTTTGTCTCAATAAGGTATGGTGGCGTCTTCTTTATCTCCACGTTATTGTCACCCTCCTGAGCGTCGTACATGAGTGATGGATCGGACGGTAGCTCCATCTCTTTTCCTCCATGCAACCTTGAACACTGGCGATATGAAAATCATGAGCCCAAGCAGGATAGCTGCGGTGCAGATGCTGTAACCCCAGTGCCTACCTAAGTTGTCTTGAATGTTAACAAAGATGGTTATTGCTGCCATAGATCTGATGCTTATAAAGAAGAACCATTTGAAGAATTCATCATATGGGTTTTTTCTTTTCATATAAATCATCAAATTGGTCTAACCTGAATCCAGATACATTTGATTTCACAGGGCGATGAGATACAACGTGATTCATAGCATCCACAGATGTAACTCATCACAAGCTTCTATCACAACACCCTAATAAATCCAAAGGTTAACAAAAGATATTCTAACCATGGTTTTAAGTATTGATACGTATCGTACCGTATCGACCGATACATATTTGAATCGGTCCTTGCCGATACGTACTGATACTTTATGGAAAATATAAATTCGAAGTGAAGTGTATGTTTTGGTACGTATTGATGCGTATCGATATGTATTGACCGATATATATCAATACGATATGATACATACCGATACAGTGTGCTACGATCATATAATGGCCAAGATGGGTCATTTTTCAGAATAAACAGGATTTTTTGAGGGGTTTTTGTTCCAAAGTTACTCCCAGCCATATTTCTCACTAACTAAAATGGAAATCAAGGTTGGGAACAAGAATTTTACATTTATAGGACAACTACAAACTTTTTGAATTCTTAGTGCAATACCCTCAATTTAGTGTTTATGCATAATACATGTTGTCAATAGTTTTTTTTTTTAACAAATTTTTTATGCAAAAATGTATAAAAAAATATTTCCTATCCATTTATATGTGTATCTTAGTGTATCTCCGATATGATACGATACCCTCCATACGTATCTTAATTTTAACCGACCGATACTGATACTTTAATCCTTGATTCTAAACCAATGAATCCCAGACAGTCACTAGTCGCACAATATGATTGTGAAAGATGATCCTTGAATCTAGTATAAGTTATAGAAACCGTAAAAGAGCATAGGTGAATTGAATTACGGCAGTGACGATGGCCATGGGTTTTAGGAGAGAATGAATGAGTGAGAGCGGGAGAGGAAGGGGTAGGGGAAGGTGAGGGTGAGGTTAGGGGTGGGGTCGAGGGCAGGGGCAAGATTTACAAGGTGGGTAGGGGTGGCTACGGGTTACAGCAATGGTGTGGTGGAAGCGTAGACAGAAGAGAGGGGATGGTTCCACAATTGCATCTACAAAAAAGAAGAAGAAGAAGAAGAAGAAAGAAGAAAGTAGAAGAAAAGGCAGAAGAAGGAATTAAAAAAAAAATATGTTGAATAAAAAAACAAAATCGACGTAACTGCCGGCTATGACGGTAAAGAGGTGAAAATGAAGGATAATTTGGCTATTTCAAAACAAGGGAAAAGAAGAGGAAAGAATTCACCTTTTTGGGGCAATCAGTGGTGAAACTTCTAGTAGTAGGGAAGTTTGAGTAAGGTAAGCTTAAGGGAGCGATAGAAATTTTCCCTCTAACAAATTTATGGCACATGTTCCCATACGGTTGAGAGACGCCACTAAACATGTGGCCCATCTCTTATTAATAATAACAAAAACAAAAAATAAAAGTAAACAAACAAAAAAAAAATGTGGCCTATATAGAGAATTCCCTATCCCTCTGAAGGATAAAATGGAGAAAGATTTCAAGAACAGGCATTAGAATCCTCTTTTGTACTATATATTGGATAATATAGGTAATATGGTCGGAGTAGTATCTATAAAATATGGAGGAGACAGATTGGCCAGAAAGGCTGAAGTGATTGGCATCTTCAAGACATTGATCCAGACCG
The DNA here is from genome assembly GCF_013358625.1 of Macadamia integrifolia. Taxonomy (NCBI): domain Eukaryota; kingdom Viridiplantae; phylum Streptophyta; class Magnoliopsida; order Proteales; family Proteaceae; genus Macadamia; species Macadamia integrifolia. The sequence goes on along the minus strand of NC_056561.1, from coordinate 38,393,644 downwards.
CCGGCTAAGCTGAGAAGAATCAGTAGATTGAAAATGAAGGTATCTTGGATGATAAAGAAAGTGGTGCATCTCTTTCAGGATCTATTCTTTACCTTCATACAGAATTTCTGACGCTCTATTTCACAGTCAACAGAAGACGGGCCAGTTTTTTTCATTAAAAATAAAAAAATAAAAATTGAATGAAAGAAATAAAAAATCATACACAACAGCAGCCAAATGCCTATGTTTACAATGGTCATGGTGAATGTTGATGTGCACACAAAGAAAGAAAAAATCATACACAACAGGAGCCAAATGCCTATGTTTACAATGGTCATGGTGAATGTTGATATACACACTCCAAGACCTAAAAACACCTCTATGCTTCAGTCACATTCTGCAACACCCAGCACCACCTAGCCTTTACATCTTTATTGTTCACAATCCAAACACAAAATCTGCCCCCTCTAAGAAATCAGATTCCTGATTTGGCACTTCTGTTTTAGAATATAGCTAAGCATCAGCAGTAAAAAAAAATCAAGAAACACCAGCCACTGATTAAAGGGATGAACTTACAAAATCAAATGCAGGCCACAATCCATTGTTTGCAAAAGTTATTTCAGCTTAGGAGTTTGCTACACCGGATTGAAACTGATAATCGTCCTTTGCAGAATCAATCTTGGCTCAAGAGATGCAATAAAAGTCATCAACTAAGTAACTAGAGTAGGAAAATATGCGTGTTGGGGAGGAGGGGTGGAGGTAGCTCAGATTTGATCATTTAAGCACCTGTTATTTTGAGTTGTAATTGATACCGATGGTACTTGAGTGGAGCCTCCTAGAAAGTGAAGCTAGGAAGAGATGAAAACAGAAGAACAATGGCAAACATGTGATACCCATAGCTGTAAGAAGCATTGTTATGTCTGTTAATACCTACAATGAATTCACATAAGCCCGAAGCAGAAGCAATGTAACAAAACTTGAAGACTACGGAACGCACCTCCGTTCACAAACATATAATGATTGTTGCGAACTCAACAGCTTCTAATCTGGATTGACCAAGCACAGAAACTTCAAAGGTGATATTTTTCTTATTGAAATGGACTTGTTTAGAAAACAGAGCATCTGCAGGAAGCAACAATAACAAGAACTATTAGCCAACTTTGAGTCTAACAAGACGAGATGAATAACAGAACTAAGGGATCAGATTGTACTAGTGCTTAAGTTGCTTTTAGCTTAAATAATACAAGAATTCCATCTATATCTTCATGTGCATATGTTATTATAGGATACATGATTAATTTATATGAGGAGGAAAAGGAAAAGGGAAGGGTTGGGATCATGGTACGCAATTTTGCCCGAAATTTCAACCTTTTCGCAAGTGCCCGAAACGATATATCACGCAACCAGGGTACTTCTAAAAATCCCCAATTTCGATCAATTTCGACACTTTCGACCGAAATTTCATCGAAATCTGAAATTTCAACCATTTAGATGGGTTCAACCATTTGGTCTAATCAGCCCCTTATAAAAAGGACTTGTTTTGTGGGAAACAAGCCCATTTTGCAAAAAACTGCTCTCTCTCTCTCTCTCTCCCCCCCCGGCCCCCTCCCCCCCCCCCAAGTATTTTGACTGTAAGAGGTAGGAAACATAGGAAATCAACTAAGAAATTGAAATTTCTTGATCAATATTTCATTCTACACTTGAATCTTACACAACCAACATACATCTACCTAAGGAAGGGTCCATAGAGCAAAATGGTAAACCCCATTTTCCTCAAATATCATTTTTGTTCTTTTTTTTGGTTAAGTAGGGGTATCCAAGCCTTTGGCCTGACTAGTCCCATAGGCCCATGTTGACCCCACAACCGCATGGACCGGGTTATACTTGGGTTGATTGAGAACCATTCAACTTTCACCAAAAGCAATGAAGAGCACTAAACACCCCCGTGTGAGTGGCCCCAAGAAGGTAAGAGGAGTTGAACTCAGGATCACATGCTTCTTGAGGCAAAGGTCCCTTGCCAACTCGGCTACCCCCTTGGGGTTACAATATACTTGTAAATATAGTAGAATGATTTCAATTTTTATTATTTGTTTTTCATCCTCTACATTATGTTTTGTTTGTTTTAACATGTACTTTCCATTTTTAGTTAGTAACTTATATATATGGTAGTAGTACAGCTTTAGTCAACTTACACTAGCAAACTTGGGTCATCACCACAAGTATCACTTTAGGTTTTTTTTTCATGAAACTAATTCTTTGAATAGGTTAGAAATGTAAAAAATAGGGCGTACACAAAAAATCATACAAAAAAAAACACAATTCGGGACTTGAAACCAAGGTTTTCGCCATTGTAGGCAAAATTCCCAGAATTTCCTCCAAAATTCCCAAACCTGGTCAAAATGCGAAAGTTTTAACCTTGGTTGGGATCAGCTAGGTCCTATTTCTTGTTTTCAATAAAATCAAGAAATGAAATTAAGGAAAGAATGTCAGAATATTTATGCAAAGAAAGGAACATACTTCCTGGAGTATTTGTTGTGTAAATTTTGTTGAAATGGTGGCATCTTCGTCTTCATCAAGTGACAAACTCATGATTAATCATTATGCTGGGTATATGAGATATCTTGGTCCAATCTTGTCCATTCTCTTTTTCACATGATTCCTCTAGAAAAGGACAATTTGAGATCTCAAGATGAGTAAGCACGGGAGGTAGCCCCTCTTCTGGCAAGTATTGGAGTATGTCACAATTCTTTAGTTTCAAGTAAGTAAGAGTAGGTGGTAAACCCTGGGGTTGCAGAGACTCCAGATCATGACAGTGAAAGAGGGTTAGACGTTTAAGGCTTGGACAATGCCGCATATCAGACAAGATTTCCCTTATGGGACAAAAATATATCTGAAGTTCGTGAAGGCAAGGAAACATGTCTTCAGACTCACTGCCACAATTGAGAGACTGGATCCTCTGATCTTCAAGAGAAGTTAAACTTCCAGAATCTCTTACATCCAATGCATTTAGAGCAGGAATCCGGAAGGAGAATCCCCTCCATTTATGGCAGCTGGAAATCTCAAGTTTGTGAAGGTGAGGAAACTCATTTCCATCTCCTCCAAACCATTCTTCCCACTTGGCCATACTTCTGAATTCTAAAGTCTCCAGTGATGGAAAACCCTTAACACTTCCATCCCCATAAAACTCCCTCCCCACGTGCTTTATGCCATTCATACCAGACATCATTAGATGTTTGAGTGAAGGTAACTGTCCAAGAGGAGGGACGACCTCGACTCTTACACAGTTTACAAGTTCCAACTTCACAAGATTGGGTAAGGCTACTGTCCACCTTGGCAACACTCCACCAGAATAGCAAACAATTCTCAGCTTTTTCAGTCCCATATGTGGTTCTAGGAATTCAAGTGTTTCCCTTTCATCATCTCTTAGTTTTCGGATGGGACTCCATCCTAACCATAATGTTTCAAGAAGTTTCTTTTCCTTCAAATTGGCCCCTATAGCCTCATTAGAACTGCCTATATTTTCAAGCTGTAAAATGCATAATTCTCCTTCGATGTGCCTGAGGTTCTTCAAATCTTGCAACTTTGCACCCTTCTTGCCCACAACAAAGTGAGTTAATGTTTGGAGGCTAGTTAATCTCCCAATACCACATGGCATTCCCCCTAGAAAGTAGATCTCAGGCCTGCAGATCACTTGAAAATGTCGAAGATTAATTAGATTGGTTATGTCTTCAGGTAAGACAACATGTGTGCCAGCACGACTAGAACAATTTTTACATGCACCAAGAATTAATGTTTGTAAATTGTAGAGTTTACCAATTGATGCTGGAAAGTATTCAATGCAAGTATGCTGGAAGTTGAGGTACCGCAGGTGTATTAACATCCCAATAGAATCAGGCAACACAAGCTTGTGGAATCCATGCAAGCACAAAACACGCAAGTACCTCAATTTAGAAATTACATGAGAGACCTGTCGATTGTAGGCAAGCATATACCCCGAGTGTAGAAGAAATGTTCGCAGATTCTTAGCACTATATAAGACCTCAAAATTTATTCCTTCACCAACTGGAGTGGAGAGTGATAAATGACGAGTACTTGTAGAAATTTTACAATACTGGTCATTGTTCTTTGCCCCAAATCTAGAACAAATCTCCCCTGAGACAGATACTGCTAAATCATGAATAAGGTCATGCATTACATACTGTGATCCATCAGCACTTGATTGTTGAAAAAAAGATCTGAAGAGTAAATCATCAAAGTACTCACAGCCAATGTCCTCCATCCGGGCACTTCCTTTGCTTTGCACAAAGCCTTCAGCCATCCACAACAAGACTAAGTCCTCCTTTCTAAACTGGTACCCCTTTTGAAAAATGGAACAATAAGCAAAACAACGCTTTACATTTGCAGAGAGATGAGCATAGCTCATTCTCAGAGTAGGCATAATATTGGTTTTCTCTTCTGGTAAATCCCATATTTCACATTTTAAGATGTACCTCCAATAATGTTCGTTAACTTTAGAATGGAGGAGCTCTCCAAGTGCCTCTGCTGCAAGGGGCAATCCTTTACATTTTTTCACAATTCCTTCACCAATTTCTTGCAAATTTTGATGTGCATTGGGATCTCTACCAGCAAAAGCTCGCTGACGAAACAATGACCAACAATCTTCATTTGCCAAACCCTCAAGATCATGATCTGGAACTGTACGCATTATTGATGAAACCAGCTTGCTTCTTGTGGTTACCATGATTTTGCTTCCTTGTTTCCCAACCTTAAAGGGAACCTTCAACATATGCCAGAAGTTGGGTTTTTCGTTCCATACGTCATCTAGAACAATTAAAAACCTTTTCCCGGTTAACGTTTCTCTTAACTTATGTTGGAGTGGATCTAGATCCTTGAGATTAGAAGGCACTTTAGTTGCAGACTCCAGAATTGATTTTGTGATCCTCTCCAAATCAAACTCTTCTGACACCCCCACCCATGCTTTTAACTCAAAATGATTCACCACCCTCTCATCATTGTAAACTAATTGAGCAAGAGTTGTCTTACCCAAGCCCCCCATTCCTACTATGGGGAGCGCACCCACCACATTTCGTCGGACTGGTCCTTCTTCTGTCAATAGCAACTCATGAACTATCTTGTTCTTGTCACTCTCTCGACCATAAACAAGAAATTCATCAACCATAGAACTCGTTGCAGGTCTATATGCAACTATGTTCCCTTTCCCTTTCCCTCCAATTCGCTTCCTCAAATGGAGCACATTCATTTGTTTTGCTAGGTCTTCTAATCTCTCTGTGATATCTCTTATCCTGCTTGCCTTGTCTTGACTATTATTGAATGCAGAAACAGTAGAAGTGAAAGAGGTAGAGATGCGGTTCAACACCTGATTTGTGTCGGTCTGAGTTTCCAGCACAGCTAATTTTGATAACTGATCTTCAGCTTCATACTCGTCCATGATATCTTCAGCATCATAAGCGACCTGCTGGAGGTCATCTAGCCAGTTCTTCACAGCTGGATTGCTTACTTGCTTCTCCTCTGCATCATTGAGCACATCATTTATCAGCGGCAATGTCCTCATCAGTTTCTTGAACTCCTTACCAACTCCCCATCTGCTTCCAAAATCTTTGAAGATCGGAGAGGCCAACTTCTCGAATAGAACTTGGAAAGAAGCGGATAGAACTGCCCCTTCTACGAGAGCCATTTTCTTATTTAGAACTATGAAACCTCAAGAACTCAAATCCAGAAATGGAGGATATTTTGAGTTGAAGACTTGAAGTGAATAAATAGAAACCTCTGTTTCATCTAGAGTCTTGCTAAAGAATGAAAACAGCCCCATGGGGAAGGATCAAGGATGCTGGGAAGAAGCTACCAAGAGCTTTCTTTGATCCCTTTCTCTATTTTGCCAACTTGGCTAGTAATACCAAGATAGTCAACATCACTACATCATGCAATTACTGATTTCCTAGTTGGATTCCATCAGAACGGTCCTGAATCTTAGAAACAAGTAATGGTAATCTTACTGCGAAAGTTCCAACTCTCTTTTCCTGTGTACTCTATGAAATACAGATTTTTATGGGGTTGACTCAAGTAATTCATTGGCAAATTCCGACACCTCAAAATTAAGAGGTCATGAGTGGGTTGTTGACTGGAGGAGGAACCATATCCTCTCCTCCCAGCGCGCTTCCAAAGGCTGGGTGCGTGTCTGGGTCCACGGAAGGATACCTTCCATTCACCGACGCAACGACGGCCACCGTCGCCGGCCTCCTATCATAAATTTGGAATCCATCGAACTAATGGGTCATATCCAATCCGACACTGATTTCAGATACCTAAAACCATTACCGATAGCTAAACATGATTTAAAAAATTTGACAGCAGTCGGATCGAGAATCAGCACTTGCCGATTCCAAGTTTTGAAAACCTGTAACTAAAGGCTAAAGGAAGAGTAGATGATTGTAGAATCGATGAGTTGCTTGCTTCTTCTCATGTGAAATCTGTTGATCTATATCATCACCTTTGCTCCACACTGTGTACATATTCCAGGATCTTTATACATGATTTCAGGAGCAAGGAGAGAGAGAGAGAGGGAGAGATTAAGAAATAATTAAAAATGAGATCTACAAGAGACGGCTTTGAAGACTTTGTAATCGAATGAAGGAACGAGATATTACAAGTAAAAGGTATTGAACTACTGCATTGAAAAGCTTATAGAGAAGTACAACTAGAATGAAAGAAAAAAAAAACGATTTGGTACCTACCTGCAACTGCAAATGGAGATCGGGAACCACAAGTAACACAGAAATGAAAGATGGATGTTGAAGATTCCTCCGCATTGCAGAGAGATTGATGCATGGGTTCTTTCTCAACATCTTCTCTCTTCGGATCTGCAACTCCATTTTCTTGGATCTCCTAGTTCGAGGTAATGTCCTTTAATTATCTTCAATCTTCCTACTGTGCCGGAAGGCGGAAGTCCTCTCCCGTCTCCGGTGAAGTTGCAGGATGAGGCTTGGAATTCGGAGGTGGAAGTCAAAAGAATGGGTATCCCACCCTCCATCCCCCAGCTGATACTATCAGCGTGGTTACATTTTTTTTTTTTTTTTTTTTTTCTTTTTTTTTAGGTAACTCTCAGTGTAAGGTCACACGATCTCTCACCAAGAAAATAAAAAATAAAAAGAAAGGCAAATTTACTTTACGCATATTTATTAAAATTCTCTTATTTTTTATTTTATTTTTTTTCTCTTCCTTTTTTTTTTAATACCTAAATTATCCTTTTTTTCACTTGTAACATATTAGGCAACGTTTGATATCGTTTTAAATAAATATTTATGCAGAAAAATGGAATAAAGTGTTTGATGCCCTCATTAACGAGTTTCAGTTTTTATGTTTGATATCATTCTAAATAAATATTTATGGAAAAAAATAGAATAAAGTATTTGATGCCCCTATTAACGAGTTTCAGTTTTTTTGAAACAGAAAATAGGTAAAAAAAAATTCAAGAAATTGGAATTACAAAATTCCTTTTTGTTATTTGGTTGGCGAGTTTCGTTTCAAATAAAAAAATAAATAACTATTTGAACAAATCATTGCCAATAAAGCAGGTAACGTCCATCCTTTTCTTCTCTTTCTTCTTCGTCTCTTCTACTCTCTTCCATGTTCTTCATCCTCGGGTCTCCTTTATTGATTTATTTTTTTTCCTTAAAGCAGGGCCTAGTGAAATCGAGCATAAAGGGAAGAGAACACTGGTATTTTCTCAAGGTTTTTACATATTCGTCTGCGTTTGGTTTTCTTCCATCTATTTCTCAAGGTTTTCTTCCACTTGATTTCTGATGGGAAAACCCTAAAAGAGAGAGAGAAAGATTCATCTTTCATCTAATCCTCGGTCCACCTTTTTTTTTCTTTTTTTTTCCTTCTTTTTTTTTTTTTTTCTTTTTTTGGCACACAGAGCAGAGATGCTCCTTTGCCCAAATCGTCGGCTTTCTTCACCTCAAGGTTCACTGGTGCTTTTCTTTGATCTGTCCATATAGTTCATTCACTGATTTCTGGTTTGTGTATTTGGATGGATACATTTCTTTATTGCTCTTTGGTTGGATGGATACATTTCTTTAGAATTCATACTTCGAGCTGAAAGCTCAAGGGAAACAGGGCAATGATCACTTCCAAAATATCTATGTTGTTTCTTATTTTCTGGGAATTTTTCATAGATTTTTTTGCTCCATTCTATCCTGTTTGTTACTAGTTTCCTGAGGATTAGTGCTTGCTGATATCTTCTCAGATCAGGCCTGGTTTGTTGAAGTTGAGGCAGGGGCTAGTTAGCTAAGATTGGGTTGAGTTGGCTCCAGTCTAACTCACAGAAAGCATACCCTGATCTGCCATGGCCAACAAGGCAGTGCTTTTCAAGTCTTAGGCACAGGAAAACAATGCCTCAGCTGAGACCCCAATTTTTTTTTTTTTTTTAAATACATAATACAGCCAACAAACAGTGTGACAAGATACTGTACTACAATTCCTGTCATATTAGCTTGATTCCAGTTATTGTGTAACTACTAAATTCTGTTATTTGTATTGTGAATTTGAGAATCACAGCAATTTGTTATACCATTCAGAACTCATCCACCGACTTATAATTAGTAGTCCAACAGTAGAAAATTAGTGATTTGAAATTAGAGCATCATTGATTGGAGATGAGCTTAACACATAATAAAGCAAAGTTCATTCCTTCACATGAAAATCATTTATTTGTTACAATTTCATACTACTATTACATACCACAAATTCATATCCAATATTTAAGATCCCTTTTAACATATAATTATGCACTTTCATTTCTTGCCCTTGTATATGATTTTCTAAAATTTTGGTATCTACTACTTTAATATTGTCCCAAAAGATTATCAATTTATGATAGTGTTTTAATTAGTGTTATTTCTGTAATTATTGATTTTCATCCAAAAAAAGGTTTCTAAATCAAGCTTTACCAAACACCACAATTATCATTTTTTCGTTCTGAAACAGATTCATCAAACACCATTTTTTCATTTAAAAATAATATTTTGACACAGAAACTAAATTTTTTTTTTTTTTTGGACATGAAATGTTATTTCTAGAACAGAAACGTTACCAAACGCAACCTTACACTTTTTTCAAATTGATTGGTTCAAACCATTCAAACCACTAAAAAGTTTTGTCTCATCTAATCATCAAAGATATTGCAAATTCAAAAAAGAATAATTTTGTATCCGATCTATGTCTATATTGGTATCATATGTTCCAATCGGGTATTTACATTGTTGATCCAATACTTTTATCAATTTTATATCTATATCGGTATCAAATGTTCCAATCGGGTACTACACGTTTTTTAATTTTCCTTAAAATCATGTGTCGCAACCTTAACAGGGAATGTAAAATTGAGATTACTGATCTGAATTAGTATCAGCTGAGACAAATATCAATCTAATACCGATAAAAATAAATAAGTTGCTAAATTTGTGATGATGGATGAGACAAAAATAATAATAATAATATTAGTAAATAACCAACATCCCTGATGATTGGATGAAACTAAATAAAATAAAAATAAAAATAATAAATAAATAATATCTTTAAGGAAACATCAGCTATGTCAATATCCTTGATGATTGAATGAGACAAAACTCGTAAGTGATTTGGTTCAAACCATGTTTTAAACTAGTCAATTTATAAAAAGCGTAATAGATTATAGGTGAAAAGGAGGGTTAATCTTGGTATTTAAAAAAAGCTGGGGAGAAGAAGATGTAAAAATAAAAAAGCAGTGGAGTATCAGAAAAAATGTAAAAGGTAGGGGAGTTTTAGTAAATATAGGTCAAGTGTTGGGGAGTGATAGTAAATTCCCTAAAGAGAAAACGGGATCGAGATGGTATCGGTCAAGGTCGTTACTAATCCAAGCCCGGATTGGACAGAATACCCCTTGGTTCAACCAAAAAAAGATCTTTTACTATTTTACTTTTATAGTTGGTAGTCATCCAAAAAAACGTTTCTAGCGTTTTTCCGTTCTATGGGAATAAAAAACGGAATAAAGATTTTGGTGTCAACTTGGTGCTTTTTCATTTTTTGGAACAAAAAAATAAAAAATAAAAAGCAACGCTAGAACAGTAAAATAATGGAACGACAAAACCTTGTTCCATCATTTCCGTTTCGTTCCAAAAAAAAAAAAAAGGGTGAAAACTAGGATAATCGTTCCTAAAACATGTTCACCAAACATCAATTTTTTTTTTTTAAACGGCATTTTGGCACATAAACTAGAAATTCTGTTTTTGACACAAAACATCGTTTCTGGAACTAAAGGACTACCAAACACAGCTTTACCTTTGTTCATCCCAATTCATCAATAAGCATTAGCAAAGAATCGGGAACGGTGAAGGCGGATACCAATCTGATCCTATTCCTCAAACCATACTCCTTCCTCCCTCTCTCATTTATTTATATATATATATATATATATATTTTTTTTTTTTTTGCAAGACCACAAAGGGTCAATGGGCTCACTTATTGGTACACTACTATTTACTATTAGGACATGAGCATGCTATCATATTGACATATGTATACAACTATTAGCGGGCCAATATAGGCACACATGAGCATCTTTAGCACCTTGTGGAGAAGGGCAACACAATCTTTCCACACCTATCGTGTCTAGATGTTTCTTGCACCAGTAGGGTAGTATTCTTTCTCCCTTGCTATTATTATTGTTTAGTAATTTGATTCGTCATCTCAAAAAATTTAATATGCATATTCATCATCCAATACCTTTTTTTTTCCCCCTTTTGGTTAAGAATATTCTATTCTATCCATTCGCTCTAATTCAATAGTTGAGATGAATTTCTAAATAGTTGTAGTCCCACAGGACCCTACCC
>NC_056561.1:38382525-38382756 GCF_013358625.1 Macadamia integrifolia | reverse complement strand
CCAAAAAAAAAAAATAGAAGAAGAAGAAGAGATCCAGAAGGCACCATTAGATGGGTAGCATTGCACGAGGGATTAGATCGAATTGGCTTGAATTGGTTGGATTTAATCGATATTGATCTTGATTGATCTCAATTCTTAAACGATACTTTATCAATAGATCTATGCGAACAAAGGGTAAAACAAAAAAAAAAAAAAAAAAAAAAAAAAAAAAAAAAAAAAAAAAAAAAAAAA
>NC_056561.1:38367790-38381553 GCF_013358625.1 Macadamia integrifolia | reverse complement strand
CCCCCTCTATTTTAGTTTCCTGGCATGTTCTTTTCTTAGGGTTGGCTTGTTAAGTCCCTCGCCTGTTGGGTTGGCTTCTGATGGGTCCCTTGCCCTTCCTTATTATCCGGTTTAGGGTTTGTCTATTGTATCTGTTTTTTGTTTGTTTTAATATAATTTTCACTCACCCAAGAAAAAAAAATTTGAGTATATAATTTGATAGTCTGAAATCCAATTTTTGGAAATCCACACCCCAAAATAAAAAAAAAATATATATATATATATATACATATAAAATCTATTGTTGACAGACATCAAAAGTAGGATAATACTGCCCCCTCCCCCCTAAAAAATGGGACTTTGTATTCGTTTCCCCTTGAGCTTTACAAAATATGTTTCAAGCCTTTATAGGTTTCAACCAAATTAGGGTCTAACATCTCCCCTAAAATCCATATATAACGTTGATAGGCTGCATAACATACACTAGTGCCTCTGTGTCTATCTCTCTCCTTCTACAAGCATGTATAGATGTCAAAAAGAGCTTTATCAACAGGTGGGAGAAAGATCGACACTGGGAGACACTAGCATACATTATGCATCCAAGGAGATAAAGTAGGGTTAAAGTTTGAAAGTAATTTCACAGTTTTTTGAGACATCTAGAAGATTTTCCAATAAAGATAATACACCAAATTGGTTTTGATGGCACAAAATGTAGCCTTCTTTTCATCAACACTTTGATTAGTCATTGTTTCATCTCTTTCTTCTCCAAAACACAAATTTCATCTCCCATGAACATCATGAGATTTTTCAGTTAGGAAGGGTTCTTGCAGATCAATTTTACAACTCTCCCAAGATTCATTTATCATCTTCCCTTCTTTCTCTGTGTCTATTACATCTTTGGCTTTACCCCAAAGTACAGCAAATAACCCTGCCACAACAGCCAATGCACCTAGCAAACTGAAATGTAAGGAAGCAACAGGTAAGATTTACGAGTCACTACTAATACTTAAAAAACTATAAAGAAAACCTCAACAGGAAAAAATTAACAAAGAAATTTCAAACCAAATCAAAATATCTTACCTCCCTGTATAGAGCTTCTCATGAAGAAATAGACAAGCAGAAACATCCACAATCACAGTGCACAAAGGACTGAATGTTGCTGAGAAGAGTGGTCCCTTCTTGGAAATGCACCAAGATAAGACAAAATATGATAGTGCAGGTCCTGCAATCCCCTGTATATTTTGGAAATAACTATGAGCACTTTATGTTGATATATATATATAACCAGAGATGGGAGGAGGGTTTCCCAGGATGCCAATATAGGAGAGAGAGAAAGAGTCAGTGTGGTCCCATTGTTCATTATGCTAGAGGAGTATATAAGCGAGAGAGAGAGGGACGGAGAGAGAGAGAGAGAGAGTCAGTGTGAAATAGTGTGAATCCTTTCCTAGACTATCCATCTCCTCATTAAATATGCAATTCTTTCTCTTTCCTCATTAATTATACTGTTTCGTTCTATTGACTCATCATAAAAGATGATGCTAATATAAATGGGCAACATATCAATCCCTCTCTCTAACAAAATGTAAAATAAAACAGTTTCAGTTGTATGCTTTGGTACTTAACCGTATAAAGAACACAGAAAAATTCAATGTTGGATTTGAGATTCCAGGCAGTTGGGTCAGATTCTAAAAAGAATGTCAGAATAGCTGACTGTAAAGTACCCAGGAAACACATCCAAGCAGATAAAGAAACAGGATCAGGATAGTGCTTTGACATGGGAACCTGTTAGCCAAGTCAGAAGAGACAGATGATCAGTTATCTTCTTAATTTCTAATTATTTGGTTGAAGACTATATATGGAGTAACTTAATTCAAAAGATGAATAATACCTGAAAAATAATATAAAATGACCAACAACAGATGCTCCCCATGATAAGGAGGCAACCTATCAACCAGTTATTGTTACCAAAGAGAGAAACTGATGATGATTCACTTGGAAATTTGGTAGTCAATAGTTTTGGACCCTTCAATAGAGACATTGAAATTGCTCCACTCACACACAGGAAGGTCCCAATTACCTTAGCCAAGCTTCTTCCACTTCTTATATCTACTCTCTCCCATCTGATGAGTTTGGAGAAGTTCTAATCAGCTCATAAGTCTTAGGTACTTAGAATGCCAAGAGGAGATTAAATTTTTCAGTTCACAAGTGTTTGAATAGTTACCCAAGAGAAGCGCTGACAATGAAAGTAGTTGCAGGGACAAGGTTAATCATCGCTGTGGCCACAGAAGAAGATGCCAAATGTATGCCTTCAAAATATAAATTTTGGAATGCTGTTACCCTGAAAGAAAAACACCATTAAATATAAGATAATTGTATAAAAATTGGAACATATATAGATACAGGAGGAAATGAAGGATCAACAAAGACAATATATATACTCCCTTATAAACAGAGCAAATATACCCAATAAGTGAAGCTCTAAAAATCATACAGAAGACCTTTGCTCCTATGGCTGTCCTGTTTTCCCTTTTCCTGTATAACATGAAACCATGAGAGAGAGAGAGAGAGAGAGAGAGAGAGAGAGAGATTGGTGGGTTCTGTTTAAGTTAATTACCTTCCAAGGAAATAAGCTATGGGTGCAATTACTAGAGTTGCAATGGCTAGCTTGTAAACCACAAAGACTCTGGTACTCATTCCATGTTCAAGAGCAACTTGTGTTGATAGAGCAATACCTGCAGAGGTGAATTGCAAGGTCAACATAGCCATGAAAGGCCCATATTCCTCCAAACAACCCATGGCCTCCTTCTTGCAGAGATTAATTTGTAACTTGAAAGCTTGATATGGTGAGCTACTGAACTTGGCAAAAACATTTATGTTCTTTTTATTTTTAGTCATTAAAAAAAAAAAAAGGCTGAGCCTGACACAACACCTTGTCTTTTCTTCATCAATTATTGTAAGTAGGTGATGGCTACTCTGGTTCACAAAAATCCTTTACCTATTAGGCCACACGTTGTTATCTTACTAAGTTGGATTCATCATAAATGAAGTAAAGTGTTCCATCAGGTTTGGATTAGAAGGCTGTGGATTCATCGTAAGTGGTCTACCGAAAAAAGGATTCTATCCATTCTGAATTGTGGAATCTGTATTATACATCAGTGGTTAAATTTGGTAGATTATAACCAAATTTGAGCTTTGCCACTTGGTCTTTCCAAGGTTCGTGTTGAATTCAAGTTGGCAAAGTACGTAGTCTGATGGATCTCCTCATTCAAATCATTACAAATTAGAAACTCTAAAAAACATAAATATATGAAATCATATTATATATTTCCGCATTTTATTTTTTGATAAATTCTTCCTTCGACAAAAATACCCTTCAGAAATAATCTTTTTCAAGTTCTCTCTCTCTCTCTCTCCATTTTCTTTCCATATCCCAGAGTCCGGACTAACTACTTCTCTCTCATTCATTTTCTTTCTTTCCCAAACTCTCTCCCTCTCGCTCTCTCTCCACCATATCCCCTTCTTCTCGTACCAGCGCTCTCACTCCATTTTTCTTCTTCTTCTTCTCTCTCTCTCCCCAACACGTCAGAGCTCATACATATAAATTGAAAAGGTCAAAAGAAATTGGGTCTGTCTATTGAGAAAACAATTAATGGCGACGAGAGAGACGGAAGTCATGAAGGGCTTAGACTTTTAGAGACACATGGGCAGTGGTTGGAGATTGCTTGTTTCCCTTCATGTTTTCAGCCCAAAAAGGATGTCAACAATGAGGCTACCTAATACTTTGAGAGATATTCATCCAAAAAAAAAACCTTTGAGAGATGATGGGATTGTCCAAGTCCTCAATGAAACTTGTCTAATTTAATCTATTATCTGAGAGTAAACTCACTGCTCAAAGTAATTGTCTAATTTTTTTCCTTCATGACTCTTTTCTTTTTCAAGGCCAATAGATGAAGACGATTTTTGCGATGGGTAAAAGACATGGTGGTCTTTACTACTTGGAGTCTTCTCCTCCTATAGCCTTTGCAACCACGTCTCTCAAGTTTGATCTTTGGCATTGGAGACTCGGTCATTGCTCCCCTACCCTTCTTCCCAAATTACATCACCTAGATGCTACTATTTTTTTTTATCAAATAATGATGTTTGCACTGTTTGTCCACTTGCAAAACAAATCTGATTACCATTTCCATCTAGTATGATTTCTACTAAATGTTGTTTTGATTTAATTCATGCCCGACATTTGCGGGCCTTATTATACACTCTCACTCTCTGGTGCTCGTTATTTTCTCAGTATATTTGATGAGTATTCACGCTCTACATGGGTTTATTTAATGAACCATAAAATGGAAGCTAATTTCATCATTCAGAATTTTCTTACCCTGATCAAAGCTCAGTTTAATACTTCTATACGACGGATTTGGTTCGAAAATGCTCGTGAATTTTTTTAATATGGACACTTTTAACTTTTTTCCTAACATTGGGAGTTGTTCAACAATCAAACTGTGTTTACACTCCACAATAAAATGGCATTGCCATGTTCTTAATATTGCCAGAGCTCTTCATTTTAAAAAAGAACCACCACTTTCTCATCTCAAAGTCTTTGACTGCCTTTGTTTTGCTCGCAATAACACTGCCAAATACAAATTCGACCAACGGGCCCTACCCAACATTTTCATTGGACACCCACGTGGCAAAAAAAAGGTTACAAAATTTATGAGCTACCTACGTCTCCCGTGATGTCATATTTTTGTCTACACTGAATGAGTTGGCATTGACACATTATAGAGATAAGCCATGTTTGTATTTATCTGTATCTTAATTATAGAGATAAGATGGAAATATATTAGGAATCTTAGGAAACAGTTTTGGTTTTATCCAATCGCAGGCCGACCACTCGTTTTTTGTTCTTCATCAACAATCGGCTTCCATTTTCGTTCTTGTCCACGTCGATGGCATCATTGTCACTTGATCTGATGATACTTTACTACAGGATATCAAGGCCCGTATTTGTACTAAGTTTCATGCCAAAGATATTGGAACCCTTAAGTATTTTCTTGGCATAGAGGTCGTCCGCTTCCAAAAAGAGTTCTATCTTTGCCAAAGGAACTACACCCTTGATATCCTCAATGATAGTGGGCTCACTGGTGCTAGACCAATAGATTTTCCAATGGAACAGAACTTGAAGCTCTTTGATTCAATAGGTCCTATCCTTGCTGGTCCAGCCCCGTATCGTCGGTTAATTGATTGCTTAATTTACCTCACTGTTACACGACCTGATATCGCTTAGTTTATGCATATATCTTTCGTATTTATTTGTATCTTAATTATAGATATAAGATATGAAATATATTAGGAATCTTAGGAGCCAAACAATTTTTGTTAGTTTTCAAATCTTAGGGAGATAATTGCTCTATTGTGTTGTATATATGTTCCATTTACCATTAGTGAAAAATATTAAGAAAATTACATCCAAATTCTGTCTTTACTGGCCTGACCATTTTAAAGACGATTTGTATCAATTATTAAATGTGTTAAGCTCATTTATAAACAGGTAGTACATAGTACAATGGATATATAAATATATATATATATATATATATCAATTATTAAAGGTAATGAAATGTAAAGTCTTCTCTAAATTGTGAATGATTTAATAAAATATATTATATTATATTATAGTCTCTTGAACCGCTCGGAGTCGAAGCTGCCTCCACTAGGTTAAACCTACTTTGTTTACAAAGATCCTTGTAACTAACCCCATAGAACTTATTGTTGTTATTTTTGGTCTTAGATATCCACACCATACTTGTATCGGTCTTGGCCGGTAGCTATATCAATACCAATGAATCAGACCATTTTGGCCCTCAAAATATTGATAACTTGGTTTCTTTAACCATTTTATTCTCCCTTATATCAATACCACTACTATAAATTTCAATACCTAAAACCGTGGGATTGGAATGAGCACCGATCGACTTTAATCAAAATGGATGGATTCCATTGATCCAATCCCAATTCTCGATTCTTAATACCATGAATGTGAATATTACTCTCTTACCTTATCTTGATCAGTGACTTTAGAGTATCAGACACTATCTTAGTCTAATGGTGACAACTTTAGCTTGGAGGTGGAAGGTCTCATGAGAAGGTTCTAAAATCCCCTTGGAGTGTACTTGATTCGATTTTTAGATCTGTGGTCGTGACCGTTGGTTCATCCAAGAAGAAATGGTGAATGACCCTTAGCAACGGGTGCAAGGGGACATGAAGAAGTTCCACGTGGTAACTTTTAAATGATTAGTAAGTATACACGTGTCATGAGAAACATGTCATACGGTATGGAGTCGAAGAAATGGTGCGTGACTCCTACCAACGTGTACAAGCGAACATGAAGAAGTTCCACGTGGTAACTTCTAAATGACTAAGTATACACGTGTCATGAGAAACATGTCATGACGTTTACACATGAAAATGTGTGGCGGGTCCTCCAATGTTTCTTGAGCAATAAAAAGAATAATAATAATAAGACATTAAACAAGTGGTATTGGAGGGTGTGCAATTCCATTTACACCCTTGAGTCAAAGACATGCTGCAGAGATTTATGTGGGCCCCACCAGTTTCTTGGCGTTGATAAGTACAGACTACAAGACTTCGAAATTACTTTGTAAGCTTCACTTTATCTAAACATCAGCTTATCACAGGGGCATTGTAAAATAGAACCTTGCTTACCTCTTACCAAGAAAAAAAAAAGATACATTTAGATAAACTCTTTTTTTTTTTTAATAGCTCTCTCTTTTCTATGTTTATGCTTGATCAAATAGGAAGTTGCGGATCTAAGATAAAATGTCATTTCAATGGGAAAAAAAATATACTAATGTCATAATTAGAATTCTTAACATGTAGTGTGGTGGTAGTTTTTATTCATAGCTGTGGTGGCTAGATGTCTTAGCAAAAGTATTAATTCATTTGTATGCCTGAGATAAAAAGTGAACAACGTCCAAAAAACAGAGGTATGAGGCTATGGTTTAGATTATCCAATTATGACATGGTTCCTATATGCCCATATATCGTTATGATAAAAGTAGTAAAGAAAAAATTAAGATCAACTCTGTACTTGTTGATCAGTAACACCTAAAGGTTGCGTACTTCTTGTGTATTTAATGTCGTCTTAAATGGGTTTAATAAGCACTTACACACAAAAATAAATAAATAAAGGTGCATTGTTTACACTCTATTCGGTCAACTTGACCAATATATATACAGACTGCTTGATTGACATGCAAAGAAAAGAGGACACTAAAATGAATAATATTCTTTATTAAAAGAATTGCCCAACTCATGAAAAGGTGAGACAAATTAAATGTAATGTGAAACAGATCAAAGGCATTGTTTACACCTTGTATACTCAGCTTCGGTCAACAGAATGGTACGTCACTAATGGACGGAATGAGAGGACTAGACTGTACAATCAATTTACACAGTTATTGATCAAGATCGGAAGTTACTCTTAACTATTTCAGTCAGTGAATTGGTTCTTCATTATCGGTTTGCATGGGAGGTTAGTCTAATTAGACATAATAACCAGCTCTAAAGTGGTTATAACTGATTAAGAGAAAGTTACTTAACCCCTTAAAAGATTTACAAATTTAAAAGAGAGGTGTGAGCTGCTGAAGCAAAAACCACATACACAACAATATAAAATAAAGAAGATCCAATGAAGAACAGGACCTGGCCAACGTGTACAAGTCTTTATCATTTATCATTTATCATTTATCATTTCTCTTTCTTTACCTTAGCATAGATGTAGCCATTAGCAAAGCTTTAGTTCAACACCATGTTGGTAACTTCAACAGTTCGTAATAGACAGATTGTATGCACTTCAACAAATGCCTTACTGGCAACATCACAATTAATTTGGTTCCACTAGCATAGATGTAACCATTAACATAGCTTTAATTCAAAACCAAATTATGCCCTCAACAATTCATAATTGACAAGTTGTAAGTACTTCAACAAATGCGCTACTAACAAGTTATCAACTTGAATTCAAATTTCTTATTCCTCTTCATCCATCACAACTTGTTAACAAATAAATAAATAAATAAAATCCTCAAACCAGTCTAGGCGAAAGGAGAACGCCACTTCACATGGTAGAAGTTAGATCGACATGTTGAGTCTTCAAAAGCTCTAACACCCCTACCCACAACACAACCATTAAGGGAGAAAATCGTGCCAATAATAGAAATGAAGCAGACAATAGATCTTTCTTCTTTAATACTATGGACAAAGTTTTCTTTCACCGCATGAATCACCCGCGGTGAATAGAGTGGGTGCAACGGAAGTCGGTCCTATCCCATATTTTAACGTGCTTGATTATCTTAACACTGAGGTCTATTAATTCTCATTTCCGCCAAAAGAGGTAATGCAAGATCAATTGCTTTTAGAAATTTGTGGGCAAATGTGCTCTTATTCACATGGCTCTAATGGTCCTTTCTTCACATGGTCTAATAGAAGATGGAGGCAGGGTCTCTATGTTCCCAGATGTTCCCAGACTGGAGGGAGCCTTTTTTTTTTTTTTTTTTCTGCGATGCATGAGTGATTTATGAGCCAGTTTGTGGAGAGGCCTGTGATGGAGTCAGTTCAGACATCAGAAACCAAAATGAGGACCCCACTTTCTGTAATGGAAAGGTTAAGACATAATAATATTCCAAGGAAAATGAATGATATTTCTGAACATTTCATTACCTCCCTTGACAGAAATCTGAACCAAAATGAAAATTACAAATATTATAGAAACCAGAATTCATAACCCTTTAGAGTAACACAAAAGCACTCATGAAATTGGTGATGGAAAGAGAGGCAGCCTTCTTTCAGCGACACTTACTTATTCATTGCTTCATCTCTCTTTCCTTCCCCAAAATATATTTTTCATCACCCATTAACACCATGAGATTTTTTGGCTAAAAGGGGTTCTTGCACATCAATTTTACAACTCTCAGATGATTCATTTATCTGCTTCCCATCTCTCTTTGTGTCTACTAAATCTTTTGCTTTACCCCACAGGACAGCATACAAGCCAGCCACAACAGTTATCGCACCGAACAAGCTGAAGTGTACAAAACAATTAGTAAGATTACTGAGTTACCACTAAAACCTAAATCCAATATAAAAAAATGAACTCAAGAATCAATGTATTACCTCCCTGTGTAAAGTTCCTCATGAAGAAGTAAGCAAGCAAAAAAGGCCACAATCACAGTGCACATTGGACTGAATGTTGCTGTAAAGAGTGGCCCTCTCTTGGAAATGCACCAAGATAGAACAAAATAGGACAGAGCAGATCCTACTGTCCCCTGTACATTTTGGATGTAATTATGATTTATGAACACTTTATGCTGATATATAACAAATACAGAGTTAGAACAGTTAGTTTTAGGATACTTACTGTATAGAAAACACTGAAAAATTCAATGTTGGAATTTAGATGCCAGGCTATTGGGTCTGGTTCTAAAAACAATGCCAGAGTAGCTGATTGTAAAGTCCCCAAGAAACACATCCAAGCAGATAAAGAGAGGTGATCAGGATATTGCTTTGACATGGGCACCTGTTAGCCATCACAGAAGCAAAAGATCAACCATCTTAACTGCATAACTTGCATAAGAACATCGAACAACTTGAGGAGAAGAAAATACCTGAAAAATCATCCAAAATGTCCAGCAAAAACAACAGCACATGAGGAGGAGGCAGCCTGCCAACCAGTTCTTGCTACCAAAGAGTAAAATTGTTCCTTCTGTTGAAATTTTGGTATTCAATAGTTTTGGGCCCCTCAGAAATGACATGGACATGGCTCCACCAACACACAGGAAGGTCCCAATTACCTTAGCCATGCTTCTAATGCTTCTAATATCCACTTTCTCCCATCTGATATGTTTGGAGGAAAACAGAACAATGTCATATAAGACTCCTAGATTTGATTTCCTCTCTGTAGTTAGTAATTTTAGTACCTTTATTAACAAATACTATCGATCCAGCCCAATAACCACTTAAATTGTCAATGGAGAGCATATACGTTCATTCACAGATAGCTCAAGAAGATATCAATCACAAATCTAACCAGATTGCATTAAAGCATGTTGGATAATAAGGCTTAAATGAACCAGCACCACAGTGCATCATCATAATTGAGTGTATATCTAGGCAAGCTTAATGAAGGAGCAATGTGAGGTGGTGAAAGTTGAAGGCCTGTGTTGATCAGTCGCAAAAACTCAAACTTGTCACACAGAAATCAGAATGAAGCCAGTAGGAACCCTAGTTAAGAGGGTATGGAGAAGAAAGTGTGCCAGGAAACAGAACTATAAAGTGCAAGCAAAAAGCCCAAAAAATGCAGGGTTTTGAAACTTGGAACAAACAATTTAAAAGGAACAGAAAATCCCAAATCCCAAACCCAAGCCACAATTAGATTTGTTCATTGTTCTTCTGTTTTAAATAATATACTAACGAAATCATATGCGTCTCAGAAGATTACCCAAGAGAAGCTGCGACTACGAAAGTAAGTGCAGGAACAAGGTTACTCATGGCTGTTGCGACAGAAGAAGATGCCAAATGTATACCCTCAAAATATAAATTTTGGAACGCAGTTACCCTGAAAGGAATTCATAAAATAAAAGCTTCTATCAACTTGCAACATAAATATAGCAGTCAGGAAGCAAACAAAGACATAAATCTCTTATAAACAGAGGAAACATACCCAAAAAGTGAAGCTATAAACATCATACAGAAGCTCTTCAGTCCAATGGCTACCCTGTTTCCCCTTTTTCAACATGAAACCACATTTAAGTAAGGAGAGAGAGAGAGAGAGAGAGAGAGAGAGAGAGAAAGAGGGGTTTCTGTTTATATTACCTTCCATGGAAATAAGCTATGGGAGCAATGACTAGAGTAGCAATGGCTTGCCTGTAAACCACAAAAACCCTGGTACTCAATCCATGGTCAAGAGCAGCTTTTGTTGATAGAGCAACACCAGCATAAGTGAATTGCAAGGCCAACATAGCCATGAGAGGACCGTGTTGCTCCCAAAAACCCATGGCCAAATTCTTAATTTGCAGATATTAATTTTCTCTAGTGAACTTCACAAACACTGAAAACAAAATTATGCTTGAGCTTGACGCATCATACACTCCTTCGAAGTATTCTGGTTTAGTTGCAGCATGGATCTCCCAGTAGTAATGATTCTTTACTCCTGAAAGCCTAACTCCTGAAAGAGTATAAAGTACATGGCAATAGGGTGAAGCAGTTTTTATGGACAGTAGAGGGCATCTGTGAGATTGATATTTTGGAAAGAGGTAGACGCAAAAGGTTTCTAGTTCACACAATTAGAGTTGTTACCCAAAAAAAAAAAACACTCCATTAGAGCTGGTGGTAAAATAACTCTGTTAAAAGTTTCAGAAGGTTTTCTACATAATTAATAATTAAAATTACCACAACTAATCATCAATGATATTCCATTATAATTTACCAAATAAAAAAATTGATATTCCATTATAGGTGATAAATGATTTGGTTCTTTACCCAAAAAAAAAAAAAAAAAAAGATAAAGGTTTACATTCTAATTGGCAGAAACCGAGGCCGAAGCAATCATGGTTGAAGCATAGGTCTTCGGCGCCCATCAATCTCGATACACACTGGATTGATCCACGGCAGGGTGTCAATCGGTCGAGCTGGGCTAGTCTTGGTCAAGTTTGACCACTTAGAAATCTTGCAATGTTAATATTTGTTTAAGTAAACGGGTTTAGCTTTGGGGGCATGGTATAGTTTATAATTGGGTCGATCTGTATCAGGTTTTAATTGGACTACCTTAAACAGACCTGAATAGGGTTATAGATCTATTTAAGTCTAAATGGGTTTTAGACGTGCCTATCCCAAAATTATTTTTTTAAGTGGGTTGAAAGGCTAGAAATATGTGACGCAAATCTTTAATGAATAAGAGAAATTATATGATATTATGGTTGTCCCAAAAAAAAAAAAAAATTGATTGTTACAACTTGCAAAACAAAGCTTAATTAAATTAAATCATATTATAAAGCAAAGGTTAAGAAAACTTAATTAGTTTCTTACTAGCAGTGGCAAAATAGGAATTTTATGTAGTATTAAAGGAGGTTGGGCTGGGTCGGGCTACAAGGAATCGGTTCAAGCTACGTATAAATGTGTCGGTTTGGTCGAACGCCCACAGGCTAGCTACTTGCACCTTAACCCGTTTAATGAATGTGTCGGGCCCGACACATTTATTAATCAAGCCGGTCTAGGTCAGACATTAAACGTGTCGGGCTTGGTCGGGCCTATCGGTGCAGGCTCAGAATTGACACCCCTAATCCACAGTACATAAATAATATGGACAAAGGGTATACTTGTCAAATACACTTGGAAATCGGTGCTTTGAGGGTAAAACAATCTTATATGGCTGATCCGATATCGATCCCAACAAAATCGTATTAGTTTCCGACATTGAACCCCATTTGGTGGACAAGTTCTAATACCGACCGATTTCAATACCCTTTGACAACTAATATGTTCGGTTTCAAGGTATTAAATTTGTTAAATGAATTGGGTCATGATCCGGTTTGTACTTTGGTTGTCTAAGTGGGATAGACTTCTAAGGATTAGAAACCCTAGCTAACCAGATTTCTATAAATAAGAGCTGGTCACAAGATAACATTATTTTTGATGTAATCTTAAGAGCTCTACTTCTCTCTCTCTCTCTCTCTCTCTCTCTCTCTCACACACACACACACACACACACACAACAGCAGGCAGGGATGCGAGCAGTAGCAGGTAGGGGCACTGGTAGTAGCCAGCGAGGGCGTGAACAGCGGCCAATGGGGGTGTGCACAGAGGCAGGCGAGGGCACTGGCAGCAGCCAGTGGGGGCACAAGCAGGGCTATACGTTGGGCTGCTGGCTAGCAGACCAGCGCACGCAGCATGCATGCCAGCAGGTCTGCTCGCACAAACATGGAATTTTCTGGTGGTAATTACGGGAGATCCGATAATTCGATTTTGACGTGCCATATATCATCGGAATCGTATTTCTAAGCAATATCCATCTGTATGGTCATCTTGAATAGATTCCTTTGTATATAAAAAGTCAAATTTGGACCCTCTTCTTTCCCGCGTCGGGATTTCTAGGGTTTTCAGATAGGGGATGAAGTTGGGGTATTTGGGTAGGTAGGGAATTTTTTTAAGTTTTCAGCAGGCTTGCCAGTGTGCACAGCATAGGTACGAAAAAATATAATTTTCTAGGGACGATTGCGGGAGATTCGATGGTCCAGTTTTGACGTGCCATATATCGTCGAAATCGTATTTCTGAGCACTATCCATCTACACAATCATTTTGACCAAATTCCTTCGTGTATAAAAAAAGTCAAATTTGGACCCTTTTCTCTCCCTTGTGGGGGTTTTCATAACCCTTGCCAACCATCGACCCCTTTTACTTCATGTAACACTTGCGTCCTGTGGGAAACTCACCTCCTACAAGCACAGACCCATCCCACCTTGCTACCCACCATTTGCAAACACTCCCACAATAGATAGCCACAATGGCTCCTATCACCAATCTTCCTGCAAACCTTTGAGAGCTTCTTCATAAATGCCCTCGCCTCTTCAATCTGCATCAACCTATCATTGTGCTCTTATCTGACTGGCACCTACGAACCCCTCACTTGCATCACTTAATCAAACCAGCAACCTCCATTCACCTTCTGTACCTTTCCATTAAAACCCTGGCCGCCTCCCCCCCCCCTCTC
>NC_056561.1:38357033-38367770 GCF_013358625.1 Macadamia integrifolia | reverse complement strand
TAGTTTTTATTCTTTAATTTGGGGGGTAAAATAGGTATTCTACAATCATTAAAGGGTCGGGCCAAGTCGGTGCACAATAGGCCGGTCTCGGTCGGGCGTTATTCGATCGGTCTCGGTCGGGCGCCCGACGGTTCAAGTAGCAAAACCGAGACCGACCATTTATAAACGGGCCGGGCTCAAGCCCGACACATTTAATAAACGGTCCGGGCCGGGCCGGTCTTTAAACGGTCGGTCCCGATCGATTTACCCGATTCGGGCCACAAATTGACACCCCTACCAATAAGCACTCACCCCTACTACAACCATGCGCTAGCTCCATCTGAACATCTCGTGCACCATGACTCCCATCTCCTCTATCCCCCTTGAGCCCCACCTAAACCTCCCTCCTCTTCCTACATAGCTATTGCCCTTCATTCTCTCCTTGCAACATGAATCCACCCCATCTTTCATTCTCCCTTTAATCCCCTGAGTCCAAACTATCTATCCTTTCTTATCACTTCAAAATCTTATCATTGTACGACCTTGCCAAGTACTCTGCCCTCCTTCAAACCTTGCCCCTCTCTCCATGTTCTCCACACATGCTACTCCTTGTGAGAACAATCGGGACACAAGGGAATTGTCCTCCATCTCATCTCTTGGGGAAGGAGAGAGAGAAGATTAAATTAGAGTCATCAGATAAAATTAGAGTCTATGACCCACAAAACACGAAGAATGATTTTATGACCACCCAATAGGGAATTGCTCAAACCAATAGTCTGAATAAGGGTCAGTGTTACGGTCCAAGGAAGGTGTTAGGCACTCTATTCACCTGATGCAAAATCGAACTTTCTATTGCTTAGCTAAACAAATAATCAAACTCAGGCTTGAACTATGATACAAAGGAATAAAAGCCTAAAATAAGTGATTAGGGCTGAAAAAAAGGCACACCTGGAGGTTTGTCTAGAAAACAAAGGTTGGTATATTGAATTTAAACAAGATAAAGATAATTGACAGCACACATGAAAACCCCTAACTAAGCAAACCGTAATGGTGTTAAAGAATCATTTAAAACAATGAAAATATCAATCATAATAATGAAAATACGATGAAATAAACATGAAAATTCGTGTACAGCAAAATATAACAAATTTACAAAAACACCCTTGTGGCCCAAAACAAGCTTTGAATAAATCAGAGAAAGAAAATCCCTAAAAATCTCTAAAAATAGGAAAAATCATTCTAAGATGGAAACATGATAAAGAACATGATAAACACACCATAAGAACAACATACCTCTACCATATGTAGAGAAGAAGAAAGATGATGTATTTTATGAAAGACAACATCATGGATTCATAACATGAATCACAAACTAATTACATATACATAATGAAGCATGGACGCTAACTACCAACAACATGAAATCAACGTCCTAATAAGTGTATGATCACTACCTAAGAAGGTAGGATCACACACCCAAAATGTATGCAAAACGATTGAAAAAAAAAACACTGATGGCAACAATGGAAAAAATACAAGATGGTAGGAGGCTACTCCAGACAAAGGAGAGAAGTTAACTCGAAGTCACACTTGTCCAAGTGCTTAGGGTTTGAAACTTACTCTTTTAAACTAGTTCTAGTCAAGGAGAGACTACATATATTGAAAAGATAGTCTAATAGATCATTCCCAGCTTGGAGAACTCTATATTTATAAACTTCAGAGGGATTGTAACTCCCTTTCACACGTTTTAAGGTTTAAGTAAATCATCTAAACCATCTATGAAATATCCAAGAGAGTATCATCTCATTAACGGTGCAAAATAGGGTGACACACTTGACCAAGCTCTATCCAAATTGTAAGAGGTATTTATCACGTTCATAAGACACCTTAATGGCTTAGGAATCAACTTAGATGAGTTCCTAACCTTTGACGCGGGCCATCTCTCCATCTAACAAAAGTTTCTGAGCAATGGGGAGAGGATCTCAATCGACATCCACAAGGCGTTGTTCGACACTATCATTGAAGGGAGTCGACGTCGATGGATCTGGTCCTTGATGTCGACACGACTCCTTTCCATTATTGATTTGTACAAGAATGAGATTTTATACATTTTTTTCCGCTTTGGCCAATTAACTTCTGAACTCGATTAGTTCTAAGAAGAATTGCGCTAGGACTATCCTATCCATTATAGGGGTTATGAATGGAATGCCTATAATTTAGGCTACCAATGTTCGAAGAATCAGAAGATTAAAAAATCTTTCTTTCATATGTGTTACATACTTTGATTGGGCATGGAAGTCAAAGATTGTATTGACCAACAGGGACTACCATAAGGGAAACATCCTGGTCATCGGAAAAGTAAAGAGCAAGAAGATGGGGGTATGGCAAAATAATGACATTGGGGCATCTTGGCAACTTTAAGATTGAAAAACACACTACAAATATGATTTTCCCTCTAGGGGTATTTGGTCATTTCACATAGATGGTTTGTCAACTTATCAAGTTTATAGATATAAGATCCTTACGCCTCAAAGAATACTCATCATCATCCAAAAAGTCTCCAGGGGTGACAAAATGAGGAGTCTATTCTCCCCACCCCACCTCACCTTACCTCACCTCACCTCACCTCACCTCACTTAACCTAACCTAAAACTTTTGTTTTTGTGTAACCCCAAAACCCTTTTACTTTTAACTTTCACCTACGGCCCACCTAGTAAAGGTGGCACTGGAAGTGCAATTGATACCATATCAATATACACAAATTTTCAGCCTTCGATCTCAATGAACATGTATGCATGGAACATACGAACAAGGATTACGGTCATCTAGAACTCACAAGTGGCATGCTCCTCCAAAAGATCGTAACATGTGTACTCAATCATCGTCTATGATTTCCTTCAAGTCTCAAATCTCATTTGTTCTTAATTCTTGAGGAAGAAGAAGACTCCTTTTCTCTTGCTCGCAAGTTTAATGAAAAAATAATGTATATTGTGCAATTGATTTTGGATAAAGGCCTCTTTCTTATATATATATATATATATACACCATAATTCTAAATAAACTGACGGTATCGAGCTATGTGGTGTGATTCTAAAGGGTGACCATTAAGTTATTCTTAATTGCATAAAAATAATGACTTTACCAATGGTGTAATTTAAAAACCTTTTTAGATAATTATATTACACTTTATCTTTACACTACCAACATCCACAATGCATGGTCACAAGTATATAATGAAATAACCCACAAAAAAGCAAGCACATTTTCAATTACCGTAAGTGTCGGGATCAATGATTAATAAAAAATATTTGAAATTCTTTTTAAATAATAATATTACATATAATATTACTGAGGCTTTGGATTCCAACCATTCATATCCGACAACTCGCATACTTGATGTTCATCCTTTTGGACAGCAAAAACCCGATTGAAACCACCCCATTCACATGAATACTCAACAACAAGCGTCCAATGTGTGGTCAGTCCTATCGGTGGACATCAACATTGGATCATCACGATTGTATGAAATCTAATTGCAACAATAATTCCCTCTCAGGTATAGGAAAAGTAACTATTGAAAATTTCCCTTGTGAATAAAATGACAGTAATCAAATCGAAATTTTCGATGGGTCAGTATTCAACACAATTAAGTAATCGTATTCATATTTTCGTACCAATCCTTTTTGGAAAAATATACAATTGGACAACCTTAGAATAGTGTCCAATTCTTTCTATTGAAAGACATTTGTACATTATCTAAATAATCACAACCAACACATGACTAAGAATTATAATAATTAATTTAATCAAATTAAATTGAGCTTGATGAATACAAACATCAAACGTAAACAACCCAACATCTTGTTCACACCACACTCAATCTTGGCCCACTGGCCCTACTCCACCCCGGACCATAAATTGTAACCACCCATCACATGTCCTCTATCACCGAACTTTGATTCCTTATGAAAATCCCAACAACTGCTAATTGGCCACCTCAGATTCCCATTAGCTAATTTGACCAATGTTTGTTACAACTGGGTGCCATTCAAGCAACCGTATATCTCTTCACTCTATTTATCTTGTTCTTAATTTTTTTTTTTTACCTATAACTAACTATCGGTCAATTGTGTGACTTTCACAATCGAATTATACTCTCTTATTCTGATTGTCTTGTGCAGGATTCATCAATGGGGACGATAGTTTGAACATGTCATAAAGTTGGACTTTTTACCGAAATAAATAAATAAAAGTTCATAAAATGGGCATTTTTTTTTGGGTAATTTATAACGCCACCCCCTAAAGAATGCCATTATTATAGAGACACCCCCTCTATTTCACCAAATTATACACAGACCCCCTACCGTCAGTCACGGTTAAGTGAGAAATTAAAATGACTATTTTACCCTTAAGAAGACATGTTTTCTCATCACCTGTACCTCCACCCACCTTCACCCGTTGCAGTCTTCTCTTGCAGGCAAGCAATGGAGAGGTGAGAAAAGATTAGCTCAAAACGAAACAGGATCAATTTTTGATGTTGAAAGAGTAGTAGAAGAACTGGACGAAAGGGGAACCTACTCCAACAAATTCTCTCTCTCTCTCTGTTCTTATGGGGGAGGAGAGAGCTGCTTGTGACTCTCTCGCTCTGACCAACCATGGTTTCGAATACCGATCTCTCGAATGGTTTTTTTCACGCAATTGAAGGCTCTACAACAAATAAGCTCAGAAAACATGTTTTCGTGCAAAAGCAAGAGAGCCCCGATGGGAAAATTGGCTATTTTAAAAAGGGTAGCGGCGCTTTTTGCACGAATCAGAGTTGGGTATTGATTGGTTCCGTTCAAAAGAATTGGGAATCTGGGATCACAGGAGCTTACCCTGAGCTATCTCTGCGATAATTCCAAAATGGGTTTCCAAGAAAAAAATATTTCAGGGAAGAGTCTATTAAGAGCATTGGACAAAGACAGGTATAACAATGGGAAGGAAGTGATTTCGGAGAATCCGAACGAAGAGGAAAGATTGGTAGAGCGAGAATTCTGCAACTAAATGGGGTTAAGGCTACAGAAGAAGGAACGAAGCGAGAGCTCAACAAAGAAATCAAAAGAGAGAAGAGGGAGAAGAAGGTGAAGGTGGAGACTTAATCTCTCTTTTGCACTTCCAGATGTGTCCCTGTCGCTCACATCTTCACTGAATGGATCATCCTGCTCCTCCCAAACCAGCCAGTAGCACTCAATCATTGGCTCCATCGAACAACTATACTGTCTATACACGAAATGCGAGCTTTGACGACTTCATAGCTGCTTCGCTCTCCTATTCTTACTCTCCCGTTCTCTCACAACCCAAGTTGCTCACTCACTCGCAACTCCACCGAGAACTATGAATACTCAGTCAGGAGTCACCAAAGAGATACTGACCAGATTTGGTACTGTGGAGAGGGAACTAATGGATCCGTTCATAGTCGGTTCAGGCCCGTCGGTGAAGACGGCGTTGTGTTGTTAAATAACAGTGGCGGAGGAGGCGCCGGTGGTTTTCGGGTTATCGATTTGGGGATGGGTTTTTTCCTATTGTGGTTGGGGATTTATTATTAGGTATTTCACCTTTTTAGCAAGGGAATTTTGGTATTTAAAATTTATATAATAACTGACATCAGCATATTAGGTATATTCCGTAACAGCAACTAACGGTAGGGGGTCTGTGTATAATTTGGTGAAATAGAAGGGGTGTCTATATAATAATGGCATTCTTTAGGGGGTGGCGCTGTAAATTACCCTTTTTTTTTTAAGTTTTGGACATTGCACGTTCCTTAAACTATCATTAGGTTGCTACAACCACTGCTTCACCTCCTTTTTCTCTTTGTTAGTTGTCATGTTTCTTAATCTAGCCTTTCATAAATATCTACTGAAAAACTTGGGTGTTAAATTTATCTCAAATTTTTGATCGGTTTCGACATATTTTGGTGGCGACCTGAATGAAAAGTTTTCTGAGATCTATGATAAAAGTTTTTTGAAATCGGGTCGACCGTGACCCAATAGGTCGATTCGTGGCTTAGAGTATATAATGTACTGTTGTCTTGTTGAGCAAGTCATTATATTTTGGGGGTTTTTCAAGCTAAGGTTTCAGAGCGAGTTTTCTCACCACTGCTTGAGTATAATCTCTCTTCTGCATAATAAAACATTTTCTCTTCGTCTAAAGATGTAGCACATCACATCGGTGTGTGAACCTTGTTAAATCTCTGTATTATACGGATCTATTGTCCGTTTATTTTTGTATTTTTTAATGTTTTTTCTAGCGGATTAATGCATTTATTTACCCATTATATTTTGGGTACGTTGATCTTGGTTTTTATTTTTTATTCTTTATTTGTAGAGAAGAGTAAACAGAAAAAGCTTCGCCAAGCTCACACGATATGCGTGGGCTGACGTAAATTTTACAGAAACTCTTATGTGTGATACAGTAATAAATTTAGCAAGAAAATAGGAAAAGTGAAACAGTAATAAGTGAAAATGGTTTTGTTAAAAGGTCACAGGATAAGCGTGGGCTGATGAGGTAAAGCATTAGTGCTTTGTGTCAAACAATGAAAATATGGGGTCCCTGAATGGCGTGTGTAAGTTTGATGGGTCTGAAGGGTGGGGTCCCAACTCCCAGCAACCGACCCTTCTTAGAAAATCACTACATTGAAATTTCTTGTCCTCGCAGACCTTCCTTCTTTAGGTATAGTTACCCTACAATGTGGAAGCGCACCAATAAAGTATATACAAGAACATTTGACCAAAGATGAGCCATGATTGGATTTTTTTCTTTTTTTTTCTTTTTTGGCGAGAAGCCATGAGAGGATTGGGTTTTCAGTCCTTTTCATTTAAAATTAATAATAGAGAGAGAAAAAAAAAACTTTAGCATATGAACGGTTTACTTTTCACTTTTGGGCTGTGTTTGATAATCAAGAGAGAAAGAAAAAAAAATCTAAAAAGAGAAGAAAAGAAAAAAAATAAAATAGTAAGAAAATAAAAAAATTATGTTTATTTGGTTACAAATCGGAGGAAAGAAAATAATTTTCCTTCTAGTTTCTTTTCATTTTCTTATGTCTTAGGGAAGATTTGTTGTTATGACAGTAAAAGAAAACTTTATCACTCTTAAGATGAATTTTAAAATTTTTCAAAAAAAATATTCTCTTGAATCAAGATATTCCAATAACAATGAGAATTTCTTAAATCAAGAAAATAGAACAAGTTTTGTACTTTTTTCTTTTCTTTTCTTCTCTTGGCTTCCGAGACAGCCTTGATGAAGTTTGAACGAATTACTTTCAAATCAAGGATTTTCAACTCGGAATTGATGTCTTAAATAATTTTGTTTCCCTTTCTCTTTGAAAACATCCACATTGGCACCACGAGTTGTATTTGAAAATTTGCTCGTGATCTTGGCATTATTCTAAAAATATTTTTGTATTTAATAGGAAATACACTCGTCAAAAAAGAACAAGAAATAAAAAATCAAGATTTTTTAGACCCACAATCATCGCGGGCATGGGATGAGTTAGAAAGCATCAGGAGTGTATTTTGAAAATTTTCTACAAGGGTTTGTAAACCCTAGAATGGTGGGTGGCCGTTCTTTGTGAGTTAGAAAAAAGTTTCCTTAAAAAAAGATTACTTGAAAACTATCAAAAATCAATTAAAAAATAATGAGAGAGGGTGAGATCAAAATCTATACAAAATAGTAGGAAGAAAATGGTTGTTTACCTGGCGAGGGAGAGAATCAAAAAAGTTAGATAAAGGGTTGATGTGGACGGAGCAATGAGTGCTAAACAAAGAAATTAAGATTTGTTGATGAAAATTAAGGGCCCATTTGAATTGTTTCTCCTCTTTTCTTAGTCTAGAAACAGTAGAAACAGTTTGTTCCGTTCATGTGCAAGAAACGATTTTTGAAATTGCAAAAAGGTATTTGATTTTCTATTTCTCGAAATGTTTTCAACAGTATAGTCGAGTTCTAGACATGAGTGAAGGCACGACGTTGTAGGAATGCAACTCACAAGTGAAGGCATGATGTTGACGTTGTAGGTATGCTTCATGGATATGAGATTCAGAAGGATGAGTGCAATCCGAAACTGTGAGCTTTGCACAACCATGTTGGAATCGTCGCATTTGGATAGCGAGAAGTTTCAACAATAGATTGGGATTTGAGTAGATCGAGTGAAGTATCAGGTTTTTCACAATTTTTGTTACTCTCACTTTTTTCTAGAAACAGAAAACAAGTCTACAAGTCTAACTTCTTTTTCCATTCCTGTTTCCAGACACAGAAATATGCATAAATTTCTATTTCTGTTTTTAAAAACAAGTGAAACGAAATAGAAAACTCAAACGATTTTTGGGGTGTTTTTCTGGTTCTGAGCACAGAAAAATAGAGAAACCGTTTCTAAAAACAAAATCAAATGGGCCCTAAGTTTATCCAAAATGAACACTAAGGTTTTGTTTGGAAACTTTATGACAGAGTGTTTTTGGCATTTAATAACTTCATATGCAAAAAAAAATGTAAGGCAAAAGCAAGGAACAAAGCCCTTGTGCATCAGAAGCTGCACCACTCTAATAATGTCACACATCAAAACTAATTCTTCCCTGGAGAGACATCCAAGGGATCCAATCATCAAGCATCTGAACCTGCATGTATTTACAGTCATCATATAAAATCCATGGATCTTACATAGGCAAATTGTACTGGAAATAGGGGACAAGTAGGAATAATATATATGAACAGTGTTGTGTCTTTCACGCTTGTATGACACTAGTCCATGCCAATGTGATCAATCAAGAAAATTGCAATGTGATGCAACATTCTTTTTTATCAAAAAAATTGTAACTCTTGAGGTTTTTTTTTTACTAAGACTAGGTACCTCAAATTGCACTTCCATATAGGCTCAAAGTTAAAATACATATACACTCTCTCTCTCTCTCTCTCTCTCTCTCTCTCTCACACACACACACACACACACACACATACCCACACCCACCCACCCATCCCGTGAAAGAGAAAAATTTGACTATTATCTGGACTGCAGTCATAAAGAAATGGTAGCTACGAAGATATGGAATAATTTACTTCTTAGGTTCACAAATACCCTCTTAAATTTTAATATTATTTAAAATACCATTCGAGATTCCATTCTTTGAGTGCTTGCAGGGATTACATCAGCTAAATTTCATGCACTAAAAGAAGTGTTTCCTTGGTTTGTAAATTGCTCTCTCTCTCTCTCTCTCTCTCTCTCTCTCTCTCTCTCTCTCTATATATATATATATATATATATACCAATAAAATTGCACGTGCAAATGCACGTGTGCCCGTGAGAGAGAAAGAGAGAGAATAAAATGTCTATATCAAATGAAATGCACTGCAATCAAATATGATATCTATTGAAGCAATTAATAAATTAAGATGATTAATAAATACTAATTTTTAAATTTCAAATAATGATAAATAATTGCATTTTGTTCTTTTACACAATCAAGGTTAAATGCATTTCTATAGGGAGAGAGAGAGAGAGAGCTTCTACTAAACTTTATCAACCCCTTCCCTTCCTATAGAATTTCAAAGATTCAATCACTTCCCCTGATATAGAATCCATTTAAAAAATTGTTA
Organism: Macadamia integrifolia; assembly: GCF_013358625.1. Taxonomy (NCBI): domain Eukaryota; kingdom Viridiplantae; phylum Streptophyta; class Magnoliopsida; order Proteales; family Proteaceae; genus Macadamia; species Macadamia integrifolia. Next base: position 38,358,170 of record NC_056561.1, on the reverse strand, counting down.
TGTTTTTCCTATTTAAAAGACAAAAAATTGCCATGACATTACCATTAAGGTTAAAATGAAAATATAGTTAAGAGAAGCGTAACCCTTAAGGAGCTTGGACAGCTCCAAATAGCCATGTATGCTCCAGATTCTTTGAGATTCTTTTAGATTCCCTATAGGATCTTGGAACCCTGTCAAAATTCCCACAAAAATAAAAAAATTTCCAAGGATTCCCCAAAGCTATGAAACTTCATAAGAAGGCCAGATTGTCCGAAAAAGGAAAGTAAACAGTCAAATCCGCCTGAGCCGGGAGACACTCACTGAAGTTCATATTCATAACAATAGGGGTCCACCCCTCTCAACCCTAAACATGTAACAAATACAGACATAACATCTCAACTCAATCGATAATATGTAGACTTTTAATCATATATGGTAGTGTAACAGTGATGTAGGCATGATGTATGTGGCATAAGATTAATTAGGAGAGATTTTCTTCTTTAAACATATAGTAGGAAGACCGGTTCAACCCTGGCGTAACCTGACACTTACCATTATCTCTGAATCAGATCAACTTTTGGGCCGTTATCTTATAGATTGAGTCCACTCATCCGGTCCTAGGCCCTAACCCTAGCTGGTGACTCTAAATCTTATGTTTCCCAATCCTTGGCATTTGACTTCACCTTCTTCATCCCCTTTAATAAACTTATAAGGGAAATAGCTCATCTATGAAATTGGCCGCCATGTGTCTACAAATGGGGATGTGACAGAGCGGGGCTCGTAGACATGCCCAAGGATCTAAAACTCAGGCCATTACCCCACATAGAGCCTAACACAAAATGCTCTCTGATCGACATAGTTGGAAATTGGTCGACATTGGTCTGGATTGGTGTCCGCTAGAGTGCATCTGATGTCAGTAGGGGTGTCAATGGGATGAGTTGGGCTGGGTTTTTTAAAACCCTAGCCCAACCATAAGGTCTCTCAACTCAACCCTGGCCCAGCCTAGCCCTAGGTTGGGCTAAGAAATCTCAGCCCAAGACAAACCTTGTCGGGCTTAGCCCAACCCAACCTAGCCTTGATGGACCATGATTGGGTTGGGTTAACCTAACTAGACCAGCCTAACCCAATACTATTGGTTACTTTTTTTTTTTTTTTTTT
>NC_056561.1:38230193-38357013 GCF_013358625.1 Macadamia integrifolia | reverse complement strand
TTTTTATGGTGTGAGCATTATTGGTTATACTTGGTTGCTTGATCTTGGTACTTCATTTATATGTAGATTGTGGAAAACGAAATATTTTTGTAGAACTTTTTCTATAAGTATCCATCTATAATTATTAACATATTTATATTACTATACACTTAATATATAGGGTTTGGTCGGTTTGGGTTGGGTTGAGAGTTCAACCTAGGCCTAGCCCAAGCTAGCCTCGGGTCGAAAATTCTCAACCCATACCGACCCTATGAGCTAAAATCTCAGCTAGGCCCTATTCGGGCTTAGGGTGGGCTAGGTGGGTTTGGGCTGACCAGGCTTTTTTGACACCCCTAGGTGTCAACCTAAGTAGGGTGTCAATTCTGAGCCCACACTGGTATGCCCAACTGAGCCCGACACGTTTATGGCCCAATTGGACCGCCCCGTTTAATAAACATGATGGGTTTGAGCCTGACAAGTTTATTAAATGGGCGTTCATGGTCCAGGTAGCTAGCCCGTCAGGTGCTTGACCGAATCGACATGTTTATATGCCCTATTTGAACCGACTCGTTGTAGTCCGACCCCCTTTAATACTACATAAAATTCCTATTTTGCCACTACTAGTAAGAAACTAATTAAGATTTTTTACCCTTTGCTTTGTAATAGGATTTGATTTAATTAAGCTTTATTTTGTAAGTTGTAACAGCCATAATCTTTTTTTTTTTTTAAAGGAACAACAACAATCTTATACCACTTCTCTTCTTTATTAAGTATGTGCGTCACATATTTCTGGGCCTTCAACCCACTTAAGAATAGAATTTTGGGTAGGTACATTTAAATCCCATTTAGAGTCCGTTTAAACTTAAATAGGTTCATAGCCCGATTAAAGCCTAGTTAAGTCCCGTTTAAGGAAGCCCGATTAAAACCCAACACTGACCGGCCCGATTATAAACCGTACCATGCCCCCCCCAAAGCTAGGCCTTTTTATTTAAACGGGCGTTCACGGTGCAAGGCTTCAAAGTGGTCAAGCCCAATTAGGCCCGACCGAGACAGGCCCGGCCCGACCGATTAACACCCCTAAGCCTAAATCAGTACAACTCTGGCTCGAGTTGACTTAAGGGGTCTTGTCCAATTAGGTTTTTGACTCAATTTAGGGCTAGTCAATGATCTGTTGGTCAATTCTAAGCATGTCAAAGCCTCTAACCATTTTTTACTATGACAGCATGAAAGCAAAAATACATTGCCTTTGATTTGAGAAGATCTCCACCATAAATACATAGTCTATCCATAGCTTAGGGGGTTCCCAACTCTTCATTGTTTAGCCCTTCTAGGGGTGACAGAATGTGGTGTCTACGCTCACATATTCGATCAATTGTACACATAGAGGAAGTCCATCTACCTTTTTCTTACCTACCAAATGTGATGAATCACTGCACTAAAAACAAGCATACCTAGGATATTGCATTAAGATTTTCCATTGAAAGACTTTAAGAACCACCTCGACTCTGTCAAAAAGAAGGATAACTCCAGAAGAAGGCCAACACTTTTTAAGAATTCCTTTCGAAACCAAGGAAGAAAAGGAACATGTGAAAAATAAATAATCCACATTTTAAATACAATTCCAATAAAGGCAACAATTAGGGAGTTAAATATTTCTTTAGGAAAAAAAATTCTTGGGTGGGGAGAGAATAAGTTATAGTTCTCTAAATTGTAAAATAATAACAGGGATTGCAGAACTAAGCCAAACAATCTTGTAGCAAAGAACAATAGAAGGTCTTGAATACATTAGATTCCAAAATGCAAAAGGCATTTTGTTTTTAAGAATCAACATCCACTAGACTAAATCTTTACTACCTCTAGTCTGCAACTAGGTACTTTGGAGTTTGCTCTAAACCTTGATGAGAAAATGAGAATTCATAGGGCCAAGAAGCCAGAGACCATCCCAAAAAAATGAAAGACACCTTCGCAACTCATTTGATCTTGCATCATACCTATTTTTGTCACCATACTTCAATAGTACACCATCTAGGTGCCAATTATCAAACCAATGAAAGGTGTTAGAACCAACAGTAATAAAAGAATGAATATGATCAGAAATGAGAGCTTTACTTCAAGATCTTTTTCCAAGCTCAAGAAGCATCCATGGGGATCATGACAGTCTAAATGGAATACACTTAATCAACTCAAATTCTCTGCTTTTTTTGAAGCAATACTCTAAGTGAGTTTAACATTGCCAATAATGTTGGACCTTTTAACTCTACGAAGAAGGTTAAGCCCCCCCCCCCCCAAACATTCTTTAGGAGGCAAACCCTAGCCCAACGTAAGGGATGAAGGAGAGTAGGATTGTCACTACCATTCCAAAGAAAACATGACATACGTGACTCAATCTTGTAGGAGATAGCAGAGGCAAGAAGAGCGAAAACCCTAAACTAGTAAATATAATAATTTTGCATTAGTAATCTATTGAGTTTGAGAAGCCTTGTAAAAGAGAACAATTTACTCTCCTTAATTGAAGCCTTTAATGCAGCCTATTAAGGATAGGAGACTAGTGATGAGTAGCTAGCATCAACAACAAACCCAGTAGGTAATAGGGAGAAAGCCCTCAATGAACCCAAGGATATTAATCAACTGGGGTTTCAAATGCTCAGAAACCCCGCCAAACAAAAGAGAGATTTATTGGGATTAATACAAAGACTTGAAATAACAGAGAAGGTGGGCAGAGCTTCAAACGGTACCAAGATTGATTGCTAGTTTGATTTACCAAAGAACATTTGATCGTCAACAAAAAATAAATGATCAATCTTCAAAGCCTTGCATTTGGGGATTGGCTGAATGGATTTATCCTCAATTAAAATAAAAAAGATCATTAGAATTTTGGAGAGACCCTCTATGGCTATAGAGAAAAGCAAAGGGGAGATAGGGCAACCCTAATGAATCCTTACAGATGATTCAAAGAAACCATGAGGAAAACCATTGACAAAAACAAAAAAACGAGGACAATAAATACAAAACATGATCCAATTAATAAAAATAGGACGATTGTGACACCCAATAATACGGCAAGTTCCAGACCCATCTGAGAGATCGGCAAGGTGTTTCCACCAAGAATATGGTAAATATCAAGGGGTTTGGGAGATCGGTGAGGATATAAAAACTTTAGTCACACATTGCATAGGAAGAGATTACTGAGTTAGTTGATAACCTCTAGTCTCCTTAACATGTACAACACGTTTTAAAGCTTTGAGACCCATGGGCCAAAGAAGACAATATTGTGCAAAGTTAGTGGGACCGGGGCGTTACAAAAATCCATCCTCATGCTTAAGCATAAGACAAATGAAAGCCTGATTGATGCTTTTAACCAAAGAAGGGTTAAAAAGAAAAAATTTGAAATGGTTTAACGAGATCATTTTCACAATGTCCCAAGCAACGAAGAAAAACATATGGCTAAAACCATCAGGGCAGGATCTTTGGGGATAGGAAACATGGGGCTAGGGGAGGGGGATTAAATTGGTTCGTAAAGTGGGAGATGAAAGCAGCTTTAATCAGCCCCGGATCAGAAACAAAGGAGCCATCAAGGTTACTGGGAACATAAATGGAATTAAGACTCGCCTAACCCTCATTGACTTGTGAAAGAAAGAAGAATTTAATTCCCCAAGAGTTAACCACTTGATTCTCTTCACCCCTTCAACTTCAACTTACCCCTATCATTGTTGCGACCCAATGTCTAGTTTAGCAGACTTGAATGTGCGAAGGAGCTTGATGGATGGTGTATTCTTATGTAGATTTTTTTGTGCACTCCCCTTACGTGGTCGGCTTTCACAACAATTGAATCCGGTGGTTGTGGTAGTTTAGAATGAAATTTCTAAATGGAATTATCATATATTCAAAGTTCATCTTGGTCCCTTGACAGACTTTTCCAAAATATATAACCAATGACCATGGTTTAGCTTTTACAAACCACTACTAGAAATTCTATGGACAAAATCCCTTTTTTGGCAAGAAAGAACACATGGGTATATGAACAAGCTCTCTTGTTCAAAACCCTCTCCACTCAAGGATCTAATACAACAATATTTTGATCCATTATTGTTTCCTTTGACCTTCATTATTCACATCAGAACATCTATCATAAGCCAAAAGGGGCTCTTGCAAATCGATTTTACCACTCTCCTTCAAGGGTTCATTGATCAAGATTGTAACGGTCTTCGTTGTATCTTTGTGTGTTGGTTCCATCTCTCCTTTGATCTCTTCTATTTCCTTAGCTTTACCCCAAAGCACAACATATAAACCAACCACCACGGCAACTGAACCCACCAAACTGAATTGAAACAGCAACTCTTTTAGTGGCCTAAAGCTATGGAACCCAAATAAAAAAAAAAAAAAATTCAGAAGAGACTGTATTACCTTCCAGTGAAAATTTCCTCATGAAGAAGTATACAAGCGAAGATGGTCACGATAACAGTGCAAAGAGGATTGAACATTGCCGAGAAGAGAGGCCCCCTTCGTGAAATACACCATGATTGAACATAAAAAGAAATTGCAGATCCTACGATTCCCTGTACACCAACAAATTCCAGTTAAAATAACAGTTGCATGTGGAAAACAAGAACCTAAAATGATACAGAAAAACAAATGGTAATTGCAAGACACTAATCACACAATGCATACAAATATTTTCGTGGTGCTTTGGCAAGATTGCATACACTATCAATATAGAATAGTGTTACAACTGTTCTACCTAACACCTCTATCAATTTGATTATAAAGAAAGAACCTTCACTATAAATATATAGCGAAACCCTATACAAGTAATTTACCAAAAATACGCATATAGCCCTAAAAATTTCTTAGCGGTTGCTGCCCCAAAACCCTACATCGACCCATTAGTAGCAGAGATTACACGCAAGGTGGCAGCGGAATCCTTTGGGCCTAAAGGCCTTTAGCCTCTTACACAGGCCTTCGGAATTAACTTGTCTATGTAAACAATGGAATACATGACATTGTACCCTAGGGGAATCAATCAATTGGGCTCATTTGGGTCTTCCTGGGCTTGTCCAATTTCTCACCTTGAACCATGACCAGCCCGTTTAGCTAAATGGGGTTACATAACGTGGTATGATACTGTTTATATTTGGTGAGATGAAGACCATTTAACTCTAAATGGGCCATGCCTAAAATTGGTCTTTAAAGTGGGGCTGCAATGGGATACTAATAAATGGGCCTTAAAAAGTCCTTAGAATTATCTATTAAGTGAGGGACTTGTCTATCCTCTTTATTCATTATGTTAATGGTTTGGGACAAATGTTTTTTTTTTTTTTTTGGGTTGGGGGTGGGATTCCACATGGTTGGGCCAAATGGGTCGGGCTTAATTGGGCTCAGTCGGGTTTGTAATCAGTTGGTCCGATCGGGTGACTGACAGGTATGACACACACCGAAAATAACCAATCATAAATGGGCCAGGCGGGTTCGGGCCTTAAACGATCGGGCCTGCCGGGCCAGGCCTGTCCTGTAGATTGACACCCGTAATGTACCCTCAACATTACAAACAGTTGAACTAGTGTTCATTACAACAGTACTACTTACAGCATAGATGCAAGATGAGATCTCAGAAATAGAATGTATATTCCATGCACTTGGGTCTGGTTCTAAGAAGAAAGCAAAGGTTGCTGATTGTAGTGTTGCAAAGAAGCACATCCAAGCAGACAGTAACAGGTGGTCAGGATAGCTAGCAGACATTGGGACCTGTTAATAAGACCACAAATTAAAGAGCATGTTAGTGACCAAATACCTAAAGAGGTAGACATTTTTTGATTGCTAAATACCTGCAAAATCAGCCAAAATGACCAGCAACAACTGCTTCCAAATAGGAGGAGACAACCCATCAGCCAATTCTCACCTCCTGAACGCATATCAGTTAGCTCATCTTGGAATGGAAATATTGGAGTATTCAAGAGCTTTGGGCCTCTTAGCAATGCCATGGAAACAGCTCCACCAACACAGACTGTTGTCCCTACTACCTTAGCCATGCTTCTTAGGCTTCTAATCTGTACTTTCTCTAATCTGAGATCAGTTTGCAGAACATAATAGTGAGTTACTAAGTAGAACTACTTCTTATTTATCAGATTTAATTTAAAAAATTTGTTCTGGATCGGATCATGTGGATTGTGCTCTTGTAGGATATATAGCTTGAGTTAGAAAAGCCCTTTTTGGGTACTGAATCTTTAAGTTTTCTTCAATTCATCAATAAGAAATGGCCAAAATCCGTTGATCTCTAAAGGTGGGCAAGAAACAAGAGAGACATTGAGCAGGACATGCTCTTCAGATCCATATCGACTAGGGAGGAAGATCCTGAACTATTGATAATGTAAATGACCTATCCCCTTACCTACATGATATTGTCCGTTTTGGCCCACGGGCCTCATGGCTTTAAAATGCATCATTATTTCTAGCCGATGTAGGACTAAAATGCATGCCCCTTTAATGCATCTTACCTAATTTTTGAGGCACAACGGATTTAGGTCATTTCTTGGGTGGGGATGGCCTCCTTAATGTGGTATAATGTATTTTAAAACTATAAAACCTATGAATCAAAGCGGACAATATCATGCCAAAGGTTAAACAAACCTTATTTGAATTAGGGAGGTAGGTCACATGGTGGAGCTTGGGAGAGCTCAGAACACTGGTGTGTCCTAGGATCTTAATGGTGTAGGGTCATCATCCATATAACCCGCTTGGGCTGCACCAGGCTGGACCAGACTGATAAAAATCAGTGTGAATTAATGCATGGATTTTGATGGACTTACCCCACAATAGTTGCCATAAGAAATGTGATTCCGGGGACCAAATTTGACATGGCACTTCCTATTGATGAAGAGGCCAGATAAAGACCTTCAAAATAGATGTTCTGGTTCATTGCCACACTGCAAATAAATCCAAACAACCAATTATCTAATCATCACAACACATAGATCCATACAGGGAAAATAAAAAGAATAGAGATTCCCGTACAGACGTACCCAACAAGAGAAGAAACAAAAATCAAACAAAAGCTTCTCAATCCCATAGAACTCATGCTTGTCTTTCCCCTGTCAACAAAATCAATTTAGATAAAAGAGGGTGGGAAGTGGAGAGAGAGAGAGAGAGAGAGAGACCCACCTGTTAGAGAAATAAGCTACAGGTGCAATGACCAAAGTAGCTATCGCTTGCCTGTAAACAACAAAAACCTTGGGACTCATTCCCTGCAAAAGGGCAGCTCTGGTGAAGAGAGTAACACCTGCATAGGTGAACTGCAGTACCACCATGGTCATCACAGCCTTGTAATCTTCTAAACCACCCATATGTTCTACTTCCAACAAATTGAAAAAACCTTCTTAAGTTTACCAACTCAACAATGAGGAACATATAAGCATATACATAGAGAGTTGTTGAGGAACATATAAGCATATACATAGAGAGAGAGAGAGAGAGAGAGAGAGTACACGTATTCTTGACGTGTGCGAGGTTGTCATAGATTGATTAGTCCAGAAAAATGAAGCTTTGAATAGGTAATTAAGCTGTATTGTACCGGTTCATCTACGGATCTCTCAGCAGAAATACCAATCTAACGGCCCCAAAATGGTGAAGTGGAGAAGCATGCAGAGGATCATGTGATCTCCATAATTGATACGTTCGTAGGGCCCATTGGTATGGACCCACCTGGCTTGGATTTCTATTTATAATAAAGATACTTACCACATGGGACAATGGGACATGACCGTAAGTCCGTCGGATCTGGTCGGGACCCGCCTGATTTGGAGTTGTTAAATTTAGAAAGATACTCTTGTTAATTATATGGCACACTGCACATGTCCTTATATCATTCTCAGCTGGCACTTTGTGTTTGACGTCGGAGGGAACGAAGAAGAATTCTCTGCAATCACTGGAATTTTCCAGTGAGTATCAGGTCGTGGCTAAAAATAATTGAACACGTAATTCAATATGTTCTTAGTCGTCCAGATCTTCATTGTACTGCACTTTCGAGGTTTATGTAGATGACAGCCGTTGGTTGTGATCGGTGGAAGGGAATCTGCTTTCCTCACTTTTTCTGTACCACTGAGATATTGTATTTTAGTCTTAAAAAAAAAAAAAAATTGTATTTTATTTGTAGTGGATTGGTCCCCCACTTTTAACTGAAAAACATCTAAATAAAAATTCTTATAAATTTCAAATTTTCTTTTAATATGGTTAGTGTGTGTCCACGACTGAACATAGTGAGTGCGAAAAGATCGCACCATCCATGTTCGTTGATGTGTATCTACACCTAAGGTAGTGTACATTCTCTTGAGCTTCCTTTTCAAGACACTTAGCTCCTGCTTTTACCGCTAAAACATGAGCTAAGTGGATGCAACATATATCCACTTTCTTTATACCAATAATTTCAGAAAGTTCAAGATTCAAAGTGATGTCAAATAAAATTCACAACAGCTCCCATGGTCATGGATGATCTTTCGAATGGATAATCTAATTCATGATCTTCATTACATCCATCCAAAGTTTTACTCCTTTTCCTCCATTGATATTTGATAGTGCACAATTGACTCCTTGTTGGACACCTCTAGCCTTGATTTCTTATGCAGAATTTGTAAATCTCAAATTGATATAGGCCAATGAAAAATGGTTCTTAGATAACACTACAGTTGCCCAATCGAGTTCTTTTGATGTAAACCTATATTTGTTTACTTTTGCATAGAATTTAAGAGACTTTTCCTCCATAATCGTATAGAGTAGGGTTCCCCCCCCCTAATCTAAGGTCATTATTAGACTATCTTATTATAGTAAAAAATTGATAGTGGCCTCTCCATTGTTTCAAATACTTGTCACATGACACAAAAATTCATGGGCAAGGGATTCTCCATTCAGGTGCATGTGAGGAAACTCTATATTACAAAAGGAGAGGGTTTCGTAAAAGGCAGTGTGGCTTTTTCTCCAGCATAGGGACTAATGGAATCGTACATAGAAATATAAGAAAATATATAATTTTTGCCTTTCATATGGGGTAGAAGAATCATTTCTCCCTCTCATGTGCCTTGGTGCAGAGGCCACGATGCCTTTTACTGCTATTTTTTCAATTAAAAAATTAGAACATATTACATATCTTCAAATAAAGGAGTAGGCAGTGTTTGGTGTTGGGATTTAAAATGTAACCGCAAGCGTAGGGATCAGTGTAGCTACGGGTTGAACACAGGGAGAGCAGTCAGTTTATTCTTTTACTTCTTTTAATAATGCGAAAGTGGACCGATTAATGATTGTGATCTAATTCTAATTACCGTCCTAAACATATGAATCTAAAATAACGTCATAACCATTCGTCATCAAAGAATTTAAAGACGCAAGCTACGCAATTAAAATTAAATAAATAAATAACTGAAAATAAACAACCCACGCAATTTAAAAAAAAATAAAGGAAAAAAATGCTGAAATAAAAATAAAATAAAAGAAAGGGGAGAAAGCTAGAGAGAGACTCACAAGTAGATTTCTCTACTTAGCCCGAGGGATGCATCATAATATGAGCTTCCTTACTTGACTAGAGAGTCACTCTTACAAGGGTAACTGAAAAAAAAAAGATGCTCCATGGCTCGTGATCTTGTCACCTAGATCTAAGTCTAGAACTATAACTTTAAAAATTACAACTCAATTGCATAAATCATAAACATAAAAAACTGAATAAGAATAAAAGAGTGCTTGCATTAATTGACATAAAAAATTATTACAAAAGTGATTAAAGCAAAAATAGAGAAGAACTAAAACTAAAGAGTGAGAGAGGGAGAGAGAGGAAAACTAAGCATAAATTAGAAACTAAGGGGAATAACAAAACAGGAGGGGGAAGGAAGGGGCTTTTATAGGAGTTTTTTTCTTGCCTCCTTCCTTCTACAAGTCTTCTTTAAGAAAAGAAAAAACATAAAATAAAATTAAATATTGGTAAAAATCCTCATTCTCTGAGATATTGTGTGAGGAAAGAGAGAATCTGTTTCCAAAATTAACAAATTCTATTCTTTCCTTACAATGTTCATCAATATCTTGCAATCTTGATTAAATCAGAAAGTAATCTCTGCATAACGTCTTCAAGATCATGTGAGGTGGCAAGGAGAGAAAATAATCTTCAGGATTTTATAAGAGAGAGGATGTGGTACTAATGAGTGGGTCCCACCTTTGGACTGGTTCTTGATTCACTTTAAGCACTTTCTCTTGTAGACTTGAAAACTAAAAAAAACAAGAAAAATAAAAATAGTACTATCCAAAGTGGGGCAAAATGTACACTTATATCCTTAAGATTTCACACATTATTGTGCTCATCACTAGGACGTCCTTATTAATTTGTTAATCTGCCAGTTTACTAGCTATATAGCCGCCCCCATGGCAACTATTTATAGGTAAAGCCTATAGTTCTCTATCTAGATAGAATATTACGGAACTAAGAAATGGGTGAGTTTCCTTGGTTCACCCAGTTAAATCATTCTTCGTATTCTATTTTAGATTTTATTTAATAATAAATATCTAAAAAAAAATAAGAAAAACTCACCTCTACTCATGCGCTACAATACAAATGTTAATTTTTATAAATGAAATAATATGCATAAAATCAACTTAAAGTACAACTGAAATCCTCTATAACAAAAAAATAATATTTACATGTATGGGTAGAATTATAACTATGTAGGGAATAGGTTTTTGTGGTTTTCTTCATATTGTCTCAATGGGAAAAACCTAAACACAACCAAGAAGATATCATTTTATCAAGTAAAGAGTGATCTAGAGAGTTTTTTATGTTTAGTAGGAAATCTATGATTCTCTCGAATTGATACAGACATTCATGTCTAACCAAGTTTAATTCATCGTATAGTGTGACTCGTCGCTTGAATTATCCTTGCGATTGCAGATTCCAACCTACATATTGTGGGTAAGCAAAGGCTTCTCCTATATATTTTATCATCTAAAATTACTTATAGATCATTTAAATCTAAGAGTAATAGTTCAAGCCCAAATTTCAAAAATTTATGTTGGCTAGTCTTCCACCTGAAAAACAATTAAAACTTTGAGATTGAGCCCTATTTTCAATTTGTCCTTGACATGATTAAGGATAAAATCCTCTGTTTTGCTTGATCTTGTATTTCTTTGTTTTGCCCCCTGCAGAAAACAAACACATGTCCTACTTTATGCCAACGGCCAAGATTAGTCTTAGGTTGAAAGGATTACAAAACCCGATTTGAATGTTTGGATGAATCGATCCTAACATTTGAACCAAAATGGACCGGACCGTACGTATTAGGTTTGAATTTCATACCTAAAGAAAATCCCTTGCACGATTCTCTCTCTCACCCCTCTCACTGCAGCTCTCTCACACCGCTCTCTCTGTGAAAGAAGGAAAAACCCTAGCGGGTTGCTCTACTCACAAAGCTCGTGGGTTGCTCTACGAAGGTTTCTCTCTGCAGACGAAGGTCTCTCTTTGCTCACGAGATTTGTTTCAAAGTTGAAAGTTGACTGTTATTCTATTTCCTTGATCTCAATTCCTAAACCTTTCTTTGACATGCGAATGCTAGTCTGCTGTTATGATATGACTGCTCTACTTCAGTTACTAATCTGATCTTCTAGTCTCAATTTTTTTATTTCATTAGCTACTATCTTCGGTCCAGCTTAGTTTGTAACTCTGATCCGAGTTTTTATATTGAGTCTTGATGTTCCCAGGTTGACACTGAGAGGGGGGGTGAATCAGTGGTTCCAAAAATTTTCTTATTTGCAACCCAACAAAAGCTTCCACCGCACAGTTAGATTGGCCGGGGTAATCTCGTAATTACCAATCATGTAAACGACACGTCTACCTCACACCACAATGTTGCTGGGTTTACTAGACAATGTCCCACCACTCTACACAACACACACTTCAAATATATGTAGAAAAATAAATACAAGACAATAATATCAGATATACGTGGTTCAGCCGGAGTGCCTACTCCACGGAGGAATACCCATATTGGGTTTCGCATTTCCCCAATACTCAACTTTTTCAACCGCTACAATGGTCCAAGAACCTATCCCTGCTTAAATCTGAGATGCAACTCAGACAAGGGCAACAACCCCACACCCTAGACAAGCCCCAACTTGCTAAGTTCATAATTTTAAATCAATAAAATCCCAACCCAATACATCACTGATGTAGAGTTTCTCAAGAATCAACAGACTCTAGAATATCAAAATAGGGATTTCAAATACGGATTACCTCAGCCTTTATAATCCCATTGATGATCGCATGCTTGACATATAAAAGGAGACTTGAACATGTTCAAACCATCAACATCTCAACCTTTCGGATCTCTCTCTCAAAGTTGCTTCTCTTGCTCTCTCTCTTTCTCTTTCTCGGTTTCACTAGTAATAGAGAGATTCAATGATTCTGAAACCAAAAGGGTCCTTTTATATTGTTTGTAAACTTGAGCAGCACCCATTCAAGTAGAGGATCAGTCCTATTTGGATCCAGTTACTGTTTCTCAATTAGATTTCTAAGAATAACTGTCCATGCTTTGAAAGAACAAAGTCCCTTTTATTTGGCGTTAAAATATTCTTCAAACTCCAATGGGATCGCAGCAACTCAGCAAACAAATCTTTCTCTACTTCAACTTTAACTTCTTGACTTTTACCAAAGCTCGGATTGTTCTTTAACTTGCTGTCCATGTGCGCAAGGGAGAAATGGATTTGAGAACTGAACATCTGTCTATATATAGATAAGGATACTTGCCTTGCATATATTCTGTTACATGCACAAGAAGTCCCACCTGTAATCAAATTCTGAGATCAGCTTCCCTTTTCTCTAGGAGTAGCCGAACTATAAGCTGCGCACAAGAATCCCATATAATCTGGAATTTAGAAATCCTTTGTTCTCTAGAATTTCAATTAACCTTTTCTTTAAAAGAATCTTAACATAAGAGGATCTCATGCACGTGAAAGCACTTCTACACCAATTAGGCTACTGAAATATTGATTCCATATAAGACTTGGACTGTAGTGCATGTTGACATCATCACCATGTAACGGGCTATATTGATCTAATTAAATTGAACTAGACCGGTTCCACTTTGAAATTAAACCAATCGAACCACATCAACTCTCTTCAATTAACCATTGAACCATTGAACCAATAGTTCTAAAATAGTTGCCAACAATGACAATATTTGATCCAATTACCCAACAATCTCCCCCTTTGGAATTGTTGACAACATTATCTGGACTATGTGTTCTACTTCTCTCCCCCTTTGACAACAAGTACAAAGGGTAATGATGCTCCCCCTATATAGAAGCTCCCCCTGCATAGACTCACCTATAGGAGTGCCCACCGCATCTTCCTATCCTAGAGGGATTTTATAATACCCTACTTCTTAAACCCGGTCTGATTGCACGGTTGACCCGGTTTAACCATGCAGGACCTGAACCGGAGAGAGTTAAGGCGGGTTCCTTATGGACTATGATGGCAAGGATGAGCTTAAACACCGGCTGGCCCAACAAGTCTGAGCCAGTGCTAGAAGAGACGGGTGTACCCAAGCCGTGTACATGCACCTATCACAAGGCCATGTATGGATAAAGCAGGTATGTAGCTGTATTTAAAAGCGCATATGTATATTATATCTTATGCCAAGAGTGAGATTCGTGCCGAGGGCCGAATTCTGTCAAAATCCCACTTGTTGGCTAGGTTTTGGCCCTCAGGTGGGCAGACACAGGTGGGTGCATCCACCCACCTGAGTGACCCACCCATGTGAATACTTAGTTATTTAAGAAGTATATATAGCATTTATGTTTTTCTTTTTCTTTTCTCATTTATGACACTCGGACGTTGGTGAGAAGAGTAAAGAGGAGAGAGAAAAAAAAGGAAAGAAGAAGAGGAGAGAAGGAAGAGGAAGAAGAGATGGATTTCAGCGGCGCCGAAGCTTGATCTTCCCATTCCGACGCCGGAAGAGTGATCTCCAACACTAGATCTACGTTTAGAGGTGAACAAAGGCTGGGTTCCTTAAACTTTCACCATACCCAAGTAAAACCCTTGATTTGGGTAGGGTTTCTTGAGATCTTGTAAATCCCCCTTGAGATGATGAATCTAAGGTTTAATAGATGATCTATGTGTTGATTTTGAAGGATTTGAAAAAGTAATTACAAGGTTGGAGAAGCATTGTTGATTTGAAGTGATTTTGGAGTTTTGAAGGAGTTCTTGAGCAAAGAATGTAAGATGGTTTTTCATTCCTTAAATCTAACCTAGATCTAGGTTAGAACCATCTTATGACCTTGAATGTATGAAGAATGGGTTTGGAAAAGCCCCATTTGAATCCCCAAAGGTTGGGGGAAGTTTGGGAAGAAACAGCAGTTTCCCGCCAAGAACGGTGGGCCAAATCGGTGGGCCAAATCGGTGGGCCATTTGGCCCTCCTGTGGGCACCTGCTTAAGAGGGCAGGGCCCTCGGGCCCAACCGGCAGGCCACCCTGCCCGCCGGTCTTAGCAAGACCCTCGGGCCCAACCGACAGGTCAGACCGGTGGGCCGACCGATCGACCGACCTACCCGCTGGTCCAGACCGGTGGGTCTGACTGGTGGATTATGACAGGTGGGCTGTCCGACCCACCTGAGAGGCTCCCAACGTGATTTTTACGTCCAATTGGACCCAAAATGGACGTGCGACCTTCTTTTAGGATTCTAAACATGATTTGGTCTTTGGATCTTACTAATTTTGATCCCAAAGTGGCGAAATACTAACCCCGCTCACTCATGATAGGTTCACCAAATCTTACGCTTCTCGCACCGGATCTCACCCGTACCGAGCGTGAGTCCTTGTACACTACAGGTAAGTGGGGAGAGGACGTTTGGCCTTGTTTCAAGGCATTGTTTGGCATTCATTTAATTATATCTAGACTAGCCATGTCATCATGAAAATGCTATGTAGATTAGTCATCCTCACATTGTTATGCCATTGGTGTTGTGTTTATTTTCTAATTTCCAAGTGATGATATGCTTATATGGTAAATGTTGGCATCATTGTGCATGATGCATTAATAGACTAGATGCCGTAGTCGGCTTGAAAACGAGTGCATTGGTGGCCCGTGGTATGGGATGCGGTGGCACTATGCAATCGTATTATTGTCATATAGGAGCATACGTTTTAGGATTATCATCTTTCCGTGCTACGACCCTTTCCAATAGGGCTTAAGGTGTTGGGTTACCATTTGGGGGGAAGCAGTGGTCTTAGTTGTCAGGTCACTGTGGCGGTTAGACATTATGCCCGACTGGTTATTAGGACAGTCGGCAACCCCAGTGGTATAGTCAAGAGGGCCAATTGTATAAATTACTGGAATCAGTATCTTTAATTTATGGAATTTATTTTATGTTGAGAGCCGGTGGTCGGCATGTTTTACTTTTTCGAGTACTCACGGTGGGCCTTCTCTGACAGCCCTATGGGCGTATCGCGGGCTGGAGTTCGCGGCTTGTACCCGGAGTATACGCGCACTGTGGTTGTAGTAGCACTAAACCAAAGACTTAGTAATGTTGATTAGGTGGATGTGATTTAAAATGTATTGCATAGCATATAGTGCATATGGTTGTGATTGGTTGTGTGGACTGCTGTGTGGTCCATCTTTCCACTTACTGAGCTAGTGAGCTCATCCCACGTGTGCACCTCTTTTAGATGATTTTGCAGGTCATCCATCTAAAGAGCACGGGTCGGGTCCCACAGTGGAGTTCCCTGAAGAGGATTTGTGGGCCCTGAGGAGTTAGAGCACGGCACTGATTGCTCGTGCGAGAGTTGTGCTACAAGACCGCAGTTCTGATACCAAACTGAGCTCCACTTTTGATGCCGAGCTGAGCTCTACCTTTTGATACCGGGCTGAGCTCTACCTCCTGATACCGAGCTGAGCCCTACTTCTAATACCGAGCTGAGCTAACTCTGATTTTTGATGATTCCTTTTGTGTACTTGATATGTGAATTGTACTCTTATTGTGTAAATATCATGCCTTCGGGCCCACATGTATTTAACTATTGTATCACAATTCGGGTATCAAGTATTATGGGAACATTCACAAGTAAACCAAGTCTTCCGCTGAACTGATGAGCTCTTTCTTAGTTGTGTGTATGCTGTGGTGGAATACTGTATCAGATGATCCTGGCCGGTTTGGGTTAACTGGTGTTAACCCGGTCACTGGCCCGATTCTGTGTGAATGGGGTGTGACAGATTTGATGTCTCTATGCTTACTCAGCTACTCCCTTTGCATACATACCATCTACTGTGCTCATAGAGTGACAACTCCAAGTTTGTTTCTAAGAGTTTCAAAATTTAGCTTGGGAAGTGCTTTCGTGAAAATATCTGCCACTTACTTAGATGTAGGAACAAAATCCAATCTCACCTCATTTGCATTGACCTTCTCCTTCAGGAAGTGATATCAGATGTCAATATGCTTTGTCCTCGAATGCTGCATTGGATTCTTTGAAATATTAATGGCACTCATATTATCACACTTAATAGACACCGATTCATCATTGTGAATTCCAAAGTCTGTTACGTGTCTCTGCATCCAAATCACCTGTGTACAACTAGCTGCAGCGACAATGTATTCAACCTCTGCTGTAGATAAAGAAACAGATTCTTGTTTCTTGCTATGCCACACCACTAGACTCTACCCTAAAAAGAACGCACCACCACTCGTGCTCTTCCTATCATCCATGCTACCAGCCCAATCCACATCTGAGAATGCTGTGAGTGTGAAACTTTCAATCTTGGGTTACCATAAACCATACTCCATCGAACCTCTAAGATATCTAAAAATCCTTTTGACTGCCACTAGATGAGTCTCTTTTGGACTTGCTTGAAATCGAGCGACCAAACACACTGCTTGTAGGATATCAGGTCTTGATGCTATCAAGTATAGCAAGCTTCCAATCATTGACCTGTAGAGAGTCTGATATATAGAACTTGACTCGTCACTCGAGCTCAACTTGCAACCTACTACCATGGGAGTACTTACTGGTTTGCTATCCTCCATCATAAATTTCTTCAACATCTCCTTGATGTACTTTGCTGGAGATATGAAGATACCATTCTATAGTTGATTCACTTGCAAACCTAAAAAGTATGATAACTCCCCCAGCATAAACATCTCGAACTCTGCCGTCATCTGCTCTGCAAACTGTCTACACACCTCATCATTTTGCCCTCCAAAGATGATATCATCTACATAGACCACCACTACCAGTTGACTTTTTTTCTTTGTCATAACATATAGGTTACTATCAACAATGCCCTTCCAAAGTCCCAACTGATGTAAGTAATTGTCTAGTCTAGAGTACCAAGCTCTTGGATCTTGTTTCAAGCCATAAAGGGTTTTCTTTAGTCTACAGACCATGTTTGGATCATCTCCAATTTGAAAACCATATGGTTGCTTAATGTACACTTCTTCTTCAAGATTACCATTTAAGAACGCAGACTTGACATCCATCTGATCAACCTTGAAGCCTTTATAAACCGTAAATGCTAAGAACATCCGTATAAATTCCAATCTTGCTATCGACGCAAATGTCTCATCAAAGCCTATCCCCTCTACCTAAGCGTAGCCTTTGCACACTAGTCTAGCTTTGTTTCTAACCATCTGACCATATTCATTCAACTTATTTCTAAAAACCCACTTGGTTCCAATGATGTTTTTATTGGCTGGTCTAGGAACTAGCTCCCAAGTGTTGTTCTTCTCTATTTGATCTAACTCTTCATTCATTGCCTTCACCCAGTTCTCATCTTTAGTTGCTTCCCCAATAGACTTGGGTTCAATTTGAGAAAGTAATGAATATGTAGCAGATTTCATCTTTCTAGTTTGTATTCCCGCTTTAGGATCTCCAATGACCTGATGTGGGGGATGCACTTTTTGCCATTTTTCAAAACTGGGTCCTCCATCTCTCTCTATCACTGTGTTAGTCTCATGAGCATCTGTATCCTTATCATCAATATGATTTTGAACTTCCACAATTTCATCATCTATAGTTGCATCATCATAAAAGTCCTCAGGAGTCTGCTCTACTGATTCTATCTGTTTAGAATGGGTACATGTTGATCAATTCTTACATCTGAATTCTCTACCACTTTGCCCAATCTTTTATTATAGCATATGTAGGCCTTACTCTTTGAAGAATACCCCAAGAAAATCCCCTCATCTGCTCTATTATCAAATTTTCCAAGGCCGTCCTCCTTCCTTTTGATGAAGCATCTGGAACCAAATACCCTAAGATATTTAACAGTGGCTCTCCTTCCATACCATAGCTCGTATGGTGTCTTGGATTCATTTGGTCTAAAGAAACACCTGTTCTAGACGTGCATTGCAGAATATATTGCTTCTCTCCAAAACCTCCTAGAAATATTGTTTTCAATCAAAATTATTCTTGCCATCTCTTGAACGGTCCTGTTCTTTCTTTCCACAACTCCATTTGTTGGGGGGTGCGGGCTGCAGAATGTTGAATTCTATTCCCATGCTCATGACAGAAGTTAGAAAATAAATTTCAAGTAAACTCCTTCCCTTGATCAGATCTCAAGCACTTAATTGTCCTACCAGTTTGATTCTCTTCCCTCTTCTTGAAGATCTTGAAACAATCTAAGGTTTTAGTCTTATCTTTAAGGAACCTTACACAAGTCATCCTAGAGTACTCGTCTATGAATAGGATAAAGTACTTCTCTCCACCAATTGCCTCTATTCTCATGGGTCCACAAAGATCTGTATGAATCAAGTCCAATAGTTTACTTGAATAATGCTCATTTGACTTGTATGTGGCCCTAGTATGTTTTCCCTTTTGACATAGTGCACAAATATGATTTGTTGGAGACTTGATCTTTGGAAGATCTCTGACTGTCTTCTCTTTGCTCAATTTAGCTAAGTTCTTGAAGCTGATATGCCCAATCCTTCAATACCATTACCAACATTCATCTTTCTGTCCCATCATGCATCTATCTTCATTTGCTTCTAACAGAGTGTATAAGTTGCCTGTAGTTCTTGTCCAGTGTGCCACAATCTTTCCATTTTTTATTTTCTTGATCACACAGCCTTCCTTGGTGAACAAAACCTTATTACCATTGTCATAAATTTGACTCACACTGAGTAAGTTGTGCATTAGACCGCTAACATATAGGACATTATTTGACTTGATCTTTCCTCTGTCCAACTTAACTATGCCTCTGCCTTCTATCTTTGCACCATCATTGTTTCCAAACTTGACAGATCGACTCTCAGTTGAATCCAGACTCAGAAACTTTCCCTTATCACCTGTCATGTGAGTAGAGCATCAACTGTTAAGAATCCATGGTGACGGCTTGCTATGAGCTTTAAAGGCTATTTGAATAATTAATGACTTACTTCTTGCTTTCTTTTTCTTCTCAACCCATACTGCCTTATTTTCCATAGTAATAAGTTTTCTTTGTCTCTGACCTTGTTTCCATGAAGAATTGTCATTTTGCCTTATTTTCTCTTGCCTCTGGTAGGGAAGTGTGGTCTTACAATTTTTAGCAATGTGTCCCATCTTGTAACACCTATAACACTCTACACTTTCCTCTGCCAATGAAGCAAACCTGTTCTTGCTAGTAAGTACTGTAGGCTTGGTCTGTCTTTTGCAATTTGCCACCCTATGTCCATAATAGTCACACCCATAATAGTAACCTTTAAAGCTCTGTCTCTGTCAAGAACCTCTGTGTCTCTGATAGTCAACTGAAGTAAATCCATCATTGTCAAACATCTGTGAGCTACTCTTTTTCTCCTTGACAAATCTCATTGGATTTTCTGTAGTTCCTTTGCCTTTAGTCTTCACTACTTCAGAAGATCATTGTGTCACATATCCAAGGCCAGTCTTCATATGTAGAGGTCTTTAAAAACTCAAAATCTTATCTAACACATTTTCATATCATTTGCTTGATGATGGAATATCTGCTTCAACTGATTGAATCATAATTTCTTTGCCCTTGGATTTTAAGATAGTAATTGAAGGAGATGATGTAGTTTCTTCTTGTAAATTCATCTTCTGTATCTCTTCCAATTTAGTCTTCACTATCTCCAATTTCTCCTCAAGGGTAGTGCACTCTTCTGCCTTGGATGATACACTCAGCTGATACCTTCAACTATAATATTTAACTGACTAATTTGGTTCTCCTTTTCAACAAGCTAAATCTCTAGCTCTTTTATTTTCTTCCTCTCTTCCTTGAGATCAGTTAAAGTAGAATGAAAATTTGCTATTAAGTCATATTGAACTTCTTGTTCTTCCTCTTCCTCAGACTCTTCAGTAGTCTGGTGTTGCACTCTATCACCGAGTTCCATAAACAGTGTCTCAGATGACTCATCATCTGACTTATTATAGTCCTCTGATGACGCCTCTGAAGAAGACCTCTGAAGAAGACTTTCACTTCTTTGATATTAGGCTTTTCTTCTTAAAGTTTATTTTTCTAGGAATAAACTTCTTCTTTCATTTCTTGAACTAGCTTTCTTGAGCATCTTCATCCTCAGAGTCACTCGATTTATCATTCTTTGGACACTTAGAAGCGAAGTGTCCTATACCATCACAATTGAAACACTTCAAAGGAAGTTTTCCTTTGTATTTGCCTCTACCTTTCTTGAGTTTCCTAGCCAAGTAAGCTATTAACTTATCATCATAATCTTTTTGTTCACTATCTTTATTGATTTTCAATTTCTTCAAAGCTTTAAAGGCAGTTTCCTTTTTTGTGGGCTTAGGCTTGATCATAAGCAATCAGAGTTTCATGTAGTTCATCTAATTTCATTGTGTTCAAGTCTTTAGATTCTTCAATGGCAGACACCTTAGGGTTGTACAAGACAGGTAAAGATCTCAATATTTTCTTCACCACCACTGCATCCTTTACCTCTTCTCCTAACTCTCTAATAGAATTGATGATTTCGTTTACCTTGCTCATAAACTGATCAATGGTCTCTCCCTCAGACATTTTCAGACTTTTGAATAAATTCCTATGGTGTTGCAGCTTTGCCTCTTTGATTTTATCATCTCCCTCATGAACACTCCTTAACTTGTCCCATATGTCCTTTGATGTTGTGCATCCGATCACTTTTACAAACTCATTGCTCACTAGGGAGCCTAGAAGTGCATTCACTGCTTTAGCATCGTCTTCACACTTCTTCATCTCTGTTTTATCTGTGATGTCTATAGTAGGGGGTTGTAACCGTTCTTCACTGGTAACCAAACTTTATAACCCTGAGACTTCAGGTAAGCCTCCATCCTGATTTTTCAGAAGTTGTAATTTGACCCATCAAAGAAAGGAATCTTTCTATGCATACGATTACCGTCATTGAATGCCATCTAAATCTTCTCAGTATTCAGACAAAAAACTGTAAAGCTTCCTCCTTAGGGAACCTTGCTCTTATACCACTTGATGTTCCCAGGTTGACATTGAGAGGGGGGTGAATCAGTGGTTCCAAAAATTTTCTTATTTGCAACCCAACAAAAGCTTCCACCGCACAGTTCTAGATTGGCCGGGGTAATCCCGTAATTACCAATCACGCAAACAACGACACGTCCACCTCACACCACAATGTGGCTGGGTCTACCAGACAATGTCCCACCACTCTGCACAACACGCACTTCAAATATATATAGAAAAATAAATACGAGACAATAATATCAGATATACGTGGTTCAACTAGAGTGCCTACTCCACGGAGGAATACCCATATTGGGTTTCGTATTTCTCCAATACTCAACTTTTTCAACCGCTGCAATGGTCCAACAACCTATCCCTACTTTAATCTGAGATGCAACTCAGACAAGGTCAACAACCCCACACCCTAGACAAGCCCCAACTTGCTAAGTTCACAATTTTAAATCAATAAAATCCCAACCCAATACATCACTGATGTAGAGTTTCTCAAGAATCAACAGACTCTAGAATACCAAAATAGGGATTTCAGATACGGATTACCTCAGCCTTTATAATCCCATTGATGATC
The DNA here is from genome assembly GCF_013358625.1 of Macadamia integrifolia. NCBI lineage: Eukaryota > Viridiplantae > Streptophyta > Magnoliopsida > Proteales > Proteaceae > Macadamia > Macadamia integrifolia. The sequence continues at coordinate 38,335,041 of NC_056561.1, read as the reverse complement.
GCATGCTTGACATATAAAAGGAGACTTGAACATGTTCAAACCATCAACATCTCAACCTTTCGGATCTCTCTCTCAATGTTGCTTCTCTTGCTCTCTCTCTTTCTCTTTCTCGTTCTCGGTTTCACTAGTAATAGGGAGATTCAATGATTCTGAAACCAAAAGGGTCCTTTTATATTTTTTGTAAGCTTGAGCAGCACCAATTCAAGTAGAGGATCAGTCCTATTTGGATCCAGTTACTATTTTTCAATTAGATTTCTAAGAATAACTGTCCATGCTTTGAAAGAACAAAGTCCCTTTTATTTGGCGTTAAAATATTCTTCAAACTCCAATGGGATTGCAGCAACTCAGCAAACAAATCCTTCTCTACTTCAACTTCTTGACTTTTACCAAAGCTTGGATTGTTCTTTAACTTGCTGTCCATGTGCGCAAGGGCAAAACAGATTTGAGAACTGAACATCTGTCTACATATAGATAAGGATACTTGCCCTGTATATATTCTGTTACATGTACAAGAAGTCCCACCTGTAATCAAATTCTGAAATCATCTTCCCTTTTTCTCTAGGAGTAGCCGAACTATAAGCTGCGCATAAGAATCCCATCTAATCTGGAATTTAGAAATCCTTTGTTCTCTAGAATTTCAATTAACCTTTTCTTTAAAAGAATCTTAACATAAGAGGTTCTCATGCATGTGAAAGCACTTCTACACCAATTAGGCTACTGAAATATTGATTCCATAAAAGACTTGGACTGTAGTGCATGTTGACATCATCACCATGTAATGGGCTACATTGATCTAATTAATTTGAATTACACCGGTTCCACTTTGAAATTAAACCAATCGAACCACATCAACTCTCTTCAATTAACCATTGAACCATTGAACCAATAGTTCTAAAATAGTTGCCAACAATGACAATATTCGATCCAATTACCCAACAAGTCTGACTTTCTATTTCCTAGTTTCTAGTTGTTATCTCTGTCTAGTTACTAAATCTGAGTTTCTCTTTTGGTTACTTGTTAATTTTGTTACTACTTGATAATTTTTGTTTGCTGGTTTCTAAACCTGTCACTGCGATTATGGTTTTATAGGTGATTTAGAACCCATCACAATGACTGATCCTCCCTTGTGTCTGTAATCTTAACTCTAAGACTCATAGATAAATGGATTGTTGATTAAAGTCAATTCAAGACCTAGAGCACTTTTTTCTAGTCAAGTGGTTTCTTTTCCCTCTCATGTAAGTATGGAGGTTATTGAGATTGGGATAGCCTTGAATTAAAATCTCCCAACATTTTAGTTACTGTCACTGTGCTTTTGGAAGTGTCAAGGGCAATAGAATTTATACCTTCTCTTCCTGCTTCTCTTCGTTGTGATATCATATATTTCCAGCTAGATGTTATTTGTGCCATTTGAGAGATGTTAGATTGGTTAGCTAGATGTGACGTATGTAAACTGATCTGATATTTAACCCAAAGAGATACTCCCAACTCCTAAGTCTTGCGGAAATGAAGCACCTATATTTTGAAACATAGAACCATAAAAAATAAGATGCCTTCTTTTTTTAGTATATGTGACAATGTGCCTATGGCTTCTTTTGAGAGATGTTAGATTGGTTAGCCTCTTATTTACTAACAATTTTTTTTTTTTTTTTTTTGTAGGTAAGGAGTGTTTAGCTCAAAATGGTAAAGCACCTGGGTTAATGCCCAGATTATGGTGGTTCGAATCCACCAAGACTTTGAACAAAACACCTTGGAATTGTATATTGTATAATGAATTGAGGCTTTTATGATGGATTTTGTTTTTCTGTTTTGATGAATGTAGATGACCCATTATTATTATTTTAATATATATGAATGTAGTTTTGGTGTAACATAGCTATAAGTATATGTGCTTGCTGTCCATCCAGAAACCATTATAATCATATGCTTTAATCTGTTGGAAAACTACTTCTTTAAGCTCTATCCATCCTGTTTGAAATTTTTTTTTATACTAAAAAATCATCTTACTACCAGAAATAGGTTCAGCTAGTTGGTTATTTCATTTTGAATTTCTTCATTAAAACACAATACCAGAGGATTTTCAGCACCATGAAGGAGTGTTTTCTTCTTTTGGGCTATATTCCATATCAGAATCTTCTTTTTGAGTTTTGAGTCAAATTTTTGGGTTGTTTCCATCACTTTCTTCAGGTAAACTTTTGGTAGCTCAAAAGTTGTTTTGTAGCATTATTTTTGTGCTGTTTAAAGGCTTGTGGATAAGGCATCTAACAGAACCAAGATCTCAAGAACCTACTTGTTTGGAGAAAGTAGTGAGAACTGGAACTGAAGTCACTTTGCTCTGCTTCATGTTCTTGTAGTACGTGGATTGATTTTTTTTTTGGGTCCGGAACATGGAGACTGATTTTCTGGAACCTAGCACACCTGTGCCACAAGTCCTAACTTGGGAGAAGTGAACTTTGCTTTAACTCATTTTAGTGTTCAAGCTGAATTTAATAGCAGGTATTGGACATCTTGAAACAAATTCTGCTTTGAAAGAGAATTCTACCAAACGTGCACCAATATGCACAATATGCATATCTAATAAGGGTATGGAATTCTGTTGAACTAGAACTTCGTTCTCTCAGAATGGGTTGGGAGTTTGCAATTAGAAATTAGAAGAGAATTTTGACTACAAGATGCAAATGGAACTGCAGATCAGCAACCTCGGTAGCCTTGAGAGGCAATACTTGCTCTAAGTGTGGTTTGTATTGTTTCAGTATTTTCTAATAAAATTGTTGTTATCTATTAGGGAAATTATCCAATACCACCCCTAAAGTTGAAAATAACTTGGAGTAACCCCTAAAAATGAAAATAATGTCTACTGCACCCCTAATTTGTAACACCGTTAACTGAAAGTGAGAAATGTCCCTTTTACCCTTATACTTAAACTCTAAAAAGAACCCATTTTCTTCCAAACTCTCTGAGTCGTGACCTTAGCTAGGAGAGTAAACCGTTATTGGTTATCTCCTCTCACTGGGAATGCGGTTTAGGGCAAAGCAAATTCTGTTTTGTTCTATTCTCTGATGTGCCGCGACAGATCTGAGTAGTTCTACGTTTTTTAGCTTTCTCTGAGGTGTTATATTGATTTCCTGAGCTCTTTTTTCTGAGATTTCTCGAGGAAAAATTTTTACTCTGGATGGGAGGTTTTTTTTTTAATCATCTTGTTGTAGATCGAAGAGAGCTTCGCACCTAAGAGGTTCACTTGTTGGCCCGCTCTAGCTCAATAGTCAGGAAGAAGAGCGGGCAGCTATGAGATTAGTTGCCCTTAGTTCCGAAATCTATAGCTCAACAGCCAACTCTCAGTTTATCTGGGAAGACAAGACCTTGGCCAACTACTGTAGCTCCATGCTCGCCTCTATCTACGAAGAAAGGAAAGTCAAGAAGAAAATTGATCAACTTTGATAACTGAGAACAATAGTGATTCGTCTTCATACATACCCAAATTTTTCTTATTTCCTTCAAACTTCATTTGCTCCTCATTGTACCCATTGGCGAAAACAAGTGCATTGTGTGAGAATAGATTAAAAGCATACTGCATAGATTGCAGGTGTTAAGAGGTGAACCACTGTGAATAGATGGAATGATTTAATATTAATCTCACTAAATTATTGTCAGAAAATTATAGACGACTGAAAGTTTTGTTTTTTCATTTTTTTATTTTTTCTGGTGATCTAGATGGTGATATGTTTAGATGGATTGTAAAACTTAACAGATCTTAAAGATCTCATCTTTGTTGAATAGATTCGCATTTCTTGTTGTTAGATCCATAACTCTAGCCTCGGTTTTATCTAAATTTCGAGTCTTGTTTTGTTTTATTGGCGCTCGGCTTTGGATCTTAAGCAACTGCAGAGATGAACTATGGCGGATACCAGAAGAACACCTTCATAGCTTGCGATGACATGAGGAGTGCCAAAGATGTGGTTGTTTGCCCTAAACCTCGGCGAATCTATGGATTCAACCATGTTGTTCATGATCCTAGGCCTTTGAGAGAGAAAGGGTGCTTTGTCTTCTTCGTGCAAAAGTTTCGTCGCCGTCGTACTGAGAAGCTTCCTCATTCGTGTAGTCTTCGCAGGTGAATGGAGTAGAAGAAGTCCGAGCAGAGGTTAGTACTTTCACCAGGTGCTCAGCTTCATCGTATGGAGGTTTTCCTCCTTTGTGTAGTCTTCGCGGGTGAATGGAGTAGAGTAACGCAGTGGCGACGGAGCGGAGCAGAGCAGCACAATGGCGATTTGAGGTTAGGGATGTCGGAGCAATAGCTGTCAATTTTAGGAAAGTATTTCAAGTCTATCTGCTTTACTAATTGGGGACGAAGGTCAATATCGTAACTTAACATACCCATAAGGGTAGATTGGCCATTTAGCAAAAAACTGACTAATGACATCATCACTCAACACCTTAAACCTAACGGAATGGGTGTTTTAGATATAATTTTAAGAAAGTGAGGGGTCTACTAAATATTATTTTCATTTTTGGGTGTTACTCCGAGTTAGTTTCAATTTTAGGGTGGTACTAGATAATTTCCCTATCTATTATTGCATAGATGATGACTGGATCTTGAGAAATACCCTGCTTAGCTTAACCAAACCTTAACCCAACTACTTGAGATCAGCTTCCGACTAATAAACAATATAATACTCCAACAAAATAGGAATTATCACAATATGACAGCAAAATCACATCCACAGTACCTAAACTAGACACCATTCACAAGATTTACATTGTTAATACTCTGTATCATCTATTTAATAGAGAATAGATTTAGTGTAGAATACAGTAGATTAATAGAAGTACACGATAGAATCAATAGAACTAGTGACACAACCTAACCCAACTTAGCAACCTAAATAGAACTAGTAAACAGTCAGAGTTCCCTTGTAATAGTAATAGAAGGACAGTAACTGGCCTTGACGGCAAGAATAATGGGGATAATAATGGTACATACCAAAAAATGAACTCAAGTAACTGGTTAGATGTAGGGAAATCACCATTGAAAGTTGCTACCAAGAAAACTCAAAACAGAAGTGCCATAGGTATGATCCTCCCTTCCAATCTTCAGTGCATTGAAGGGAATTGATGGAACATGCACAGGTCTGTGACAACACTATAAATACCCTCACAGAAGATCTTTGTACATCCCAAATGGCTCTCAGTTGAAGTAAAAAAAGAAAAAGAAAAAAAAAAAGAAGTGTGTGTGAAACTTCAGCTGTTGATAACATCAAGAATCTAACCTTAGTTGTAATTGAATTTTTTTTTTTTTTATCCAAATAAAATCAAGAAAGTAATCTATTCTTGCCCACAATACATCTCAAAATGCAAATTCAAGCTATATTTTCACTGGGAAAGTGTCTCCAATGGGTTATATAATTTCAAGTCTTGGTGGATTCAAACCACCATAACCTGGGCGTAAACCCAAGTGCTCTGCCATTTTGAGCTAAAGACTCGCAAGAGAAAAAAAATGAGTCAATGTCAGTTAACAGAAGAGAAAAGGGTACAACTGCAAAAGCGAAGATTTTCATATTGAACAGAAGAGGGACAATAGGAAAAGGAGCCAGAGATAGAAAAGAAAAAAAATCTTAACTGCAAACATTTATTTATCAAAGCTTTTGATCCTGTGTGGTGTTGCAGAGAACAAGGACGGATTCCTAAACCTAAATGTTCAGAAGAAAAATTTCTAAAATGGAAAAAAAAAAAAAAAAAAAAAAAAAAAGGGGAAAAGTTAGTAAAAAGAAGTTTACAAAAAAATGCAAATTCAGATACCCTTTGTGTAGAATAATAAACGGAGATCTGCCTGGAAAAGAACCCAAAAGAAGCTCCGGATAAATTGGAATTCGAAGAAGAGCAACAACAAAAACAGAATAGCATAACAGCATACTAGCATTCGCAGGTTAAAGAAAGGTTTAGGAACTGTGATCAAGGAAAACAGAATAGCAATAAACTTTCAGCTTCGAAACAAACCTCGTGAGCAGAGAGAGACCTTCGTGGGCGGAGAGAAACCTTCGCAGAGCAACCCACGAGCTTCGTAAGCAAAGCAAACCGCGAACTTCATGAGCAAAGCAACACGCTAGGGTTTTTCCTTCGTTCGCAGAGAGAGTGGTGTGAGAGAGAATTGTGAGCGGAGAGTGGTGTGAGAGAGATGCAGTGTGAGGGATGAGAGAGAATTGTGCGAGGGAGTTACTTTAGGTATGAAATTCAAACCTAACATGTACAGTCCGGTCCGATCCGATCCGTCTTGGTTCAAATGTTAGGATCGATTCAGCCAACCAGTCAAACTGGGTTTTGTTATCCTTTCAACCTATGACTAATCTTGGCAATTGGCATAAAGTAGGACACGTGTCATCCTCTGCAGAGGGGAAAACAAAGAAGTGCAAGATCAAGCAAATATCCTCTGATTAAGGATTATTTACTTTTCCAATTTCGTAAATTTTGAATTATATAACTAAAAGTCAAGGGTCCCATGCAAGGCTTTCAAACTCAAGATCGATTTAGGGACGATCGGTCAAGACCAATATCAATTCAATCCGAGATTTAGAACTAATAGTCTCATGTTATAGATTGTGAGTCATGACACAAACCTAGCCATGTGAAGTGAAAGAGTTGCAACCTCTTTTTTTTTTTTTTTTTTCCCTATGAACTAAATAAAGGGGAAGCACTTCTTAGCATGGTGGTGGCTTTCAGTCGCAACTAAATTGTTACACAGATATGTCGCATTTTGTAATTACCCACACCCCTTTACCAAGGCAACCCTCTCCTCTTGGAGCTGGTACGCTACCCATGGGGCCCTCTTCGGCAGCCATCCTAGTGGCCGATGGGCTCTATACAGGCATAAACTTCACATGTCTTCAGCTTGCGCGACTCTCTTTACAACTAAACTGTTACACATGTTAGATGTGATTGCATGTAACCGAGGTTTATCTTTGGGCCTGAATCGTAAAGTCGGACAAGTTCGAGGGTTCCTCATTTAAAAAAAAAAGAAATGAAAATCCAACCTGGCCTAGGTCTAAGCCCGAGCCCAAACAATTTAAATTATTCAAGCTCATTTCCAAGCAGTATTGTTCTCCCTTCAACCCAATTTGCATTGAAACAAATGGCTCCTCATAAGTTTAAAATTGGAAATCGAATAATTTCTTCAACAATCCGTGATGAGGCTTTAAAAAAGAAAAAAAAAAAAAAAAACAAAAAAACAAAACCGAGAGGTCATTGTACAATCTCAATGAACAAATTAAAGAAGTACTGGTTGAATGGATATCAATATCTCCTAATTAAGGGGACTTACTGGATCAAAATGGGCCTGTTGGGCCCATAAGACATGATCGTATCACATGTTTACACATTACTGATGAAGAATTTTCCTTCGCCGAATGTTATACCCAATGTGAACTCTTAATTGAACATCTATCTACGTACACACAAGTTGAAGGATCAATTAAAATTATAAGGCACACAGAGGGTCCTTGTATTTATGATACTTTTAGTATTTTCAAGCATTCTCATGTCTTATATCAGTCCAATATCTCATTTTACTGCTCATCATGGATGTTAGTATTATTTATTTATTTATTTATTTCGGTGGGCTGATGGTGGCCCAGAGAAGGATTGGGCGCCCAGGGTGGCCGGAGGGATATGGTCATATGGGTGGCTGGCCGCTGCCGGCATGATACGGGGACTCGAACATGAGACCAACTTAGAGACCATCCTTGACTAGGAAGTACTCTTTGTGGCCCATGAAACCATCCCTGAGTAGGTGGGCCTTATTTGAGCCACATGGTACAAGCCCAAGATGGATAGGCCCATATGGGGTGATCTGATCTCCTGTTCTGTAACCATGAGTATTATAAGGCCCAGCCTTGTGTGACTTTGGGGCTGCCTAGGCTGCTGGACCATGAATTTTCAGGCCTTATGCTAGAGCTGGGACCAATGGGAGTGCTCACAATGGCATCAAATAGGAGCGGGGTGGTTGTCCTGTCCAGAATAATGCTCTAGTACACACTCTCATTGGCCCCAACACTGGAGCAAGGGCCATGTTACCATGCAGTGGAGCCTGTGCCTTGACACATGACCTTGGAAAATCATGTCCCCTAAATGAAATATCCTACCCCTAATGATGCCCCTATGTATGCTCGCATTGGCATCACCACTTGTGTAGGGCCATGCAGCTTGTGCCTAAACAGAGGGAGAACCAATCTCCTTTATATTATGTAACAAGAGAGAGAGAGGCAATTATGTTAAGGTGATCAATTGAGTTAAATGCAGAAATGAAACATGCGGAAATTTCCAAAGAAATATCAAAGGTCATGAATGTGTATACTGTATAGCCCAGGCAACCAACCGCCCACCCACCCGTCCTTTTATTAGACACTGGGGGGGTGGATTATAATTGCGTTGTAAACAGTTCGATTTCCATAACATAGCCAAGTGGCTCAAGTGGCACAAGTGTTCACGCTCTCCCCTCAACCCCCACCAACCTAATCCCTTCGTTTAATATATGAATGGGACTAACTTGAGAATGTGCCATCAAATTCAATGTTCATCAATAAAGATCAGGTTCCTCAATTTTTGAAGGAGGCCAATCAATCAATCAACAGCCCTAATGCCCTCCCCAACTAGTAAAGTGGGTTTTGGTTGGGAGGTATGGTTGGGTTAGGGAAGCCAAGAAACATGTGTATCACAGAAAAATCAAAATCAAAATCATAAAAAAATTTATGCCAATTAAACCCATAATTAATTATGGAATGAAAAAGGACTAAGTAAAATCTTTACTACGATTCTAATATATATATATATATATATATATAACTCGATGGAGACGGGATTTCTATAATGCTAGATACTTCTTTAGAAAATTAAATGCTGGAAATTGATTACAATCTTATACTCTTAAATGTAAAAATAATAGAGTTCATTTTATGATTATAAAAAATCCAACTTTTTGGAAAAGTTTCTAATAGCAAGTTAGACATTGGTTTTCTTCTATTTGCTGGCCTCTTTCCTAATATGCAAATTATATTCACTTGTTTTCAAAAATTTTCAATGTATTTTTGGACCCCACACATGTGGAAAATCTTGTGCATTAGATACGTCATTTTTTAAGATTAAGAGTATCAATACAATTGATTTTAAAAAATTGAAACAAAAACCAGCTGTTTAAATTTCATTTACGGCAGCTACTCCACACATGATTGAGCAAGATGCTGCTCCCCCTCTACTCTGCCACACTAGAAGACAAATTTATAGAGATGGGAAACCCATTGGGGGTCATTTACAATTGTTTACTTAAAAGACATGCAAGATTGGCTAGGTGGATCCTAAACCTATTCTAGACCCAAAGCTAGAGTCTTGTTCTGTCATTATCATAATAGAAGGATCATTCCATGGACAACTGTTTGAATCTGAGGCATGAGATACAAAACCTACTTGACACGATAAAGAATGAGGTTTGCTCCGGGAAGCCAAAAGTTTGAGGTTAGAAGGAGAGTCAAAGCAATGGACGGTCAAAGCTAAACCATACCAAAGCCTAATAAATGAAAACACGAGCTCTAAGATTTCAGTTTTCATTCCATTTCTTTCACCTACATCTTTGATTATTAACTCTCCTCACCTTCTCTTTCCATGTTCTGTACTTTTCGATTGTTTACTCTTTCGTGCCTTTCTTCTTCAACACTCCTTCAACATCAATATGAGATATTACTAATTAAATCTCATAACTAAGTAAGTTATAAAAAAAAATTCGTATTATCAAGACTGTAATTTTCATTTTTAATTGAGATGGTTCACCAAATTTTATAATGTGATCATCTATCCATAGGATTTCTCAACTATCCAACATCTAGATTGCCCCAACTGCAGCACATCTTTGAGTTTTAGATGTCTTTGTGTTTTTAATGAAATTTTAGTTTTCCGAAAAAACAGAATTACTGATCGAAACGAAATTATAACATCACACCTAATAGAAATAAGGTAAAAGAATCGCCACCAGACACAGTGGGGAACCTGGTACATACGAAGATGACCCCTTCTTCGCTATGATGAACGGATCAGTTTCCCTAAGAAAAATGGAACAAAATCACTTAATGTAGTTGTGGTTCTATAGAGGAAACCACTGCCTCCCTACTTAATGTAGTTGTGGTTCTAGTACGAATGTCATTTTTGTACAGCCACCACTAGTGCCAAGATCTCTTTCTCATAAGTGGAGAGTAAGAGATTTTTTCCTTGTAGAGCCTGGCTGAAGAAGGCTATTGGACAGTCATGAAGAAGCACGGACCCTATTCCCGACCCGCTCGCATTGCATTCAATAATAAAATATTTTGCAAAACAGGAAGTGCTAGAATTGGGGCACGTGTCATTACCTCTTTTAATTTTTGAAAAGCTTCCTCAGCTACTAGAGTCCAGTCAAAGTTATTCTTCTTAAGCATGTTGGTGAGTGTGGCCGCTACCTTCCCCCATAATTCTGGATAAACTTGCGATAGTATCCCGTAAGGCCAAGGAACCCTCTCATGCCACGCACGGTCTTAGGCTTTGGCCAACTCAGCATGGAAGAAATTTTCTCGGGATCAACTGCTACCCCATCGACTGAGATTATGTGACCAAGATAGTGTACGCTTGACTGCTCGAATTGACACTTCTCCCTTTTCACGAACAATCGTTGGGCTCTCAAAATTTGTAGAACTGCTTCTAAATGTTGTAAATGGTCTTCCCATGTTGCACTATATATCAAAATATCATCAAAGAATACTAAAAGAAATTTTCTCAAGTAGTCTTTGAATACCTGATTCATAAGGGCTTGGAATGTTGACGGTGCGTTGGTGAGGCCAAAGGCATAACCAGAAACTCATAATAGCCGTGATGAGTTCAAAACGCCGTCTTCTCTGTGTCTTCCGGCACAACTCTTATTTGGTGATATCCTGACTTGAGGTCAAGTTTTGAGAAGTAGCGTGCACCATGGAGCTCGTCTAACAATTCGTCGATCAACGGTATTGAAAATCGGTCCTTAATGGTAATCTTATTCAAGGCCCGATAGTCTACGCACATGCACCAAGAGTTGTCGTGTTTCTTTACCAGTATGACCGGAGAGGAATACGGACTATTACTTGGGCGTACGACACCTGTGGAGAGCATCTCGGCTACAAGCTTCTCGATCTCATTTTTTTAAAAATGGGGGTGTTGGTATGCTCAAACACAAATTGGTTGAGAATTTGCCTTGAGTGGGATTCTATGGTCATGCCCACGAACTGGAGGAAGCCCTTGAGGCTCTGCGAACACATCTCCATAGGAAATCAGAATTTGTTGGAGTGGTTCCACAACCATTTTCTTCTCTTCATGCCACGTAAGAGAGATGGTAGAGCATAGTTGTAGCAAGAGTCCTTGCTTGCTCTTCCTTGTTTCTCGGGTTGGATTCTCCACCATTTTATCCCTACCAGTAGTCATTCCCTTGAGAACAACCACTTCACCCGCCACCTTGTGCTTCATAACAAGGTTAGAAAAATCCCACGTGATCGGTCCCAAGGAACATAACCAATTGGTGCCCAATACCACCTCGTATCCTCCCAATGCCAAGAGATAAAAGTCCACTTTGATTTGGACTCCTTGGACCACCAAGGTAACGTCCTTACAAACACCAGGACTTGCTATTTTATCTCCAGAAGCAATCATTACCTCAAAAGGTTGGTGATGTGTGGGTGAGAGTCTTACCTTTTTTTCCAACTTCAAACTCAAGAAATTGTGTGTGCTACCAAAATCAACCTGTATTGTTACTACCACACGTAACAGCCTACCTGTTATTCTCATAGTCTCTAGGGCTCGCACTCCGCAGATGGCATGTAGAGAAATTTCAGGAACTCCTTCAACTGCCCCAAACGCATCTTGCTCTGGGGGCAGTTCTTCTTCTTCTTCCTCTGCATCACACCCTTCAATAAGAAATAATTTTTTGCATCGATGGACAGGGATGAAACACTCATTATAGTTATAGCAAAGCCCTTTTGATCTTCTTTCATGCATCTCATTGGCCGTTAATCGCTTAATTGGCAATGGATTGATGCCACTCTTGGAGTCCTTGTTACTAGTAATCGGTTTGCGGGACTCAAGTTGTGATACCGTATGCCTTTGTGACATGATCTTTGCCTCGTACAATCGTGCCAGACTAATGGCGCTAGCAAGGGTTGATGGTTGCACTACCAGGACGTCAACCTTAATGGAATCACGGAGGCCACTCACAAAGCAACTCACCTGTCTATTAGAAGAGAGTAGACCCACTTTAGATAAAACCCTCTCGAACTTAGACTGATACTCTCGAACCGATCCTGTCTGCTGCAACTTGGCAAGCTCACCAAAGAAATCCTGGAAGGGAGTGGGACCAAATCTTGCATGGAGCCCTTTGCAAAAGGCTGCCCATGATATCACTCCTACCCCTTGCTTATATAGCTGGTACCAGAGTTGGGCCTCTTCTTCAAGATGAAATGACGCCAAAGCTATCCACTCCTCCTCAGGAGTTTGATGGAACTCGAAGAATTGCTCCACACGGAAAGTCCAACTTTTAGTATCTTCTTCTCCGTTGTAACGGGGAAAATCCAGCTTGACCATCTTAGGTAGGTACGTTTGTTGTGAAGTTGTCGTGCGAACCGGAGGGCTATGCTCGCAGGGTCAGGATGCCCGAAGGTTTTGCGTGGTTACACGAGAATTTTCCCCTACCTCTCCCTCCACCTGGTTCAGTGTAGGACGGATAAGCTTCTCAAACATTTCCCTCATTTTGTCGAGAAGTTGTTGTTGACCTTCTAACTTAGACAAAATCTGTTGTTGTCCTTCATGGAGGGAACTCACCTCACCCTCTAACCATTCTACTCATTGCTCCATTCCCAGGCGCTAATACCAAGTTGGTACAAACGAAGATGACCCCTTCTTCGCTATGATGAACGGATCGGTTTCCCTAAGAAAAATGGAACAAAATCACTTAATGTAGTTGTGGTTCTATAGAGGAAACCACTGCCTCCCTACTCTGTGAGCAGATGTGTTTGGATTTGCAAAGTGCTTCATTTCTTAATCGATAGGGTATTTATCCACCCATACCGTTAACTCATTACACCCTACTACCTCTCCCCATATCCTCATCTACATAAACTTCCCCAACCACTACTTGTAACACTTACACAACCACCACATGTGATCATGCCACTAACTACAGCCAGTAACACATAACAGTAAATAACATAACCACCCTTCCCCACTCCAAGTATGCCACAGTAGGTGTAGGATCCATGCACGTAGAGCCATGCATGTATCAGAACCTGACCTCTCCCTATAAATAATACCTAAAAGATTACACAACCAAATAACTTCAGTAGAACCCAAATTACATTCTAAACTATATTTTCCATATATAAAACTATGCACTGCTAAGATATTTGTAAGGACAGATATTGAAAGTGATTTTTCCACACACTGTAAGTGTGAACTCCTTTTGTAACCACTTTACTACTTTAAATATACTTCTTACCCACTCTTACACAGTCTAGAAAAGAGTTCGAGTACTACATCTCAAATGCAGTTTTGACTAAATCTACAATAGTAAAACGTATCAAATACTTTAACAACTGAGGCTTGACAATATTTATTTAACCAAATATGCAAACAATACAAATATTTTCTCTTGTACCAGCTTCTCTTAATGACCAATATCTGAAACATAAGTCGTAGTTCCATTGACTAAAATTATATGGATATTTTCTTTTTCTATAAAATTTTAGGGAAAAAGGTTTATGTGAGGGAGTGTGACCCCTAAGCCTAAACACATGAGATGCAAAATGATTGGCTCACCCCTTATAAAATGGAAAATGATATCTCTATGGATGTTTTCTCATGTATTACCATTGTTCCTCGCACATGCATAAGAAGTTAATTGGGAACAACACTCCCCATAGAAAACATATTCCCAAAACTTTATTACATATTTTCAACATTATTTTTTTTAGTTTCTCAATATTTAGTTTGGTTCAGTTGTACTATAGTTATGACAGTTAAGGTACTGCTATCAGAGATCCTGGTAGAAAGGAGTAAACATCCTAGTCAGTTTACAAGTATCCTAGTGGGAGCGGGGTGTAACATTAACATTATTGCATAGAATGATGACCAAGTTCTACACATATGTAACATCAGATTCCAACATTGAGATTCTGGTTAAATTGATGCTTTAGCTGAGCTGAATGTCAGTGGATTTCGATGATAGTGTACTGGTGTCTCCACCTTTGTTGGTACTTCCTATGTTGTGCACAAATGTATTATAAGTTGGAATGACTTGTCTTCTGGAATACGAATGCTTCACTTTGATCGCTCATTGGTGTGCGTCTCCATGATTCCAAATATCCAAGATGTCTAATGCATTCTAAACATTAGGTTGCAGACCCCTAGGTTCTTAGAAACTAGTTGCTCATTGGTATATCGAATGTTGTTCCAAATAACTAATACATTAAATTCGTAGGTGTACTGGTCTATATTGTGAATACCTTGTCTTAGATTTTGAAATCTCTAATAACTATTGAGCAAAAAATTCTTACTTAGCTTCTCCTATAATTTTTCTCCATTCGATGATGAGTCATTTACTAGAATTTTGATATAGTTGCTTCTCATGTCTCCACTAGCACTTTCTCGTCCTTGTAATCATACAATGACGATTCCAGCTTGCTAGTTTTCGAGTACATCATCATACTCGAACTCTTCATTTATTACAGCCGGCCAATTGGTGATATCATCTGATGATAACGAACCTTCGAACATGGGTATATCAAACTTGATGGTGATGTCCCATCTTGGTGTAGATCATTATGTATTGCAGTGTTGTTGAGGCCATCTCTCTCGATACAAACAATGACTTTTCAGACAAAGAGGAATATCCATCAGATGCCTCCTCTACATGACTTTGTTGTCACAAAGCATTTCTCAATCTTACAAAATTTTTTTTTTTATGAATAAATAATTTATTACCAAGGGAAGAAGAAATATACAAAGAAGAAAGGGGGGGGGAAGAGGAGGCCTTAGCCAACTAGAGAAACAAAGGCCAAAGGCCAAAGCAAAAGAAAACTACAACTGAACAGTAACTAATCAGCAACATGGCTACAAAAAGGGGAGGGAGGGGGGGGCGGGGGAGAGAGCCGGGGCCAAAACTGAGAAGCTATCAAGTGAGGGGGATGAAGTCAACTGTTTGAGACTTTAAAATGTAACCACAAGCATACGGAACCATATAGCTACGGGTCGAACACAGGGAGAGCAGCCACTTCATTTTTTTTTGCTTCTTTTAATAATGCGAAAGTGAATCGATTAATGATTGTGATCTAATTCTAACTACAGTCCTAAACATATGTATATAACATAACATCCTAACAATTCGTCATATAAGAATTTAAAGACGCAAGCCACGCAATTAAAAAAAAATAATTGAAAATAAACAACCCACGCAATTAAAAAAAAACAATAAAGGAAAAAAATGCTGAAATAAAAATAATGTAAAAGAAAGGGGATAAACTAGAGAGAGACTCACAAGTAGGTTTCTCTACTTAGCCCGAGGGATGCATCATAATATGAGCTTCCCTACTTGACTAGAGAGTCACTCTTACAAGGGTTATTCTACTTGGCTTTAGGGAAAGGGAGACAATTAAAATAAAAACAATAAAATGATGGTTCTATGGCTAGGAAGGGCAAAGCCAACACATACACTAGCCATGAACTTTGGGAGAAAGGGATAGTAATAATGTAACGACTGAAATTAAAATCCTAAATTAAGAAAGAAAGGGTAGTTAGAAGAGGGAATGAGAAGGGGGAGAGAAGACTACCGAAGGAGCCTACTTACTTGAACTTCAACTCTTAAACTGAAAACTTGATCGATTTGAGTTACTACTAATACTAAAAACTAGATCTGGAATAAACCAAATCTAAAATTTTTAGTACTAGAGAAAACAAATCTAAAGAAAAAAAAATTGAACTTCAAAGACATGCTTCATAGCTTGTTCTTGTCACCTAGAACTAAGCCTAGAACTAGAACTTAAAAATTACAACTTCAATTTCTTAAACAATAAAAATAAAAGATTGAATAAAAAACAAAAGTGATTGCATTAATTGAATAAAAAGAACTTACAAAAGTGTTTAAAGCATAAACCTAGAACTAGAGCTAGAGAAAGAGAAAACTAGAGAAAGAGATAGAGCAACTAAAAAAAACCCTAAAAGAAGAAATTTTTTTAACTTATTGATGAGGTGAAGGAGAGAGAAGATAGAGAATTGTAGGAAGTAGGAAATCTCCAACAATTTTGCTTCCTTTTTTCCTTCTTTTTTATTTTTTTATTTTTTTCTCTCTTCTTCAAACGTGGGCAGCATCTTAGATGATTTTTTTAATTATTTTTTTCTTTTTTTTTCCTTTCCTATTTTTTCTCCCTTTTTTTATTTTTCTCTCTCCTCTTGCGTGAGAAACCCTTTGGCCGACCTCCTTTGAGTGATGAGTAGGAGAGAAAAAATCTTTTAAAATAGAAACCTCAACAAAATGGCAGCTAAGAGGTTCGAACTTGAGACCTCCTAATAAAGAAGGGATTTTGCACACCACAACTCACCAACTATGCTAGGTAGTTGTTACCAAAAAAGAATCTTCAATCACTTAAGGATGTGGTCCATCGATCCTTGTTGGCATTTGGAATATTCCTTGTTCCTCTAGGACAACTGAAAACGGGTTGGTTCTACATCTCGGTTCAGTTCTGATCCATTATTCTTTTTCTGGCCTAAAAAGAATAATCACTTGTACGGGTGACCAAACGAATGTGTACTTTTAATTGAACACATCCATCTTGCTAAGAATTTCGTCCTCTTCGCAACTATGAAAAGAAATAGGATTTCTTTATGTGTAAAATTGGATATATAGCGCCCGATAGTTCTTAAGGCCTTGAAAATATAAAACCTGCAAAAAGAGAGTAAAACCCAAGGTCTCCATTCTAAATATGTCAAATGCATATTTTACTACCTCATACTTCACATATAAATGTGCTCATCATCAACCTACAGGTTTCAAAAGGCAATGATGAGAGAATTTCTTGGGGTACGAGGGACCAGCCGGGTATAAAGGAATGAAGCTTTAGACGTGACATCAAAGTAGATAGCTTTCCAGATCTTTCAATCTTTCAATTTCATTGGTCATATTGGTAACTTGTTGCCAGAGTTACAATCCTTCAACTTTGATATTAAGGTCCTCATTAGGAGCTGTAAGACCACCTCTACGCTTGGGTGGGTGCCATAACAAAACTTCGTTGTGCTCTGAAACTAAGATTAAAGGATATAATTTCTTCCACATACAATAATAGAATCTTGCCATATGTTCATAGAATCACAAATTAAATAATAAAGAAACAATGACTCATACCGTTCACCATTGGTCTATGAAGAATTCATCGCCATTATATCCTTCACGTACCCTGATCTCTACTACAATAAGTATGAACACAATGGATTCTCTAGGTTTCTCCCACTAGCTCTTCTTAATGCTTTCTTGTTGATGGCTCCAATAGTGAGAGTCAAGTTAGGGTAGAAGGAGGATCTAGAATTCTATTTATATAGTTTGTGCACCCACCCATCAAAGTGTGCCAAATGGGTAATTGTCTTTTACAAACTGCGACCATCCATTTTAGAAATAAGCCATCTTGGGTCTTATTTTAACTCTATCTTCCAAGTCTTCCTAGTAGGACCTTTCAAACTTACGGTTCCACAAAGATCCTTGACATTCTGAATGAACTTATTTGGGATGCTCTGCAATCATCACAGAACATGGAAAAATCATCAATGAAACACACATATACCTAGAAATGAAGAGAAATAAATGAGTTGCAATTAAACTTACGAGCTGGAGAGCGAAACTCTGGGTCAGAATCTTGTAGAATCGCTTGGACTGAAATTCAGTCCAGTAAACATATTCATGAATGCAAGGTTCCTCCATTTAGTTCAGACTACTCCAAAGAAACCACAGAAAAAGAAAAAGAAAAAGGGAATGGCAAGAGAATAAGAGGTGAAGGTTGAAGCAAAAATTAATTCTCGCCCATTTGCAACTACCACCATTCATGATATATAAAAGGTAAAGACGGTTAAAACACTCCCACTATTCATGTAATGTAATCTCATCAACAGTACTCTCATCAGTGAGAGCAGCTGGTTTCTCATTACGCAAGGCATAATCATGATCCATGGCAGCAAGATAATAAATGAGTTCTTCATGCCAATCATTAAAGTCTGACCCATTCAGAAGTGACATGTTATTCAAAATAGGAATAGGTGTTGAACCTATGAACAATAGTAAATAATACATACTTAACAAACTTCTTGCTTTGAGTTTTAATAACAAAATATTAAAATTCTAGAAAAACAATATATTGCACTATTATAATCTATCCTGTGGAATCAAAATGATAACATGTTAGTGGTTCACTTTAAAATAGTTGAAAGTCATCATTATGGAAAAATATTCAAGTCATTAATGGTCAAATAAGATGTATACCTATAGATATTCTCATCCTATTTAATCATTAAACTATCATATACAGATCAATGCAGCCAATCAAGAATATATACCTATAGATATTCTCATTCTATCTTAACTGTTATATAACAATCATCATAAGACCATAAAGTTTGAAATTAAAATTGAATATGTGATACAATTATTTCTAAGGCTAACATATATAATCATTGCGATCAAGAAAAATATGTACCTATGGCTACTCCCATTTAACTTAATTGCATAATTATTGATGCTCAAACTTATTTAAATTGAATGTGCATATCATACTTTATGTTTAGAGCCAAAGATGCAATCCATACAACTGAAAAAAATGTATACCTTTGGATATTCCCATTCAACCTAATTGCATAATCATTAATGTCTCAAATCCATTTAAATTGAATGTGTATATCACACTTTACGTTTAGAGCCAAAGTTATTGTCACACCCCGTTCACACAGAATCTGGACCGGTAACTGGGTTAACTCCGGTTAACCCAAACCTGCCAGGATCATCTGATACAGTATCCAACCACAGCATATACACATCTAAGATAAACGTTCAAAAGTTCAACGAAAGACTTAATTTATCTGTAAATACCCCCAATATACTTGATACCCAAATTGTAGTATACAGATAAATACATGTGGGCCCACAGGCATGATATTTATTCAAAAAAAATAACATTCACATTTCAAGTATACAAAAAGGGGTCATCAAAAGAATCAAAAAGTAAAACTCTGTACGACGTCAATACTACGGTCCCACAGCACGGCCCTCACACGTGCAATCCGTACCGTGCTCATACTCCTCGGGGACCAACCAATCCTCATTAAGAAACTCAACTGTGGGGCCCGACCCTTGATCTTCAGGTGGGTGACTTGTAAAATCATCTAAAAGAGATGTACATGTGGGATGAACTCACTAGCTCAATAAGTGAAAAGAAGGACCACACAACAATCACATCCATAGGCACTATATGCTATGCAATTCATTTTAAATCTCATCCACCTAAACAACATTACTAAGTCTTTGATTTGGTGCTACTACAACCACAGTGCGCGTATGCCCTGGGTACGAGCTGCGAACTCCATCCCGTGATATGTCCATAGGGTTGTCGAAGAAGGCCCACCGTGAGTACTCAAAAAAGTAAAGCATGCCGACCACCGGCTCTCAATATGAAATTAAATGATAGAAAAGTAAAGGTGCTGACTCTAGCAATTTAAAAGCAGTACGATTGGCCCTCTTGAATATACCACTGAGGTTGCCGACTGTCCTAATGACCAGTCGGGCGTATGTCTAACCGCCACAGTGACCCGACAACTGAGACCACTGCTTCCCCCAAGTGATAATCCAACACCTCAACCCCTGTTGGGAAGGGTCGTAGCACGGAAAGATAATAATCCTAAACCGCATGCTCCTATATGACATAGTACGATTGCATAGCGCCATCGCGTCCCATTCCACGGGCCACCAATGCACTCGTTTCCGAGCTGACTATGGCATCTAGTCTAATAATGCATCATGCACAGTGATCCCATCATTCATCACATAAGTACATCAATCATTTAGCATTAAGAATGTAAAACACAACACATATGTCATAGTCATATGAGGATGACTAAGCTACACATAATTTGCATGATGATATGGCTAGTCTAGATACAATTGAATGATGCCAAACAAGCCTTAAAATAAAGTCAAATGTCCTCTTCCCACTTACTTGTTGTTTACAAAGACTCACGCCCGGTACGGGTGAGATCCGGCGCGAGAAACGTAAATTTTGGTGAACCTATCATAAGTGAATGGGGTTAGTATTTCACCACCTTGGGCACCTTGGGGTCAAAACTAATAAGATTTGATGGTTAAATCATGTTTAAACTCATAAAAGAAGGTTTTTCGTCTGTTTTGGATCCATTCTGACACAAAAATCACGTTGGGGGCCTCACGGGTGGGTCGGACAGCCCACCTGTCACGGCCCACCTGTCTTCTCAGGTGGGTAGGCTGACCCGCTGGTCTTCTCAGGCGGGCGGGTAGGCCCACCAAACTCGGCCTACTGGTGGGAACCGAGGGCCGGCCCTCTCAGGCAGGTGCCCTTAGGCGGGCTGTTCGGCCCACCGGTCCCGGCCCACCTAAGGGGGCAAAAAATTGCCTTCTTCCTTAAAACTTTCCCCAACCTTTGGGAAACCAAATAGGGCTTTTCCAATCACATTTTCTACACATCTAAGGTCTTATAAGATGATTCTAACCTAGATCTAAGTTAGATTTAAGGATTGAAAAGCCATCTTACCTTCTTTGCTCAATAACTCTTTCAAAACCACAAAATCACTTCTTAGCTCAAGAAATCACCAATGATTCTCAAATCTTGTAACACTTCTTCAAATCCTTCAAGATCAACACATAGACCATCTATTAAACCTCAGATATATCATCTCAAGTGGGATTTACAAGATCTCAAGGAACTCTACCCAAATTAAGGGTTTTACTTAGGTTTGGTGAAAGTTTAAGAAGCATAGCCTTTGCTCACCTCCAATCGTAGATCTCGTGTTGGGGATCACTCTTCCGGTATCGGAATGGGAAGATCAAACCTTGGCGCCACTTAAATCCATTTCTTCCTCCTCTTCCTTCCCCTTTCTTCTTCTTCATTCTCTTTTCTTCCTTCTTTTCTCTCCCTCCTCTTTACTCTTCTCACCAAATCTTTAGTGTAATAATGAGAAAATGAAAAACACAATAAATGTTATTTATACTTTTTTTAAAATATCTAGTAACCACATGGGTGGGTCACTCAGGTGGGCGGATGCGCCCTCCTGTGACCACCCACCTGAGGGCCGAAAATTAGCCAACAACTGGGATTTTGATGGAATTTAACTCTCGGCATGTATCTCACTCTCGGCACAAGGTATATTATACGTATGTACTTTAGGATATGGCTACATACTAGCATTACCCGTACATGGCCTTATGATACGTGCATGTGCATGGCTTGGGTACACCCGTCTCCTCTAGCACTGACTCGGACTTGTCTGGCCAACCTGTGTTCAAAGTCACCCTTACCATCATGGTCCATAAGGAACCCGCCTTAACCCTCTCTGGTTCGGGTCCTGCATGGTTAAACCGGGTCAACCGTGTAATTAGACCAGGTTTAAAAAGTAGGGTATCACATTTACCCCCCCTTTTTGAAAATTTCATCCTCAAAATTGGCGTACCTGGTTGTTCGAAAAGATGAGGGTACTTAGCTTGGATTTCATCCTCTTTCTCCCAAGATGCTTCTTCAAGTGAATGATTAGCCCATCGCACCTTAACGAAGGAAATGGAGTGGTTGCGAAGGGTTTTCACTTTTCGATCCAAGATTTCAGCTGGCTGCTCTGTATAGGTCATATCAGCTTCTAGATATTCTAGTTCCATGGGTAATACATGTGATGGATCGTGACCGTATCGCTTCAGCATGGATACATGGAATACATTATGAATATTCCCAAGCGAAGGTGGAAGAGCAAGCATGTAGGCTACTGAGCCAACCCGAGTTAAAATCTCAAATGGGCCAATGAATCTCGAGCTCAACTTACCCTTTCTATGGAATTTTTGCAACCCTTTAGTAGGAGAAATCTTGAGAAACACCTTTTCTCCTGCTTGAAATTCAATGTCTTTCCTGCGGTTGTCTGCATAGCTCTTTTGACGTGACTGAGCTGCCTTAATCCTTTCTCGAATAACATCGACCTTGTCATAAGTCATCTGTATCATTTCAGGTCCTAACATTCGGCGTTCGCCTACCTCATTCCAATACAGAGGAGTTATACACTTCCTACTATATAATGCCTCATATGGAGCCATCTCAATTGTAGCTTGGTAACTGTTGTTATAGGCAAACTCCATAAGGGGTATATATTCTTCTCAACTACCACACATTTTCATTGCACATGCCCTAAGCATGTCTTCTAATATCTGTATGGTTCGCTCTGACTGACTATCAGTCTGTGGGTGGAAAGCAGTACTCAAATTCAATTGTGATCCCAAGGCATGCTGGAAGCTTTTCCAAAATCTGGAAGTGAACCTTGGGTCCCTATCTGACACAATGTTCACTGGCACTCCGTGTAAGCGCACTATGTTATCCATATAAAGTTGTGCTACCTTGGCCATAGAGAACTTGGTCTTGATGGGAATGAAATGAGCAGTCTTAGTAAGCCAATCAACTATCACCCATATTGCATCCATCCCCTTAGGTGTGCATGGTAGTCCTGTGACAAAGTCCATCGTAATCCTATCCCACTTTTAGTCTGGTATTGGGAGTGGCTGAAGAGTACCATAAGGTCGATGCCTCTCAACTTTTACTTTTTGACATGTAAGACAAGTCACTACATATAGGGCTATTGTGATTCTCATGCTTGGCCACCAGTAATTTTGTTTAAGGTCTTTATACATCTTTGTACTTCCTGGGTGGAGTGAGTACTCGGAGCTATGTGTTTTCTGCACTATCTTGTCTTGTATCTCCAAATCATCGGGCATACACAACCTACCTCAAAACAATAATGCCCCGTCGCCGGCTAAAACAAAATCAGGGTCGTTCATTGTTTGATCTTGAATCTTAACTCTGATTCGTTGCAACTCAGGATCCAAAGGTTGTTTCATTATCACCTCTTGCTTAATAGACGGATGCACCTGTAGAGCTGCCAGGGATATAGTCAACCATTCAAGGTTTTTCAGTTAATGTTCAAGCTCTAAGGTTGCTCCTTCATATAAGAGGGTTTCATCTATTTGCATCGCCACTTGTACAAGTGGTGGGCTGACTGCTAAGTATGAGAATGACACAGTCTGTGCCTTCCGACTCAACGCATCTGCCACTAGATTAGCCTTGCCTGGATGATATTGAATGTCACAGTCATAGTCCTTTATGAGCTCGAGCCATCTCCTCTGCCTCATGTTCAAATCTCTTTGGGTGAAAAAGTACTTAAGGCTTTTGTGATCACTGTATATCTCGCACTTCTCCCCATACAAATAATGTCTCAAAATCTTTAGAGAAAAAATGACTGCGGCTAGTTCCAAGTCATGAGTGGGGTAGTTCTTCTCATATTCCTTTAGTTTTCGGGATGCATACGCTATCACCTTACCGCGTTGCATGATAACACAACCCAACCCAACCCAACCTTAGAAGCGTCAGTGTAGATTGTCATTCCACCTGTGCCTTCAGGGATGGTTAATATAGGGGCCGACACCAACCTTTCCTTCAATTCCTGAAAACTCTTCTCACATTCCTCTACCCATTTAAATTTCACACCCTTTTTGGTTAATTAGTCATTGGTGCTGAGATCCGAGTAAAATTCTCAATGAAGCGCTGGTAGTATCCAGCCAAACCCAAGAAACTTCTAATTTCAGTAACGTTCTTGGGGCTTTCCCACTCTACTACTGCTTTCACATTATCAGGATCCACCTTAATTCCGGCCTTAGACACTACGTGTCTCAGGAATCCAACTTGCTCAAGCCAAAATTTACATTTACTGTATTTGGCAAACAATTGTTGTTCTCGCAGCCTCTGTAATATCATCCTCAGGTGTTGAGTGTGCTCCTCTTCTGTCTTAGAGTAGATCAAGATGTCATCAATAAAAATAATTACCCATTTATCAAGGACATCGTGAAATACTCGATTTATTAAATCCATGAATGATGTCGGTGCATTGGTTAACCCAAAAGATAACACTAGGAACTCATAGTGACCATACCGAGTCCTGAAAGCTGTCTTGGGTATGTCACCGCTCTTTATCTTAAGCTGATAATAGCCTGATCTTCACCTTATCAGGATCCACCTCAATTCCAGCCTTAGACACTACGTGTCCCAGGAATCCAACTTGCTCAAGCCAAAATTCACATTTACTGTATTTGGTAAACAATTGTTGTTCTTGCAGCCTCTGTAATATCATCCTCAGGTGTTGAGTGTGCTCCTCTTCTGTCTTAGAGTAGATCAAGATGTCATCAATACAAATAATTACCCATTTATCAAGGACATTGTGAAATACTCGATTCATTAAATCCATGAATGCTACCGGTGCATTGGTTAACCTAAAAGATAACACTAGGAACTCATAGTGACCATTCCGAGTCCTGAAAGCTGTATTGGGTATGTCGTCGCTCTTTATCTTGAGCTGATAATAGCATGATCTAAGGTCTATCTTTGAAAATACCTTTGCACCTTGTAGTTGGTTAAACCAATCATCAATGCGTGGTAATGGATACTGATTATTAATGGTTAGCTTATTCAATTCCTGGTAATCGATGCACATACACAAGCTATCATCCTTCTTCTTGACAAACAATACTAGGGCACCCCAAGGTGAAACACTTGGGCGAATAAACCCCTTCTCCAATAATTCTTGTAACTGCATTTGTAACTCCTTTAATTCGGCTAGTGCCATCCTGTATGGACCTTTAGACACTAAATCTGTTCCAGGAATCAAGTCTATGGCAAATCCCAACTCTCTATCAGGCGGTAGATGCATCAGATCATCTGGAAAGACGTCGAGAAATTCTTTAACCACCTTTACCTCTTCTAGAGGTGTAACCTTTGCATCAACATCAAGTACCGATGCTAAGTAACCCTGACATCCACTTTTAAACAACTTTACCGCTTGAAGAGCAGAGATGAGGACCTTTCTAGCCTGTTTCATTTTATCTGCTTGGTATACCAATTCCTTCCCTTCTTCATTTGTCACCTTAATTAATTTTTCGGCACACATCACATTTGCTCGATGGGCCGACAACCAATCCATATCCAGTATAACGTCAAAATTCTGCATGTTGAATTTAATGAGTTGTGTATCCAATTTCTTTCCACTGATTTCGACTGGGCAAGACCCATATACCTCCTTCAACTGCGTAACTTTGCCGGTAGGCATACTAACAATCATCTCATGATCTAGTGTCCTGGGTGACATACCAAGTTTCTCAATAAATCTCTTAGATATGAATGAGTGTGTAGCTCCTGAGTCAAACAGGACATAGGCTGGTATACCCAATATAGGTAGAACACCTAGTGCAACAATGCATATAAGTACAGTAGGTCATCAACATTTAGCATAAGAAAAATCTTAAATTAAAATGTACCTGCTACCACTTCCGTGCTGGCCTCAACTTCCTCAGCTGATAAGGCATACATTCTTCCTTGCGGTTGATTCCCCCGAGTTAAGGGAGGTCTGTATGCAGAGGGCTGACTGGAGGGTAAGGCTAGTCTAACTTGACAGTCTTTAGCAAAATGCCCAAAATAGTGGCAATTGAAGCAACGGATCTATGATGCCGAAACTAGGGCAAGACCCCTCTGCACTTGACCTGATGCAGATGGGGGACGGGGTGGCCTTGTGACTGTAGGCACTGTACTAGTGTTTGGGCAAAAAGATGTAGAGCCCGGACCACCAGCTGGTCGAGGAAGGTAGCCAGATGGCCTATAGGGCTGTCTATATGTAGGCCCAGAACTATACGACCCACAGTATACCTTGGATGAGTTGCCCATATCCAGAAATGGATTAGTCCTCTTCCACAATCCAGGTGTGAGGGACTGTTCTCCCTTCTGCTTATCTTCCATGGTTTTAGCCTTTAGCAACTTCTGGCCATAATCTGTCAAATCTAAGACCTTGAGCACTGACCCAATAGATGCCTTTAATCCCTTCAGAAATCTTGTAGCATTTTCTTTAGCTGACCTCATATGCCTAGGGGCAAAATGGAATAAGCTTTCAAACTGCTACTGATACTCAAGGATAGTCTTATTCCCTTGAGTGAAGGCCATGAATTCCATCTCTTTACGGTCTCTGAAGCTACGAGGGTAATGGTTGGCCAAAAACAACTCCTTGAACTGCTCCCATGTGGGTTCCGGATGTGCGGCCAACAATATAGGCTTAGAGGCTTGCCACCAAGAGTTGGCCTCATTTTTGAGTTGCAGCCCTGCACAAATAAGCTTTTGTGCCTCAGTGCACTCAATTACCTCAAATATCTTTTCCAGCTCTTGGATCCACTGGTCCGGCTCTAGAGGATCACTCCCCACCTTAGAGAATACAGGTGGTAAGTTCCTATTGAAAGATTCCACTACCCTTGTCGTATTATTCATCGATAGATAATTGGGTGCATATGACGGATAGTAAGGGTACGGAGGGGGCACCATATATGGAGGAGTGCTGAGTGGCTGAATTAGAGGTGTACCTCCAGCTTGTGGTCCCATACTAGACCCTACAGGTGGGTCTTGTGAAGTAATTATCTGGGGATGTTGACCGGGTTGAGGAAGGTCTAACTATTACTGTATAGCAGCCATAAATGCCTGCTGCTGCTAGAGCATTTGTTGCTGGAAGGCTTGTTGTGACTACTGGATTATGGTTGCAACATCACCCGAAGTGATGACCGGTGGAGGATCCGGAAGTGTAGTCACAGGTGGGTCCCTTCGTGCCACACCCTGATCAAAGGTTTCTTGAGGTTGTGGAAGTGGGGTTTGCCCCACAGAGTGGGACCTTCAAGGATTTGGTGGTTGACCGACCGGACGAGGACCACGTGTGGTACCTCATACATTGCTACCGGATTTAGTACGCATCATCGTGTCCTTGCACCTGGAACATACCATACACAAAACATTGGTTAAGTACCTTAGAATTTACATAGGCACATAATCATATGCCAACACATGGGGTATTGTAGTGTATGATGTCTTACATCTAGCCACAGCTTAACCCCGAAAGTATTGTGCAAGTAGGACGATGGTCCCACTCGACTCCCTCTCTTTTTTTTTTCATTATTACCTATCAATATTATATATATAGTAATCTCCCCCCTTTTCTTTTGTTTTTCTCTCAACCAGAGGGCTGCCACCAGTGGGCACCCACCGGCGGGCAGCTCGGGTCAGGCCCGTTAGTCCAACCCGAGGTGGAAAACGCACAGGGGCTTTTAAGCCCCTTTTTCCTCTTTCTCCCATTCCTTCTCTTGGCTTACTTAGGGCGATTTTTGGAGGTTTCATGGTGTGTTCACTCGCATTTTCACTCAATAATTCCACGGATTTTGGAAGATACAAGCTCCTTTCACTCTCAAGTAAGTCTCTTCTCCACTTCTCTTCTTGGAACATGTATTTTGGACGTTGAATCCATTTATACTCCCCAAATCTTGATCTTTTTCATGTTTCTTTCCATAGAACAATCATTCTATGAGAATATGATGCTTCCTTTGTGACTCATTCATAATTTTGGGCTTTACTACCCAATCTATGAGAGAAAATCCCAAACTATATCCTAATTTCTCCAATTTGGGGTTTTCTTCTATCTCTACCCTTTTCTCTCCAACTAACAACTCAAATGAGATTTCTTATCCTTGATTTGCACTCACAATGTTGGAGAGATCATGGAAACTTGTATATGCTTGCAATCCCATCTCTTTCTCATGAAAATCCATCTTTTTTGTGTTGGGTTTCTTGAAAAAATTTCTAGGTTTCTATGACTCTTCACATCATTCCATACTTGTGAACAACTTTGAATCACTTATCATTAATTGCACCTCAATATCATAATAAAAATTTCTTTGCATATTCTGGATTGTATAATGATAGGCATTTCATTCATTAACATGTAAGCTTCAAGTTCTACACTATTATGGGATTTTTCATTTTCTTAGATTGAACTTGCACATTGATATTTGGGGTTTTCCATCACACCAATTACCCCACTTGAGAAAATTCTCATGAGGCTTTCCATCACTTCTCACTTGCCATGCCTTATACACCTTTGTTACTTTTCTATTTTGTAACATGCTAGTGGATGTCATGTTTTGGGGGCTTCCTCCTTTTCATTTCTCCATTGTATAACCACTCTTCTTTTTATAATAATCCACATTATGTATTTAGGTGCATTTACGTATGCTTGCTCACCCACCTATTTGCTTCCCTTGTTATATAACATCCTTACTTATCATTATTCCTTCTCTTTTCTTACTAGGATGTCTTCTCACAAGGGCAAGGAACCCGCATCCTCTTCCAATCGACGTAAGGCCACAACTTCTAAATAGAAAAGTGTAGGGACTAGTTCCCTAGCCCTTCGCACAAGGCAACAAAGACATACCCCCATCGATCCTTTAGACTATGATGAGGGACTCTTCCGGAGTTTGAGGGCGGAAACTAATTGGAAAACCTTTCTAAAGAGGTCTGTGATGATGGAGACGACCGTGGTAATTAGTGATTTCAACAATATTCAACTTCAAGAGAGATTTACTGCATTGGGTTGGCAGTCCATCCTTAACATTGACCGTCCATACTATGAACACCTGGTTCGAAGATTCTACTGTAATTTGGAGGTCTCTTACCAGTATGGGGAGTACTCAATCACTAGCATAGTGAAGGGGGTGAACATTCGCTTGACTGTGGACACCCTTGCTAGTATTTTAGATATTTCATCAGTTGGGCATCAATTCTACAGTCCCCCAAGGAGTAAGCCCGTGGGCCCATCCTTAAGTTCGGAGACGTAGGACCACATTTACAAGACCATTTGTGGTAGTATGGTGTGTCCGGATTCTGAGATGACATTGCACCCGGAGGCTCATGTATTTGCTCGCTTGGTTTAGTTTAATTTACTCCCTGGAGGAGGTCACCGCAATCAAGTAGGCTTCATGGAGGCCTACATAGCCTTATGCATCTATAAGGCCTTGGAGGGAGGTGCCGAGCACTTATGCTTGCCCTACGTTATACTTAAGACTATGGAGCATCATACCACACACCCTGAGGACGGAGGTTTTCCATATGGTAGGACCCTCACCAGGATCTTTGAGTTCTTTGGGGTGGATTTGAGTGGTGAAGAGGGAAAGACTCCAGCGGACAAATTTAACAGGGGAAACCTACAAAGGATGGGTCTCCAAGCTCTTATGGATGTACCTCAGAGAGTAGGAGCTCAAGGAGGCAGGGATAGGGGAAATATCCACAGGAAGGAAGTCCCCATGGAGGAAGAGGAAATTAGTGAGAAGGATGAGGATTATGTTCCTCAATTCGAGGAGGAGGACTTCTTGGACGAGGATATCCTCGAGGAGGAGCCTTTTGATTTGAGAGATGCTGATCCTAACTTTGCGAGGGCTGCAGGCCCACAGCACAGAGCCCCACCACCTGAGAGTGGTGCATTTAACTTTGAGAGTATGATGACTAGTATGAGGGCCTTGAAAGATGGGCAAGATCAGCTTCTGAGAAGACTAGATGAGAGTGCTACTAGAGAGGAAAATATCTTAGAAAGGCAGGCTACATTAGAGAATTCTTTCCTAAGATTGAGCAAGGATTTGGACACAACGGCCAATGCTATTTCAGTGGATTTTTCCTGACTACGGAGGGATGTACAACTAGTGAGTTCAAGGTTTGATTACTACAATCGTCGGCTCAATGTTAGATCGAGGCCTAGGAGGGATGGAGTAGTAAAGCTAGACGATAACGAGGGTCTCTGAGGACTTAGCTCGCCTATCTAAATCAGTTTTTTACTTGTCTCTATGTTGTTTATATTATTTTTTTTTATATTTTTCTCTGTAATTGGACTTGCTAGTATGGTATTATGATGTTGTTGGTGACTTGTGATTAGTTTTGTATGCTTGATAACTTATTGTAATTTAGTTGTAACAACGTTAGTTAGCCTTTATCGATTATGCTTATTTGTATATATATGTTGTCTATCAGGTGCTTATGTACGAAAAATTTGGGAAATCTTGTTTTAGCGACGTTATGCTGCCAAAATTTTGTTAAATTCGTACTCAATGTGTTATAAAATTAAATAACTAATCTTTTATTTATTCCAAGTAAACTTTCTCTCATGCATGCCATGAAATACAATAATTAAATACAACCATTTTTTTTTTTTTTTTAACTCTTTAAAGTTTTTACATTTACCCAATCCCATTTCCTATTATAGATTCTATGGGGTCTAAATGGTATGCTGTGAGTGGATAGAGCATCATACTTTGATACCGCCGTTGTCACACCCCATTCACATAGAACCGGACCGATGATCGGGTTAACTCCGATTAATCCAAACCTGTCAGGATCATCTGATACAGTACCCAACCACAGCATACACACATCTAAGATAAACGTTCAAAAGTTTAGCAAAAGACTTAATTTACCTGTAAATACCCCTAATATACTTGATACCCAAATTGTAGTATATAGATAAATATATGTGGGCCCGCAGGCATGATATTTACACAAAAAGAATAACAATTCACATATCAAGTACATAAAAAGGGGTCATCAAAAGAATCAAAAAGTAAAACTCTATACGGTGTCAATACTGCGGTCTCGCAGCACAGCCCTCGCACGTGCAATCCGTACCGTGCTCATACTCCTCGGGGACCCACCAATCCTCATCGAAAAACTCAACTGTGGGGCCCGACCCTTGATCTTCAGGTGGGTGACCTGCAAAATCATCTAAAAGAGGTGTACACGTGGGATGAGCTCACTAGCTCAGTAAGTGAAAAGAAGGACCACACAACAATCCAGACAACAATCACATCCATAGACACTATATGCTATGCAATTCATTTTAAATCTCATCCACCTAAACAACATTACTAAGTCTTTGGTTTGGTGCTACTACAACCACAGTGTGTATATGTCCCGGGTACGAGCCACGAACTCCATCCTGCGATACGTCCATAGGGTTGTCGGAGAAGACCCACCGTGAGTACTCGAAAAAGTAAAGCATGCCAAACACTGGCTCTCAACATGAAAATAAATGATAGAAAAGTAAAAGTGTTGACTTCAGCAATTTAAAAGCAGTATGATTGGTCCTCTTGAATATACCACTGAGGTTGCCGACTGTCCTAATGACCAGCCGGGTGTATGTCTAACTGCCACAGTGACCCAACAACCGCAACCACTACTTCCCCCAAGTGATAATTAACACCTCAACCCCTGTTGGGAAGGGTCGTAGCACGGGAAGATGATAATCTTAAACCGTATGCTCCTATATGACATAATACGATTGCATAGTACCACCGCGTCCCATTCTACGGGCCACCAATGCACTCGTTTTCAAGCCGACTACGGTATCTAGTCTAATAATGCATCATGCACAGTGATCCCATCATTCATCACATAAGCACATCAATCATTTAGCATTGAGAATGTAAAACACAACACACATGTCATAATCATATGAGGATGACTAAACTACACATAATTTACATGATGACATGGCTAGTCTAGATACAATTGAATGATGCCAAAAAAACCTTAAAATAAATTCAAACGTCCTCTCCCCACTTACTTGTTGTGTACAAAGACTCACACCCGGTACGGGTGAGATTCGGCGCGAGAAACGTAAATTTTAGTGAACCTATCATAAGTGAATGGGGTTGGCATTTCACCACCTTAGGGTCAAAACTAACAAGATTTGATGATTAAATCATGTTTAAAATCATAAAAGAAGGTTGCCCATCCGTTTTGGGTCCATTTGGACACAAAAATCACGTTAGGGGCCTCACGGGTGGGTCGGACAGCCCACCTGTTTTCTCAGGTGGGTGGGCTGACCCACTGGTCTTCTCAGGCGGGTTGGTCGGCCCATCGGTGGGAATTGAGGGCCTGCCCTCTCAGGCGGGTGCCCTCAGGCGGGCTGTTCGGCCCACCGGTCCCGGCCCACCTGAGGGGGCGAAAAATTGCCTTCTTCCTTAAAACTTTTTCCAACCTTTGGAAAACCAAATAGGGCTTTTCCAATCACATTTTTCACACATCCAAGGTTTTATAAGATGATTCTAACCTAAATCTAAGTTAGATTTAAAGATTGAAAAGCCATCTTATCTTCTTTGCTCAAGAGCTCTTTCAAACCCCAAAATCACTTCTTAGCTCAAGAAATCACCAATGCTTCTCAAATCTTATAACACTTCTTCAAATCCTTCAAAATCAACACATAGACTATCTATTAAACCTTAGATTCATCATCTCAAGTGGGATTTACAAGATCTCAAGGAACTCTACCCAAATCAAGGGTTTTACTTAGGTTTGGTGAAAGTTTAAGAAGCATAGCCTTTGCTCACCTCCAATCATAGATCTCGTGTTGGGGATCACTCTTCCGGCGTCGAAATGGGAAGATCAAACCTTGGCGCCACTTAAATCCATTTCTTCCTCCTCTTCCTTCCACTTTCTTCTTCTTCGTTCTCTTTTCTTCCTTCTTTTCTCTCTCCTCTTTACTCTTCTTACCAACTCTTTAGTGTAATAATGAGAAAATGAAAAACACAATAAATGTTATTTATACTTTTTTTAAAATATCTAGTAACCACATGGGTGGGTCACTCAGGTGGGCGGATGTGCCTGCCTGTGACCACCCACCTAAGGGCCGAAAATTAGCCAACAAGTGAGATTTTGATGGAATTCGACTCTCGGCATGTATCTCACTCTCGGCACAAGGTATATTATATGTATGCACTTTAGGATACGGCTACATACCAGCATTACCCATACATGGCCTTATGATATGTGCATGTGCATGGCTTGGGTACACCCGTCTCCTCTGGCACTGACTCGGACTTGTCTGGCCAACCTGTGTTCAAAGTCACCCTTGCCATCATGGTCCATAAGGAACCCGCCTTAACCCTCTCTGGTTCGGGTCCTGTATGGTTAAATCGGGTCAACCGTATAATTAGACCAGATTTAAAAAGTAGGGTATCACAGTTATAATCGATACAACCAAGAAAAATATATACCTTTAGATACGCTCATTCAACCCAATTGCATGATCATTAATGTCCTAAACCCATTTAAATTGAATGTGTGCATCACACTTTATATATAGAGCTAACGATGTAATCAATACAACCAAGAAAAATGTGTACCTTTGGATACTCCCATTCAACCCAATTGTGATCATTAATGCCCTAAAATCATTTAAATTGAATATTGATATACGTCCAATTTAAATATAACTTTAATTAGCATCTGTTCAAAAAAATATTTTCCAACATTACATATATGCATCAATTTATATATATTTCTTACATAAATAGATTTTCAAACTAATGGAAACTAAAATAGAAATAATAAATAATCATCAATAGAACAAAAAATTATAAGAATGTGATTTCAAACATGGTATAATTGGAGTGTATGTAATAAAGTTGTTTCAAAATAAACCCCCTTTATTAGCTAAACCAATATGCGTCTTTAATAAATTGGATTCAAGAACAGATGTACAACCTTACTCTGATACCACTTAAAAAAAGTAATACCTTCCACATATACAATGCTAGGATCTTGCCATACTTTAATAGAATCACAAATTAAATAATAAGAAAACAATGATATATACCGTTCACCATTGACTGTGAAGAATTCATCATCATTATATCATTCACGTAACTTGATATCCACTACAACAAGTACAAACACAATGAATTCTCTAGGTTTCTCCCATTAGCTCCCCACTAATGCCCTCTTAGCGATGACTCCAATAATAAGAGTCAAGTTAGAGTAGAAGGAAGACCTAGAGTCTTATTTATAGAGTTTGTGCACTCTCCCATCAAGGTGTGTCAAAAAGGGAATGACTCTTTTCCCTAATTAGATTAGGAATAGGTTTTCTATTTGGAATTCAATACTAGATATAAGAGATTGGTATTAGTCAATTTCCTAATTGATGTATGGTACAATCATAGGGAATATTATAGAATATTTCTACAAAGATGGCACAACCTTGGAACTTATGTTCAAACACTTACTCTCCGAAGAATGCAGTGTTGAATAAAAATGAAAAGGAAGAAGAAATCATAGGGACATAGTTCTTCAATGTCATGATAAGAAGAAACTCTCCAAGGTTTCAAATAGACTCAAATTTAATTTTATTCCAAAATAGGGTGAGGATCTTTTTCAACTTGCATTGCCCAGTATGGATGAATCACCAAGATCAACTCTAAATACAATAGTGGAAAGTTGAGATTTGCAGCTAATATAAAGAAAATCTCCAAAATCGGTAGAGGATTCTAGAAATTCTGAGATTTAATTGTTGAATCATCCAGATGCTGGTGGAGGAGGGGGAGGTTGATCATGCCATGCATGGGCTTGTTGGACTGGCGAAACTCCAATCTTCCTGGAGCGGTCTTTAATGCAAGCTAACATTATAAGGCCTTGGGATGTGAGAGCTGTGTATCATCCCAACAACAAGGTCTGTGCTACATCAAATATTCTTAGTTAAAAGGACAGAACAATTTTTTTTTTCACCTATGGTGTATATAGAATCTTTTCATCAATGGGATATGATGATTGATTGTAATGGGAAAAGAGATTATCAATCCTTTATGATAAAGATAGGAGTTCATTAGTGGTTATATTCATCACTATTTCATGAGTTTAATCACAAGGTCAAATCACCATTGGTGAAAAGATTATCT
Organism: Macadamia integrifolia; assembly: GCF_013358625.1. Classification (NCBI taxonomy): domain Eukaryota; kingdom Viridiplantae; phylum Streptophyta; class Magnoliopsida; order Proteales; family Proteaceae; genus Macadamia; species Macadamia integrifolia. The sequence goes on along the minus strand of NC_056561.1, from coordinate 38,300,147 downwards.
ATTGGTAAGAGTGAAAGAAAAACTTAATTCTAAAAGATTACATCTCCAACCCCACGCCTCCCTGCCACTCCCTATTCCCTTCCCCAAACCCTCCCTTCAAAAAAAAAAAAAAAAAAAAAAAAAGAAAGAAAGAAAGAAAGAGGCCGGAGTAGGTTGTGTACTTAAAATAGACACCAAGGATTTGGTGATACGATTACACCAAACAAGTTTTTGCAGCTTTTCATCCAATTAGGAAGTGGCAATTGGTGCAATTTTCCGTACTCTGTAGGTGCTAAATAGTTGGTTGTGTTCCTACTTTCCCTCGTTGACTCATTCATTCTTGTTGTGTAAAATCGTTGGAATTAGGTTTGAACATCTATGATGAGATAAAGCCGGCCAGAATAGATTTCCAGTGTGGGGGTATGGTATGAACAGCTATGAGATAACCGGTCAGGTTGATTTCCATTGGGGGTAAGTATTGATTGAACAAGAATGAGATATAGACCCCTCGTTCGAGCATTCTCTTAAACATGCATGGAGGAAACTAAAATTCTGTCAATATGGCTTAAATCTGATTCAGTTTTTGAGCTCTAGGCATTTTGTAATGGTGAATGTCCTTTGATTACTGGACTGGAACATTCCCTCGTATATAATGAAGAATTACTATACCCTCTTATGGGTTGAACTTGATTAAATTGGCAAGCAAAAACCTTTGATGCTCTATGATTAATGAAAAGGATCATATTCATTGATCGATCCAACAATTTTTTTTTTTTTGGGTGGTTAAACATCATAGCCATTCCTTCAATATTGGCTTCAATTTGATGGAAAAAGTGGCAGAAGCCTTGTTGTCTCAAAGGGAACCTTTTTGAACTCCAAGATGGGTGGAAAAGAATGTAAGATCTTGAGTGATCCAGTTATGATAAACTACAAAATGCAAAGTGTCCCACTTGTGATTAAATTAGAGAATTTAGATTAATGAAAATCACAATACTTTTTGGTTTTGAAAAAGAAATTTCAACCTCAAGTTTTTGAACTTGCCAATTTATTGGAAGTGAATAAAATTTTAGTCTGCTAAATATTTTTTTGCTAGGATTTAGGACCACTTCCTTTAGGCTTTAAATATAAAAGGGTGGAGCCAGTGCACGAGGCTTCCGTCATTGCAAGGTCTAGAAATGGTTATAATGTATGATGTCTTATACATGCTTCGTGAAAAAACTATTTTTCGATTTCCATGACCATTAGGTTGCAAGGGACCAACCTTACTATTGTGCCGAGATCCAACCTTTAAAAATAAAAGAGGAAAAAATTCGAGCATGATCTCACTCAGAACTAGGCTAGCATATCATGTGCAATTTTGTTTTTTTTTTTTTTTAATATGTAGATGTAGAGGGGTGATATGAAATTATTTTAATGTTGAATGTTTAGAAAATGATGAGGATTTATCATATGCTTAATTTCAGTTTGGTATTTAATATATTTTTTGTATGTTGACATATCCTCCAATGTAAGTCCATGAACCTTAATATAGTATATTTCTCGATTTTTCCAATATTTTGTTTTGTCAGTTTTAGCCTAAAATTTGAAAGGTGAGGAAGGGGACCTCACCTAACTTTGAAATACATTGACACTAATTAGTGGGCATGCTATTTTCCTTCCATGTGAGATTGTGACGAGACCTAGTTCCCTCAAAACATATGGGTCTTGTGTGGGTGGCCAATTTTTTATGATAAGAAAATGTATGATTCTTGTGTACGATCGTGTATGTAAACATCCAAGTGTTGGTCCTTTGATTGATTTGTCAAATTATCAAAGATAAAAACGAAACCCTAAGACCCAGTTTTTCTTGGGCCACACTGAAAAACATTTCTCTTTAATTCACCACTTGGATGAGACTCTTGAAAAAGTCTTCAAGCTATTTTGGATTGGGTAAAAGATTTGCACGTCAGCTGAAATTTGAAACTATGTATGAACACCAGTAAAATGTCTTATATACTCCTTTTTATTTTTTCGATAAGCCCTTTTCCAAGACCTGAAATTACACAATCCTCCCCATTTTGGATTTTAGGGAATAATCATGGAGAGAAACTTTCATTGGAAGTACTAAACCAGTCCAAGAAACAAAAGAAAACCCAGCAAAACAGAAAGTTACACAGTTAACTTGGACATTGTTAGTCTACAATTGCGTCTTCAAGACACATCTCTCTCTCTTTCTCTCACACACACACACACATATTTTTTGTGAATGTAAGGACAGTTGGCACCTGTGTAGAGATTAGTTAAATCTGAACGCGTCAACCCTCTTGCAGCTGATGTAAGATTGTCCTATGGCATTGAAGGAGGGGGTTGATTGATTAAGAGCTATAGCTGTATTTAGACTTGTAACAAGTGTTTATGTTGGGCTATAAGTGTTAAGTGCTTTGAGAAGAGCCCCAGTTGAAGTTAAAGGTTCAAGAAAGGCAGGTAGAGAAAGAAAAGCTTAGAGTAAACAGAGACAGGTCAGGACCATATCATTAGTCGTTCTCTGCCTCTCTATAATCTTATTCAGATTTATTTATGGTTATTTATTGCTTTAATTCTTGTTTATTTTCAGCCAATCATATGGTGGATATTTGTTTGAACAACTAGTATAAAGGTGAGGGTGTTGTAAGGGCCAGTTGGTACCAAATAGACAATTGATCTCCCAAGCAAAAGATCAAGAACAAAGGGAAGTAAAGAAGCTCCAGGTTCATTGCTTTTCTTCTGTAGGAGAAAATGGTTGCTCCTTTGTCTAGATGGCCATGGGAAAACTTGGGCAAGTTCAAGGCAAGAACTGACCTTATTGAAGCTATGTCAACAGATTTTGATTTGGTTTTTTAAACTTTTAGTTTAGTGTTCTGATTCTTTTCTTCTTTGTCTTCATTCGTGTTGGGTTTGTTGCAACAGTATCTGTTATATGGTCCTCTTCTAACAAAGTTCCTCCTTTCAAGACTATGGGAGGAGGATACCCAAAAGGATAATTGGTGCTTTCATATTCTACTCATCTGTTGTCTTAGAGGTGCCATTTATCAGCTATGGAGCTCTTACAATGGCATGCATTTCTTTACGCAACATCGCCGGATTCATCAAAGAGGTTGCGATTTTAAGCAAATTGACAGGGAATGGGACTGGTATTGTTTTCCATTTTCCATTTTCAGATCCTCTACATTTCATCAATCAACATATGCTATTAATGGTTTTTCCTTTTCACTGATATTCCACAACTAACTTAATTTGATTTGATTTTGACAGGGACAATTTCATAATTCTTCATGCCTTCATAGCATCTCTTGCCTGTTACTGCTTTCCATTCCTAGCAAATCTTCCTTTCTGGAACACAAGAGGTTGCATCTATGCTTTGGTACTCCACATATGTGTCTCTGAGCCTCTATACTATGTTATACATAGATGCTTCCATGGTGACTTTCTCTTTACAAATTACCATTCATTTCACCATGGCTCTCCAGTGCCTCACCCTTTCACTGGTATGAAAGAAATTACAAATACCCAAAAGCTCATTTAATTAATTTTTCCATCTCCAGTACTTTCTGAATTCATTCAAGTAAAGATTTAATGTTTCCCATCCAATTCACAGTTGAGTATTTAATTGTAATTTTTTTTTTTTTTTTTTGGGTTCTAATTGTTACAGCTGGCAATTCAACTCTACTTGAACATTTAATATTGAGTGCAATTATAGGGGTACCTATACTGGGAGCTTCCATGAGTGGATATGGATCCAAGGGTTTGATATATGGCTATGTATTGATGTTTGATTTCTTCAGATGCTTGGGACATAGCAGTGTAGAAGTAGTTCCACACGTGATCTATGAGATCTTACCAATCCTCAAGTATCTTCTTTATACACCGACGTAAGTAATTAATAATATTGCTTTCATGGAGATGTTTATTATTTTATCACTTAATATGGAATTGGGATCTAGAGGTGTTTCTATTTCTATTCTTATAGCTTCTTTGTCTGGGTACCCTTTTGAGCTGGTGACCAGTGATGCTTGTGAAGTCGCAGAGCTCTTTAAGGAGTACTACCGTCCTTTACCAACATTTATTTTACCTCAGTTAATTTTTCTAATTTCTTCTTTCTTTTTTTTTTTTTTTTTTCCCAATCATCTGATGTGCATTGAAAAGATTGGCGCAATTGGGAGATCTCTGACGTCTCTGATCCTAATCTTTCCTCCATCCATTGAACTGTTAACTCTAGGAAAACTACCGACCTGCTCAACGGAGTCCACCATGCATAGATGAATGGTGGATTCCATTGCAAAGACTGAATGAATCACCACATAATATGGGGATGACAGTGACCGATGGGAGAAAATTGAAAATTTCCTAATTTTAACGACAACATAGTATACTCTTTTCTTTTAATTTGCATAAGTTAAGCCCTCGTACTAATGGCATCAGAGTTGATGATGAGATGATAATGACCATGAGATGGAAAGGAAAACCCTTTGATACATTTTTTTTAATAATCTGAGGCTTTGATAATACGTTTAGTAACCGTTTAATAATTGCACCGATTACGACTTCTTCTTTTCATTGATTTATGATTTGGCCGATGGAAGTAAACCCGTTATTGTCAATTCATTCGTTTTGAATTGTTGGGATCAAAATTAATGCAGGTATCATAGCCTCCACCACACAGAGATGACAACCAATTTCTGCCTCTTTATGCCTCTCTATGATGCACTTGGGAAGACATTAAACCACAAATCATGGGAGCTGCACAAGAAGATAAGCTCGTCAGGTAGCTCTCAAAAATCTCTACCTAATTGACAGAAGTAGCTTTTATTCATTTGAAAAAAAAAAAAAAAAAAAGCATGAAAAGCAGTATGACCTCTGCCTCCAGATATTGGAGAGAAATGCCAACCCTCATGAAAAGTGGAAATTCTATCATTATTAATACCTCTATGTATGTATCCAGTTCCTTTCTTGAGAGCTAATTGTCTAGGTTAGTTCATAGCTACCTGGGCGATCGACATGTCTCCAAGCGTTGATCCAGTGGCTCTTGACCCAACGCCTTTGTTCTTGTTGGTAGAAGTCAGCTATTGCTTCAGTGATTGGACACATGTCAATCGCACAAGTAGCTATGGGAAAGACCTGGCTGATCAACGCCCAAGAGAAGATCCCGATCCTCTATGTACATTCCATTGGCCCCGTGCTGACTTAGGGGCCATGCTACCTTTCAGGAAACTCTTTGGGAATTTCTTTTTTTGCATTAGTTGATAAATCTAATTGAGATACATAGTTGGTGGAAGTACATGTACATGAAATTTGCTTTCAATCTCAATTATACAATAGTTTCCATATTATACCCAATTTAGGTTTATATTTCCGTGGTACATTGATATATGATCTATAAGTTTCTTCTCTACCCTAATTCTTGTGTTTCATGTATATGAATATACATGTACATGAAAATATTTTGGATGTGAATATAGGATGCATTTTGAAGTAAAATAATAATAATAATAATAATAATAAAGAATCAGATTTCAAAATGCATAATAGACCCAAAATCTATTTCAATAATAAAAACCAAACACAACCTAAGTCTGCTTTGTACATCATCATTCAAGAAACACGTATATATGCACCGTCATCCTTCCAATGGATGAATATTGTTCCATCCTTTTCAATTCCAGACAAATCCAAATGTACCAGTTTATTTCACATAAATATGGTGCAGATAACAAAGGGAGAGTGCCAGATTTCATCTTCCTAGCCCATGTCGTGGACGTGATGTCGTCGATGCACGTGTCATTCGTTTTCCGGTCATTCTCATCGATGCCGTTTAAGTTCAGGTTGTTTATGATCCCTTTGTGGCCGGTTGCATTTGTGGCGATGTTTGTGTTGTGGGCTTCACCCAAGGCCTTCATGGTGAGTTCATACAGTCTTAAGGGCAAATTGCAGCAGACATGGACGGTTTCTAGGTATGGTTTTCAGGTAAGATGAGTTGAGATTAATCCAAAATTTTTTGTTAGGGAGGTTGATGACCTCCTCCTCCTCTTCTATTGTCTTTTAAGTGATCATCAGCTAATATGTGAAACGTTTCCCATCCTTTTTGGCAGTATTTCTTGCCGTTTGCTGTAGATAGCATTAATAAACAAATTGAAGAAGCCATCCTCAAGGCTGACCGATTGGGTGTGAAAGTAATAAGCCTTGCTGCATTAAATAAGGTTCTCTCTCTCTCTCTCTCTCTCTCTCTCTCTCTCTCTCTCTCTCTACTGAAAACCATTCAAACAAGTACGTATTGATTGCCCTATTTGGTAGAAAGGCTAAAGTTAACTCTATTTATCGTATAACCACTATTTTTAAGTTCTTTCTATTATTAGTAATGGCATTTATTTTCTCATACAGAAGATGCACCTATAAATAGAGATGGGTCATTTCTACTGTAAATCTGTAACAGTTTTTTTTGCAAAATGAACGCTTTGTAATCAAATACCTTTGCCCTCACACAAAAGATGGCAAAATATAGTCTTCATCATTGTGAAATCTAAAAATCCACCCGTGTTGATTTACTGGTGCGAATCCTTATTAGCTCTTTACTGGCGTAAGGGTTATGCAACAAGGGAGCATTCTTTTTCCTAGATTTTTGATACTCGCCTCACATTTTTTTTTTTTCTTCATATAAGGGTTAACCAAAAATTGTTCCAGTCAAATTAATTGACTATTGTTTACCGATCATTAAGGAGTTGCTTGTCCTTAATTAACCGATCCGTAGGGGTATATATATATATATATATATTTGGTTGTTAAGAAATAAAAAGAAAATAGTGAATTAAAAAACTGAATTTGTGAAGAGAGATACAAACATAATTCAATCACTGTATCATTATAATTTTTTTTATCAAGATGCAATAATTCATTTATTAACAACCAAACATAGTCATTGAAGCCATCAGAGAATTCTACTTGCAAGTTAGTGTTAATTAATTAATTAATTCCTTGCAAGCTTAATTCAAGTATTAATAAACATTTTTGTCATGATGATTTTCATAGAATGAAGCTCTTAATGGAGGTGGTACGTTATTCGTTACAAAACACCGAAATCTTAAAGTACGAGTCGTTCATGGAAATACTTTGACAGCGGCTGTGATTCTCAATGAGATTAAGGAGGATGTTAAGGAGGTGTTTCTAACTGGAGCTACTTCAAAGCTGGGTCGGGCCATTGCTCTTTATCTCTGTCATCGACGAGTTCGTGTAATGGTATGTATCTTTTTTTTTTTTTTTTTTTTTTACTTATATGATGATTTTTCTATTCTCAAAAGTATTTAACTGAAGAGTAAACAAGGGTTTTCAAAAAAATTAACTTATTTAATATCATAATTATGTGAAATGATAAGAATTATCCTCATTGAGAAAAGGAATATAAGTTATCTTAAAATAGCAAAGAAGTAAGGTTATAACTTCTTAATTTACCAATTTGGTTACGATATGATATTCCAATATATATAGATACAATAAGGACAGCTCTAAACTTATGGGCCTACAGGACTAATTAGGCCGTAGACCTGAATACCCATCATTAACAAAAAATCTCTAGACCCTCACTTAATAGATGTTCATATAAGTGCTTCACAAAAATTAGGACCTAAAAGTTTGTGTCATCATTGTGATGCTTCATGGATGGAATGAGACATGAAAATAATATAAGTTTGATGGATATAGAAATTAGTTTTTCTAGATAAAAAAGCTAATATCAAAATAGACTTTATGCTTTAAAATGGTAATTACAAACCAATAAAAAATATCATAGTCGATACAAAACAAGGAGTTTCCCATAAATAGGGTTCTATCATTTACTTCTTCATTGGATATAAATAATTTGTCCTTAATGTAAGAACTGTTGAGTTTCTAGGAGAGAAAAAGACTTGAAAATCCCTTCTTTTTTTTTTTAGTAAAGTATATATATAGAGTAGGGTGGTGAAGAACCTTCAACAATTTTTTTCTTCATGTTTTGATTTTTCTAGGTGAAGATTTATATCAAAACAAAATTATATTTTTCTGTCAAAGAAAAAAATTTAAAGAAATTCTGATTCTTTAATATTCTTCATCAAAGTGAAGTTAATGTATGAAAATACACAACCTAGTTAAAAAGGTTTTCCAAATCCAAATATGCTAAAAATATACTAATACGTGGAAGGACAAAATTTTCATACACCCCTTCTCAAAAAACTAAATAAACATCCTGACAAACATGGCAGAAGTTTTATTTTTCTTCACTAAATTCAAATTTTAAGTTGGGAATCAGCCAGTACTGTGGGTCCAATTAAAGGTTGAATTACTCAATAGTTGCTTTTATGGAGGCCCTCACATTAAACAAACTTGCTTAATAGAGGCTTGTATCATTTATCGTTGTTTATAATAGGTGTCCCACCTTTGGATGTTGGGACCATTGGATTTGGTTCTGAGGTTAGAAAATGAATATTTTTGGGACAAATAGATAGGGGGAACGCATTAAATGTCACCATCGATCCCTAGCGGCTGATATTGTTTAAACAATTTGCAATCCTCAAGGCCTCAGCCATCTTATGCATGTCACGTGTCTAACGACCAACCAATAAAGAAAGGCAATGTCAATTTCGTTGGCAAAGTTTGTATATATGGGAGTAATATCTACTCTGACGCTCTAACGACCAACCGATAGTTTTTTTTTCTTTTTTTCTTTTTTTCTTTTTAAACCATCACTTCTCATTTTACTATTTTGATGATGAGAAGTCTACAAGAGGATTCTTTTTCATGCTAGGTTAAATCACTAAAACTCTCTCTCTCTCTCTCTCTCTCTCTCTCTCATACACAAACCCTTGTGGGCCTCTTTTGGGGGGGGGGTAGAATGAAATCGTATTCATCAGAACGTGCCGTGAATTGCAAGCCTCTAGCAACATTGGAGTGAAATTTGACTGAAACATCATACACATCATCGATAGGGCTTTTCCTAGTTAGGAATCAGTTTTTGTATTGATCTCCCTTAAAATTCTTTCAAACCTACGCTGAATAAAATTCTGAATGTGCTTGTTGAGTAGTTTCAATAACTTCTATTGAAGTCCATCTTTTATTGAAAAAATTAGGGCCACAATAGGGTTGTGTTGTAACCCTTGAGTCCCATTAGCTCAACCCTGGCATAGGGCTTGAAAAATCCAATCTTGACCTACCCAGCCTTGACCACGTGAAGGGGGAAAGGAGATGAAAGGCTGGGCAGGCTGGGGTGAAGAACAAGATGAAAATAGAAGAAGGAGAAAACGAAGACAGAGCCGAGCTTAGTCAAAGGCCTCAACCCTAGCTCAGTCCGACCTTGACTTAGGGCCATAAATTCCCAATCATGACCGGCCTGAAGGCCATGGTATCTCAGCCAAAGCCTTACTTGGGCTCATGTAGTCTATTCTCCTGTTGACATGTACTTGACTCTGACTCATTGAAAAAACATTGCCTTCTCATATCACAATTAATTTTATTGGTGCATAGAGATTTGCTGAATATATTTATGGTTTCTTTTTTGAATTAAATCAAGGGTGTGGGGACAATATGGGGTTTAATCATTTTTTTTTTCTTGATTGAATATTGCAGATGCTGACCCTATCAACTGAGAGATTCCAAAATATTCAGAAGGAAGCAGCAGCGGAGTTCCAAAGCTTCCTAGTGCAAGTGACAAAGCACCAAGCAGCCCAAAACTGTAAGGTATTATTATTCATCATAAAATTGAAGCATGGCTTTTCATTATCATCATCACACATATAGAGCTTAACCAGCTAGCTGTGGTGTTATTATCAGACATGGATAGTGGGGAAGTGGCTGACACCTAGAGAACAAAGCTGGGCTCCCAAAGGAACTCATTTCCATCAATTTGTGGTCCCAAATGTGATCCCTTTCAGAAGAGACTGTATTTACGGTGATCTTGCTGCCATGAGACTACCACCAGATGTGGAGGGCCTTGGTGAATGTGAGGTATGCTTTCAACTACCTGTACTCAGCCTTATTTATCAATTCTTCTGTGTCATCTTTTTCTCCTTTGTCGGTTGGATTTCAAAGGGATGGGGACAATGCTGTTCACTTCACCATGAGACATCCCTCTCTCATACCAACACAAGTAGTATCTTTATTTAAAAAATGATTGGACAATACTTTATCATATATATATATATATATATATATATTTATTGGGTAGAAACTGTATCATTTACTTAAACAAAAAAAAATAATAATAATAATAATAATAAGAAAAAATAATAATAATAATAATCAAAAAAAAGAAAGAACGATAGTGTAAGTCATTGCTCCATGTGTCTATCTCTCTTCTCACAATGAAGTGATATTTATATCTTCTATTGTGGGAGGCAAGAGATAGATCCAAGGAGGTGTAGACATATGCTACGAAGCCAGATAGGAAATTCAATCGCTTTATTTTATTATAAGGATATTAATTTTTTTTTTATTAAATGGAAATATCATTTCTAGTCATTAATATTAAGCAAAGAAATATCAATTATAGTTGTAATTTTTACAATTTAGATATATAGGAAATATATTTCTTTATAAAAGTTTGGAAAAAGGTTTCATAGATAATCATCTATAAAAATAATCTATAGATTCTCTAATTGTCACTTGTTGAAGCGTGATGTTGCAAGTCTCATAACTAGATATATAAGGATGATTTGAATTGACCATAATTCAATAATAGGGAGGCCTCAACATGCACTCTCAACCATTGGATTCTTATTACCACTCACTGCCTCACCGCAGAAGATCTTCTGAGCACAACCTCCTTAGGCTAGTTTAGAAATTTTAATACAAATATTTCAATTTTTATGACATTTATCATATGACTGAGTTTCTCTTCAGCCACAATGAAAAAAGAATCTCTTCACTCATCACCATTTTTGTTGTTGGATGAGACACTTTTAGACACTTTCAGCACCATACCCCCATATTCTTTCCATAAATATGATAATCAGTTCTCTTAGCTAAGAATATATTTGATTTCATATGGTTTGAGCTAGCTATTAATACAAGTTCGTCTTTTGAAGTACACCATGGAAAGAGGAGTTGTCCATGCCTGTCATGCGGGTGGCTTGGTTCATCTTCTCGAAGGTTGGACTCATCATGAAGTCGGAGCCATTGATGTGGACAGGATCGATTTAGTGTGGAAAGCTGCATTAAAACATGGATTAAGCCCAGTCCAGACATCTTCACCTTCAGTTTCGTGCAGAACCAATTGAACTCTCTCTCTCTCTGACACACACACACTCTCTCTCTCTCTATATATATAGTGTATGTGTCTGTATTTTCATGAAAGAAAACATGCAGTGCCATGTCAAGATCACAAGTTGGCTCATTTATCGTTTAATGAAGAGAATAAGTTATTCTCATATATTCCAAAATATTGTTATAATTTGTCATGCAATCAAATGATTACCATCCCATCCAATTTAGGCCATGGAGAAATTAATAAAGATTGCTTGGTTTGAGTTTAGATCATAGTTAATTAAAATGCGTTTAAAATGCAAATAAAATGATCAAACAATTATTTATTTTTTAAAACACAAAATGCTGAAACTCATTTCAATCGTATACGTTCGATACCAAATCTGTTATAAACGCGTTTATTACGTATCAGCATTTAAAAAAAAACAAAAAAAAAAAAAAAAAAAAAAAAAAAAAAAACAAAAACAAAAAACAAAAAAAAAATTGGAATCCTTCTGGTTGCGTTTGGTTGCAAGCATGGTTTTAAGTATCTCTGATACCGATACGATACCCTCCGATACGTATCTTAAATTTAACCGGTTGATACGATACACATCGATACGATACATGAAATTTTTAAAATCCTTTCGTATCGATATATATCCTACAATACATACCGATATGCATCAATACACCACCAATACACATCGATACGACTTTATGGAAAATATAAAATTGAGGTAAAATGTTCGTTTCGGTATATATTGGTACGTATCGATGAGTATCGGTATGTATATATCGGCACGTATCAGTGAGTATCGGTGAGTATCGGTATGTGCCGATACAGTGCTACGGTCATATAATGGCCAAGATGGGTAATTTTTCAGAAAAACACGATTTTTTGAAGGGTTTTTGTTCCAAAGTTGCTGTCAGCCATATTTCTCTCTAACTAAAGTGGAAATCAAGGTTGAGAACAATGATTTTACATTTATGGGACAACTACAAACCTTGAATTCTTAGTACGATACCCTCAATTTAGTGTTTATGCATAATACATGTTATCAATAGCTTTTTTTAACAAATTCTTTATGCAAAAGTGTTTAAAAAAAATGTTTTCTATCCATTTATGTGTCTATCTTTAGCGTATCTTAGTGTATCTCCGATACGATACGATACCCTCCGATACGTATCTTAATTTTGGCCGACCGATACTGCAACTGATACCGATACTTTAATCCTTGGTTGCAAGGGAAATGGGAAGGGAAGGGAAGGGAAGTGAAGTGAAGTGAAGTGAAGGGAAATGAAGTGATTTTTTTTTTTTTTCCCTTTTGAGTCGTTTGGTTGCAACAGAAGTGAAGTGAAATTAATTTACTATAGTTGTTTGGTTGGATGTAAAATTGATGTAAAATAGATGTAAAATTTTAAAAAATAATAATCCAACCAAACTCCTCAAAAGAGATTGGGGGGAGACCGGGAAAGTACTTTTCAATCAAGAACTCACCCAGCTCATCAAAAATTATATTGATTATGTGAATCGGGTCATTCAAGGTCTATACCAACTCAAACCAAATGTCATCAGATACTATGTTCCATCACTAACAGAAACAAACCATTTCATTCTATATATCAAATGAATGCAGCATAAATAAATATTTAAAATAATATAAAAGATAATCACAAAGAAAACAGTGATAGATCACAAGTGATAACGACTGAAAGGCCCATTCCAAAAGTCTTTTGGTCAAAACAAACCCAACAGGTCAGTAATGCTCCATCTAACTCAAACCCAAACTCTTTTGGTCAAAACAAATCAAATTGAGTCGTGAGAGAGAGAGAGAGAGAGAGAGAGAGAGAGATTGTTGAGAGTCATGGGTGGGGTGAGAGTCGCCAGAGTGGGAGAGAGATCGTGAGAGTAGGGTTTTTTTTTTCTTCCTATTTTGGTGGGGAAATTAAAAGGAAAATTTTAATGGTTAAGTGAATTTTTTTTCACATATGAAATATATTTCTCTTGCAATCAAACATCTAAATTTATTTTTTTTTTTGGGAAAAATATCCACTTTACATAAAAAATTTGCATTCCCCTTGCAGCCAAACAAAACCGCTATTATGATTTGGGGCAATAGAGTGACAAAGCATGTTCTCTACAAGATGAATTGTGCAATTAATCTTGCTTTCTTTTTTTTTTTTTTTTTTTAATGCAATTAATCTTTCATAGTGCATCAAAGGAGCAAAGCCCATATGTGTGGTCGGGCTTAGCCCACCCATGGGCTTATTTAGGGCAAAAGGATCTTAAATCTTGGGCATAGGCCCAAACAGTTGAGCTCTTGAACCGGATGACAGAACTAGTGAACCGGGTTAAACCTAATATAGTGCTAACGCGACACGATGTAGCTGTATGCAGTACTCTGCAGCCCTTGGTGCAACACTTGCAGTATTGCGTATCTCATGAGAACAGTTGTCGCCATTGGGATAAAAGTGATTTAAAAACGAAGAGAGAGAGAGAGAGAGAGAGAGAGAGAGGAGAGTGCTGTCAGGGGTTCAAAAGAAGAAGGAAATGAAGCCCTGCGACATGAAGCAGAGAAAGAAGAAGAGGCTGTTGAAGAAGGTGGTGGATTATCTCAGATTAGATTCTTACATGTATGCTCCCATAATCGCTGCTCCTTCTGCAGGTGCCTTTCCCTTCCTGTCCTCTACTAAAATTTTGAACTCTACTCTTCGTTCTCTGTTGCTTATGACTTCTGAGAGTTTTTTTTAGGATTTTCTTCTGTGAAATCCTTTGTCGAATACCAGTGTTCCTATTTTATTTTTAGCCAATTTAAAGTCTTAATCGCGTAGGGCTTGTTTGGATAGATACTAGATAATCAATCTTGAATTTTGAATGGATACTCTTGTGTATTCTTTTTTCTCCTTTTGTTTTGGTGGGTAAGCTTTGGGGTTGAGCTAATTCTGACTTTCCTTTATAGCAGGGGAAGTATTTTTTATTTTATTTTTTGGCAGTGCAAGGTGGTTAGGAGAACAAAGGAATTGTGGGATTAATTGATTCTGATTTAGAAGCTGTAGCTTTACAAATCCAAAATCTTTTGGAAGGGTTTGGTTGCAATAGCATTCACAATTATGTGAGTTTAGTGAATGGTCATTTCATGGATCCCATCCATTTCAGCAATCACAACATTTCAATGATTATGCTAGATTGGCAATCATTATAATGCTCCGAAGAGGGTGGGAAAATGCGATTATGTTTTATCAATGAACTAGATTCTTCCAAGAACAATGAACTTCACAAGGAAACTGAAAGAAAGTTTACTTTTAGGGGTGTCAATTTGGCCCGGTCAACCGTTTGCCCCAGCCCCCCAAGCCCGAACAAGGCTTGGGCTGAGATTTTCAGTCCTAGGACGGGCATGGGCTGAGGTTTTGAAGCCAAAAGTTGGGCTGGGCATGTACTTAAGTCTTGTGCTTAGCCTGGCCCAACCCGACCCCTATGTAATATGTATATGAATAAATTATAAATGTATACTCCACTCACTTAGTCAGCTTTCACATTCTTTTCTTTTTGAACACCAACAAATACCACTCAGCACTCATTCTTTGTTTTGTAGTGGCAACCAAGTTCAATAATGGCCAGCCTGACCCTAAAATGAAAAAAAAAAAAAAATTAGGGGCTGACAAAGTCAATCAGGACCAACCTAGCCCAGCCCAGCCCAATAAGGATTAGGGCCAGACTAGGTTGGGCTAGGCCTTGGATGAGATACCACAGCCTAACCTAGGGCCAGGCTAGGTCAAGCTGTGCTTAGGCTGAGTTAAGAGAACTTTGGGTTCACTGAGGTTTAAAACACCGAGTCTAGCCCAGCCTATTGACCACCCTACTTTTCTTACATCTCCTATAAGTGCAGCCAGATGATCCTTAAACTTCTTTATGATTCTTTTACTTCTTGTTCGTACTGACTTGTTACTAACTGGTTAATTGCAGATTAGTTCTATTCTCAATTTTTCATCCTTTGAGTGCTAATCGTAAGGAAACAATAACTAGTTAGTTTGACAAACAAGTCTTGGTGGCTCTTTTTTATTTCCAGGTGTCACATTTGTCCTAGCACAATGATCTTTCCCTATTGCAAATGCTCAATTGGTTGCGTCTTTCCTTCCATAATAATGTAGAATTATGTAAAACAGGTAACTGCTTCATGATTGTACATTTAATGTCATATTTGTTGGGTCTCAGCTGACACTAAGAGAGGGCTGAATTAGTCTACCAAAGAACTCTCTCTCAGTTGGTTCTTTAGCTAGTGACCAGTTGATGTGTCTTACTCCCAGTCATAGACTACCTAGACTACCCACAACTGCTTTGTATAGTACAAATAATTCCCACTACTGCACAGAGCTAACTCACATAACTAGTTTGTTACCCAGATTTGTCTCACAATCCCTACACTGCAACCATTGTCTCACATATAAGCAATCGTGTGCACATCCACATTGCAACCACTAAGGGGTCAGGTCTACCAGATGTACATATATATCCTGCAGATAAGCACTCCAATATATAGTACGCACATGCACAACCACAACATAAAAAATACATGCCTAGGCTAGTTGCTTATATGCACGGAATAATGCCTACTGTTTGGCTTAGCATCTACTAAATACTAATTTTGACTGTACCCACAACTAAGGGAAATATCCCCAGTTTTCACTCGTTAAATACAAAGGTTAGGTCTTCACCATTATTTTTTCAGAATGATTTGAGAAGCCATACCCATTGTAAATATGTCTAGTTAGTGGTAATTATCAAGGAACACATTGTCCTTGCATCTAGTACCCACTGAACACAATTACAAAAATATGATTAGGCTTATATCAATGCCCTACAATGAATCTCACGTAGCATAGGTCTATGGTGGTATAACCCAGCTAAGCATATAATGAAAATCTACTAAAATTAATAAGTGTAGAAAATCTCACAATTGGCACTGCCTCTCAGTCTGGAAAGGAATTTGGGAACTCTGGCACACTCTGGAACCTCCAAGAGCTGTTGCAACTTAAACTTGGCAATGGACTGGAAGCCCCTTGGTAGTGGTGGTTTTCCCAGTCACTCTCTCTCTTCCTTCCCTCTCTTTCCTTCTCTTTCCTTTCTTTTCTTTTCATTCTTCACTTTTGAGGAAGCTTACAATAGCTTCAACAAAGTCACACACTCCTCTTTTCTCTCACTTTCTTTCTTTTCCTCCTTCGTAGAATTTCCCAAAACTTCAACAAGGGCACACACTCCTCTTTTCTATTTCTTTTCCTCTTCTTCTTTCTTCTTTCATTATGCAAAACCCTAGAGGTCTTTAATAAGTTACTCCTTATCTTTTCCAGCCTCCAATGGTGTCAATGAACATATAGTTGAAGGGGTTGGAGGTGGGGGTTTTCATTCCAATTCTTTCAACCATTGTTTTTTCACCATATTTGCCCACTAATGGTGTCTTCTAGTCTGTGTCAAGTGCTCAGCAGATAAAGCTCGAGCTACCGAAGAAAATGTAGTTTGAATGACCTAAAAGGGTTCCAAATGAAGGAGATATTACAACTTGAAGTTGGGCCAACCAAAAATCATTTGAAATGGAATCCTTTATGGGATTTCCTATACCAAAGATACAATAGAGCACAGGCACTTCACAATTTTGGATCGATGTCGGAATCAGGCACAATAAACAGGGGGCAATAGCTTTATTGATATTGCGTTTCCAATAAGGTGTTGTACCATATACTTAAACTCGTCAATTTCAAAAGTTGCATACTGTTAGTCTAGGAATTCCTTTGAAGAATAATGGAAGATTTTGTCTTATTGAGATATAAGCCTGAATAACATGAGAAGGAATCAATTGAATTTTGAAGTGAAATTTCACACATGGCCAATACGGACCATTCCCTAAGTATCCAATGATTGAAAGGGAATAATAACCCTTCAACGTGTCACAATTAGGTGTGCCCATGTACCTTTGTACCCTTGTACAAATATCCATGGATAGAAACCTTTCCCAAATAAAAAGACCAGAAGATATTTTGCATTACTAGCTTAGGAATGGCTCCTACATTTCTCATTGTCATTGTGCATCGTGGACAAATGATTGGCTATTTTGCCTTCGGATAGATAAGACATGGTATGTATTAACCATATGTCAAATTTTAGAACCTAATACAATCAAGGACCCTCTCATTTATTGGAATGCATCCCCTTGTGTGTTCCTGCATGCCAATTGGCACTTCAACTACTATCTCTGTCACATTTGAGATTTTTCAATGCTCTACCTAGTTTGCCACTTGGAAAACTCTATTTTGGTTGAAATTTAATGCATTAATATTCGGGAAACTTCGGTCCATTTGTCCACAAAATTTGGGATCCAATTGAGCTTCCATGAGACAGATATTTGGGTAGCACATGACCCTTCCTGGGGGAGGGGAGGGTGCGAGGTAATCTCAGGAGGGGAGGGGGTGACACGAGATTAGAGAGCTCAAAGTAAACAACATGCACAACATTTCTACCCAACCAAGGTAGAGTGTAAATAGATTCAAAGAAAGTAAAAGGTGTAGAACCTTACTCTCTAAACCGGGTTTATTGACCGATTGGTTCGATTTGGTCTTGCAAGGTCCGAACTGGAGAGGGTTGACACGGGTGCCCTATGGTCAAAGACAATACGGGTGACGTCAAATGCGGGGTGGTCGGACAAGATTGAGCCGGTATCCGATGTGATTCGCACACTTAAGTTGTGCCTTTGCACGTACCATAAAGCCATGTACGAATAAGAAATGTATGTTATCTTATTGGATGGAGAGAATTCAATTCACAACACGTGGCAAGAGTGAGATATGCGTATGGACCCATTCCCCACCAAAATATAGCAAGGTTGGCCTCATTTCGGCTAACTAGTGGGAGGTCATTGGTAGGTGCGAGACCCACCGGTGTGACCCACCTATGGGGGAAATGTGGGCCCAGCGGGCCTAACTTGGGTAAGCACATGTATTTAGGACTCCTCATCATACTAAGGTCTCGTATGCCCTATAATGTCAGCTATTTTGGCCGGTATCATGATTTAATGTGTTTTAGTCCATAAAGGGGCAAAACCAAACAAGCTTTAGAAGATATTTATTAGCCAAGGTATAAATAGAATTTATGCCTTCCTCTCTCTCCCATTTATGATTTCAGAAAGTTGGTGAGAGGAGTAAAGAGGAGGGAAAAAAAGAAGAAGAAGAAGAAGAGAAGGAAGAGAAAAGAAGGTTCCCTCTTGGATTCCGGAGCCACGACCTATCTTTTTGTCATCAGAATAGTGTCTGGTGCTTTGAGATCTACGTTTTGAGGTAAGTAGCACCATAAACCATTGGAATGTGATGAAACCCTTTTGTGTATGGTCAAATCAAAGTGATAATGGAACCCTTGTGTGATTTCTAATGGAACCCTTGTGTGATTTCTTTGAAGGTTTGAGGAAGGGAAACCAAGATTTGGAGGTATTGAAGTGACATTTTGGGTTTGAAAAGGGGATCTTGAGTTTTGGGGTTTCTTAAGCCAAAGTATGATTTCATTCCCCAAAACCTTGATGTTAACTTAGATCCATAGAATACCCAAGTAGATGAAGCTTAAAATATGTGGGAAATGAAGTGGGAACACCCCCCTTAGGTTCCTAAGAGGAGGAATGAAGAAGGGAAGAAGAATAGCAAAACCCGCTGAACACCGGTGGGTAGCACCAGCGGGTAGTCAGACCCGCCGGTGTGACTCCCTAGTCTTACCTGGGCTTCTAGCCCAATAGGTGGGTAAGATCAGTGGGTACCATGACCCACCGGTCTCTTCTGGGCCTACCGATGGGTACCAGACCCACCAGTCTGGGCAAACTACACAGGTGGGTTCACCTATCCACTAGTATGACCCACTTGTAGCCCAAATGAGTTCTGATGGAACTCAAATTCATCGACAATCTTTTTCACGCTATTAAATGCGTCATGACCATATCTTATGTCTTTTTATGATTTCTAAATTGATGCATTCTAAATTCCTATCTGTATTAGGTTTTGAGACATTCGTCTTCACTACGTATCTTACCTGTAATGCGAGTGCATATTCTCTTGCAAGAATAGGTACGTGGGGAGAGGACTTTGATTTTATTTTGGGAGTGTTTTTAGAATTTTATTCACTCATATATATCATCTTGACATTTTCAATGCCATTCTCATGCATATACTTGATTGTTGTTTGATGCATTTAGAAATGAACATGTTGTATCTATAAATTTCCAATTGTTTGTTACTTGTTATGAATTATTGAGCATGGATTTATTCATGGATGGATTATGATGAGGATTTTCCAAACATGTATTGATTCCTAGAATAGATGCCATAGTCGTCTTGAAAACGAATGCATTGGTATACCATGTAATGGGATGCGAAAGTACTATGCCTTCATACTATCTCGTATAGGAGCACGTTGTTAGGATTTCACATACCCTCGTGCTACAACCCTTACCAACAGGGGTTTACGTGTTGGATCATCACTAGGGGGAAGCACCGGTCGCTGACATCTATGGTGGTTAGAAGTACGTCTAGCTGATTATTAGGACAGTCGGCAACTTTGGTGATATATTCAGAGGGCCAATCATGCTGCTTTTATTTTCTATTGTAGTTCGGCCACGATTTACATTTCTACTATGATTCAGCCACGATATAATTTTTTGAGTGTTCACGACTGACCTTCTCTGACAACCCTATGGACGTATCGGGGGATGGGGAATGCATCTCATACCTGGGGAATACGCGCACTGTGGTTGTGAGTAGGATGTAACCTATAACTTAGTAATGATTGCTTAGGTGAAATATGTTTAAAATGAATCCCATGCATATAGTATCATTTGAAATGCAATTACTTGTGTGAGTCTTTCTTTCCATTTACTATGTGATACCCTACTTTCTAAACCCGGTCTAATTTCTCAGTTGGTTCGACTTGGTCTTGCAAGACCTGAACCCGAGTGAGCCAAGGAAAGTACCTTGTGGAACATGATGACAAGGGTGACTTTGAACTCAGGCTGGCCAGATAAGTTGGAGTCAGTACCTAGTGAGGTTCGTGTGCCTAAGCCGAGCACTTGGAGGTATCACCGGGCCATGTAGGAACAATAAGGTATGTAGTCGTATTTTATGATTAAGAACGTGTGTCAATCAATTACCAAGAGTGAAATGCATGTCGGGGTCTAGCCCCATTGAAAATCCCAATGATTCAGCTAAGTTTTGGCCGATTGGTGGGTGGTCATAGATGGGTCAGACCCATCAGTGTGACTTACCACTTTTATTTTTAAATATTTTCCCCACCATAAATAGAATTTATTACTTTCTTCACCCTCATTTATTGTTTTACATGGTGGGTGAGAAATGTAAAGAAGAGAGAAAAACAAGAGAGAGAAGGGAAGAAGAAAGAAGAAATGAGGAAGAAGATGATCGTTGTGCATCGTTGGGGTTAGACCTCTTGAATTCGACATTGGATTAGCGACCCTCATCTCGAGATCCATGTTTTGAGGTGAGTAAAGGAGGTATTTCTTAAACCCTCATGAAACCCTAAGTGAAATCCTATGATTTGGGTATGAATCCTTTAGATCTTGTTAATCTCTCTTGGGAATGTGAATCTAAGGTTTAATAAAGTCCTACATGATATTTATGAAGGATTTTGAGGAAGAACTTGCAAGATTTGTGATGCATTTGTTGATCTCTTGAGCTGAAGAGAAGATTTGAGGTTTTTGAAGTGTTCTTGAACAAAGAGGTAAGATCTATGCTTGTGACCTTGGATCGACCCTAGATCTATGTTGGAATTATGTTATAGAACTTTAGATTTATGGAAAATGCAGTCAAATTGACCTGTGGTGGTTTCCCTAAGGTGGGATGAGGAATGGAAGAGAACATAAAAAATCTAGATTCTGAGTGGTGGGTTCCTGGAAATGGTAGGACCCACCAATCCGAAGTCTACCTGTCCTAGTTGAGTTGTTAGACCGATTGACGAGCAAGACCGGTGGGCACCTATCTCGCTGCTCCTGGCCCTTCGCTTTATGCAGAGCTACTAGCTCGATTGGCGAGCAAGACTGGTGGGCACCTGGCCTGTCGCTCCTGGCCCGTCGATCTAGGCAAAGCTATTGGCTCGATCGATGAGCAAGACCGATGGGCACCTGGCCTTTCGCTCCTGGCCTGTTGGTCCAGGCAGAGCCTCTGGGTTGAGCGGCGAACAAGGACTGGTGGGTGCCTTACCCTTTAGTTGACCCACTAATCCTACCATTCGGGTTTCGAATGGGCCAAAATTTGTCGGGCAACATTCTTTGGTGATTCTAAACACATTGGAATCACTGTACTCTGTTGGTTGTGAACCTAAAATAGAGTCATAATAAACTTGAACTCTTTTATGATAGGTTGTACTAGAAACTCGTGACATCGCACGTTGGATCTTCCTCGTACCAAGGGTGATCATTGTACACAATTAGGTAAGTGGGAAGAAGACATTGACTTTATTTTTTGAGTGTTTTTGCATCATTCTATTATTGTGGTAGACTAGCCATGACATCATCTCATTATCCTGTGTAACCTAGACATCCTTGAATGCCATTATCATGAATTGATGTGTGCATTATGAAATTCGTTTATGACTTGATATGCTGATATTTTTAATTGTTAAATGCTTATTCCTGCCTTGAGATATGAGATGGATGATTTTAAATTATTGAATATGATGTATCACTAGACTAGATGCTGTAGTTGGCTTGGACACGAATGCATTGGTGGCCCATGGAATAGGACGTGGTGGCATTATGTAGTCGTACTATCTCATATAGGAGCATGCGGTTAGGAATGGCATATCCCTGTGCTACGACCCTTCCCAGTAGGGGTTTAGGTGTTGAGTATATCACTGGGGGAAAGCCCGAGATTGTGTACCAATGGTGGTGGTTAGAAGTACATCCGATCAATCACTAGGACGGTTGGTAACTTTTGGTAAAATAACAAAAGGGCCAATCATTCTGCTTTTAAATTAATACAGGGCAAGGCCTATTTTATTTTAATGTAGGGCAAAGCCCATTTACTTTTTCAGTACCCACAGTTAGCCATCTCCAGTAACCCTATGGGCATATCAAGGGATGGGGTTCACGGCTCATACCCAGGGCATACGTGCACTATGGTTGTAAATAACACATGACCTATAACTTAGATGTGATGTATAGGTGATTTAAGATAATAAAATGAACTTGTATACATATAAGTACATTTGTATTGTGAATGATTGCTTAGACTTTCTTTTCATTTACTGGGCTAGTGAGTTCATCCCACGTGTGCACCACTTTTTAGATTATCTTATAGGTTATCCGGCTGAAGAGCTAGAGTTGGGACCCACTTGAAGATCTTGGGCACGGGGCCGAGTGCCCATGGAGAGTTGTGTTATGGGATAGCAACATTGATAGCATATCAGGATTCTTTTTTAATATATTTGAAATGTTACCCCTTTTGTGCTCTAGATATTTAAATTGTATTTCTTGTGTATATATCACGCCTACGGGCCCAAATGTAAAGTTGTTATGTAATACAATTTAGTTATCAAGAGTATTGGGGTATTTAAAGATAAATACATGTAAGACTTTCGCTGAAATTTAGAATTTCCTTTGTTTAATGTATATGTATGATGTTCTGTGGTTACTGTATCAGATGATCCTGACAGGTTTTAGGTTCATAGGAGTTAACTTAGTCACTGGTCCAATTTTGTGTGAACGGGGTGTGACAATGGTGGTATCAGAGCATGATGTTCTACCCACTCACAACATGCAAGTTAGATCCTATAGAATCTATAATAGGACACTGGGGTTGGGTAAATATAAAAGCTTTAAAGAACTAAAATTTGTAATAAGATGAAAAGTCTAAATTCTTATATTCCATTGCATGCATGAGATTAGAACCTAAATAGATTAACAAAAGAACTAAATGGTCAATTCCATAAACTATTAATTCAAAATTTAATGAAAATTTTGGCAGCATAACAACGCTATATTGAAATTTCAAAAATTTTACAAAAACCACTTGATAAACCATACATAAAGATAATTACAAAAATAGGGTGACAACCATTATCACCACCAAGCCACCACAGAATAAATCAAAACAAATAAAACTATTCTAAAAATAACAAATCATCTATATAAATACCTTTTCGAGTCCCCAACCATAGAAATGTACCCAATATACAACCACCATAGAATCATTATCATCAGACAGAGAAAGAGAAATGAAAGATAAGACCAGAAAGGAGGAAAGTAGAGAAGGATCTGCCGCTTTATCAATTGTCATTGTGAGTGATGGATGAACTTCCCTGCTTGGGCGGTGACTTACAATGGAATTGGTAATCATAAAAGTCTAGCCGATCATTTATCAGAACCACCTCCCTTTACACTGGAATGAAATCAGTGGTGATACCCTTGGAAACCTTATCCAAGTTCTCTGCTAGAGTCTGGATATCCGTCTCTAACCTCCACAACCAATGTTGTATCGCCAATTCCCGGGCAACACTCTCCTCCATGTGCTCTGAAATCATATCTTGCCCTTCTTTCAGGGCACTAATACTATCCATCAATTTCTAAAAATCAAAAGGCCCACCTGAAGGTGGTGGAGCTCTAAAATGCGAATCAGCAGCTCGAGACTCTAAGGACTCCTCCTTGAGGATCTCATCCTCATCAATCTCCTCCTCATTTGGATGAGGAATATAGTCCTCATCCTCCTCACTAACATACTTTCCCTCCATGTCCACTGGCCCTTGTTCTTCCGCCTCTTATGGTGCACCCATCGACATTGGCAGCCCCATCCTCTTCAAGTTCTCTCTAGTGAACTTGTCTCCTGGATACTTCCCCTCCTCACCCAATAAATCCATTTGGAAGTACTCAAATACCTTGGTGAGTGATCTTCCATAAGGAAAATCGGAATCATTGGGGTGAGCGGTATAGTACTCCATTGTCTTCATCATTACGTAGGGGAGGCAAAGTCGGGGTGCACTATCTTCTAAGGCCACAAAAATGCAGCAGGCTATGTAGGCGGTCATGAAACTCACCTGATTCCTGTGACCCGCTCTAGGGAGCAGGTTAAACTGGGCCAAGTGGGTGAACACTCAAACGTCTGCATTATAGGCTGTCTCGGACAAGAGAATGCTCCTTATGGCCACAAATAGTCTCATAAATGCCTTCTTGCATCTCAACTCTCAAATCCGGATCCATAACCTTGATCCTTGGGGGATTGTTGAAATACGCACCCTTCGTCGATATCCCAAGTATTGCTGCTAGTAAATCTATAGTCAAAACAGTATTTACTCCCTTTACCAAACTAGTGAGAGAGTACTCCCCATTCTCGTAGGAGACCTCCAGATTATATTAAAAATATCGGATGAGGTCTTCATAGCACGGGCTGTCGGGATAAAGCATGGGGTCCCAACCTAGAGCAGTGAACTTATCCAACATCTGATAAGCACTGAAGTCATCGGTCACCACCGTCTTCTCCATCATGATTGATTTCTTGGAGAAGGTTGATCATGTAACAGCCGCCTCGAGGCTGTGGAACAAGCTCTCATCAAAGTCTGAGGGGTCAGTGAAGGCCTCCCTTGCGGGTCGGACCCGTGATGAAGAGGAACTGGGGGTTGAATTCCCCCTCGGGATGTAGTGGTTTTCCTCCTTTTGAAGGAGGAGGCAGTCTCTTTTCCCTTCCTAGAAGACATCTTGAAAACACAAGGGAGATGTGTAAGTGGAATGAACAGGGAATATGAAAAGAATGTGATAAGTAATGTTATAAAAAGGGGCGGTGAGATGAACCCTATGAGAAATGACATGAATGAAAGAACCCTAAAGTGCATGTATAAATATCAAAATGCAAGGATATTAGGAGATGAACTTGAAAAGAAATAAAAATATGTAATAAGGAAGTGAATAAGTGTGAGAACCTACTTAAGACCCAAATGCAATTGAATGAGAAACAATAAGCATAATGATGGCAATGATTACACTAAATGGAAGAAAAGAGATGGAAACCCCAAACATGATAACTTGAAGAAAATGGAATTTGTACATGAGCGAAGTTGAGACAATCACAAGGGAAAATTTATGTATCCCTGCAAAGGAGTTATTCAAACTACTTTACAAGTCATTGGATGGACATAATGATATTTCATTCATAAGGGGAAAACGAAGAAATGAAGGAAACCCCCAAGATTTCTAAAGATTTGATCATAAAAAGGGGGGAAATGTATATCAAGAGAAGGGAAATCTATACACACGCAAGTGGAAATGATTACTTTACTAGTGTGTGTTTGACAGTGAGTAGTGTTATTGAATCATACAATTGCAAGAAATAAGTGAAATGAGAAGAAAAACCCTAAAACAGAGAAATTAGGGCGAGAAATTGAGATTTCCTCCCTATAAATGGTCAATCAAAGCCAACAAACCATGTAAAGCATAAATGGGTCATCATATTGGCAAGAGATAAACATTTCATGAAAAAAATGGGACAAATGAAGAGATTATAAGTTCTATAATGAAAGAATACCGAACACTATCATTCTCAAAGAGAAAATGGAAAAAATGGAACTTACTTGTGGATTTGAGATGGTGAAGAAGGGTTGGAACACTGATTTGCTGAGTGAGATCATGAGTTGAAGCATTGGATAGGACCCCCAAATCGCCTTGCTCTGAGTTAGAAAGAAGAAAGAGAGAAAGTTTAAAACGGTCTCGGATGAGACAGGCGGGCCCCTGCCTAACCTTGCCCTCCGGTTTTGCCCGTCGGTCTGGGTATCAAGGCCCAGTATGGCCTGAGTTTAGGATTTTTAGTATTTCAATCCTAGTAGGCCCCAATTGGGTACTAATGGGAGTAATTTGTCGCGTAATCATAGTTTAAAGTATCTCCGATACCGATACGATACCCTTTGATACATATCTTAAATTTAGCTGATCGACACGATACACACTAATACGATACATTAAATTTTAAAATCCTTTCGTATCGATATATATCCTACAATATATACCGATATACGTCGATACACACTGATATGATACGATACGCACTGATACTCTATGGAAAATATAAAATCGAGGTGAAATGTACGTTTCAGCATGTATCGGTATATGTCGGTGAGTATCAGTATGTATCGATCGATACATATTGATGAGTATCTATACGTATCGGTGAGTATCGGTATGTATAGATGAGTATCGATACGCATCGGTATGTACCGATACAATGCGCTACGATCATATAATGGCCAAGATGGGTAATTTTTCAAAAAAACACGGTTTTTTTAGGGGTTTTTGTTTCAGAGTTGCTGCTAGCCATATTTCTCTCAAACTAAAGTGGAAATCAAGATTGAGACCAAGGATTTTACATTTATGGGACAACTACAAACCTTGAATTCTTAGTACGATACCCTCAATTTATTATTTATGCATAATACATGTTATCAATAGCTTTTTTTAATAAATTTTATATGCAAAAGTGTTTAAAAAAGTGTTTTCTATCAATTTATGTTGGTATCTTTAGCATATCTTCAATACGATACGATACCCTCTAATACGTATCTTAATTTTGGATGACCGATACAACGATTGATACCGATACTTTAATCTTTGCGTGTAATTAAGCATTGTAGTATGACCAATTTGTAAATTGGAAATTAAATATGGATTTGTTGGGTCATCTGGTGTGGTGTATCAATGTAACCTGTGATATAAAATGCAATTGGTTGTTAAAATATATATAAATGTTGTGGCACTCAATGGATGCTTACATCTTAGAATAATCCAGGTACAGAACACCATGGTATGCACCAGATCCGATGGTCGTTCCCATGGTACCTCTAGTGGTGGGCCACCCATTTCCCATGGATCTCGACCCGTGGGGCAATCCTCTCACCCTCCACCACAAGTGGAGAATGATCCGGAAGAAGTTCAGGGTAACCCATCTTTGAATGAAATCTCGGGTCCTCCACATGTCATCACTCCTAGTGATGTGGTAACCCTTATACAACAATCGCAAGGGACCTTTTAGTAGCAGTTGCTTCAACAACAACAAAATTTCATGGCTGCTATGGAACAATACTTGATACTCTATAAGGTCATCCTCCTAGAGGGGTTACTCCACAGGACCCTCCCATGGGGTTAGGTATTGGAGTGCAATTCAAAGGAACACCGCCTGGGGTTATACCTCAGGATCAACCGGAAAGTACCCCTCCGGTTCCACCATATGGCACTCCCCTATTCATGATGCCTCCACCCTATCCCTACTATCTGGCTTATCCATCTTATCATCCACCATCTACCACTACGGCAAAGGTGGTGGAGTCTTTTAAGAAGTACATGCCACCCATCTTCACCAAGGTGGGTAATGACCCATTGGAGCCAGATTAGTGGATCCAAGAGTTGGAGAAAGTGTTTGATATTATAAAATGCACAGAGGCACAGAAGCTAATATGTGCAGGGTTGTAACTTAGAAATGAAGCTGATACTTGGTGGAAAGCTTCCAAGCCTATATTGATGGTAACTCACCCAGAGCCTACTTAGGAACAATTCAAGGAATTATTCTTACCAAATTACTATCTAAAGAGCTTTAGAGACCGCAAAGAGGTAGAGTTTATGGCACTAACTTAATGAAGCAAAACTATTTTGGAGTATCAACAATAGTTTGAAAGCTTATTTTATTTTGCTCCTCGCCATATGAAGTTATTTGAGGAAAAAGCCCAGAAATTTTTGAAGGGGCTGAAGACATATATTGGTACAGTGATGGAGGTGTTGGATTTAACTAATTATGCATAGATTATGCAACCCATATGTTGATTCTGGTAGCCCGAGCAAGAGCTTTCGTGGGTCGTACTCTTATGGTCCCTCTTACTTACAGCCTTACAGGCCATTGAGTTATTCTTTTCGACCCGTTAGTGGACCGAGCACTACATCTTTTCGCCCTAACACTAGTGTGGTGCCTATGGCCCAGAGACCCCCTCATCCTCAGGTTATGCCAGGATTAGTACAGAAGGCTTCCGCTCTGGTTCAAGCATCACTGAACTAATGCTATAATTGTCATTTGTACGGGCACTTCGACAAAGATTGCCAGTTCCTAGCAATAACACCTTCTAATTGGCCCCTTGTCCATAGACTTGCATTAACTTAGGGAAATCAGCCTCAGGGAAAGATGTATGCCTTAATAGCTGAGGAGGCCGAAGCCAGTATAGAAGTAGTAGCAGGTACACTCTAATTAAAAGACTTTGTGATTACCAATTTGAGTAACCTGTTATACTTATATGCAATGCAATGCTAGGTGTCCTAACTGTATCAGGTATACCTATATACGTCCTATTCAATTCCGAAGCTTCGCATTCATTTGTGTCTAAGAGATTTACTAAGAAGCTTAATGTGTCATCTAAGACCTTAGAATGCAAGTTAGTGGTTAGCACATCAATAGGCACAGTAGAACAGTTGAAAGAAGTGTGTGGACCATGTTCAGTTGAGATTAATGGAAAGAACCTAGATGCCCAACTTATCAAATTCAAAATACAGAATTTTGACGTTATTTTAGGCATGGATTGGTTATTGGCTCATCAAGCAAATGTGATGTGTACCGAGAAAAAAGTTAAGATGAAGGATGATGAAGGAGTAGAGCTTGTGTATCAAGTTAAAAGGTCAAGGTGACCTAGAGAGTCCATCATCTCTGCATTGCATGCAGTGAAGTTATTAGAAGATGGATGTCAGGGCTACCTTGCATCAGTGCTAGATGTGGATGCAAAGGTTACATCACTGAAGGAATTAGAGGTAGTCAAGGAATTCCCTGATGCCTTCCCAGATGATCTAACCCAGCTACCGCCTAACAGAGAGCTGGAGTTTACCATTGATCTGATTCCTGGAGTTACCCTAGTGTCTAAAGCTCTGTATAGAATGGCACTAGTCAAATTAAAAGAGCTATAGACACAGTTGCAAGATTTTTTGAAGAAGGGGTTTATACACCCAAGTGTCTCACCTTAGGGTGCACTAGTTTTATTTGTCAAGAAAAAGGATGGTAGTTTACATATGTGCATCGATTACTAGGAACTGAATAAGTTGACCATTAAGAACTGGTATCCATTGCCACGCATTAACGACCTATTTGATCAACTACAAGGTGCTAAAGTGTTTTCAAAGATTGATCATAGATCGGGTCACTACCAACTCAAAATTAAGAGCTGTGACATACCAAAGATAGCTTTTAGGACCCGATATGGTCACTATAAATTCTTAGTGCTGTCTTTTGGGCTAACCAATACATTGACTGTGACTGCTTTTATGGATTTAATGAATCGGGCATTTCACGATGTCCTCGATAAGTGGGTTATTATTTTCATTGATGACATCTTGATTTACTTGAAGTTGAAAGAAGAACATGCATGACACTTGAGGATGGTACTACAGAGACTAAGAGAGCAGTAATTATATGCCAAATTCAACAAATGTGAATTTTGGTTCTTAAGCAAGTTGGATTCTTAGGACACGTGGTGTCTGAGAATGGAATCGAAGTGGGTCCAGACAAGGTAAAGGTTGTAGTAGAGTGCGAGGCACCCAAGAATGTAACCGAGATTTCTTGGGCTTGGTAGGCTACTACTGACGCTTCATCGAAAATTTTTCTTGAATTTTGGTGCTTCATCAAAAATTTTTCTCTGATTTCAATGTCAATGACTAAGTTGACCAGGAACGGTGTAAAGTTTGAGTGGTCAAAAGAATGTGAAAATAGCTTCCAAGAATTGAAGAAGCGGTTAGTGTCAGCTCCTGTATTGATCATTCCAAATGGTACAGGTAGGATGACAGTTTATACCGATGCATCTAAGATCGGGTTAGGCTGTGTTCTCATGCAACATGGCAAGGTGGTAGCATATGCATCCAGGAAACTCAATGAGTATGAGAAGAACTACCCCACTCATGATCTATAACTGGTAGCTGTCATATTTGCTTTGAAGACCTAACATCATTATCTGTATGGGGAGAAGTGCGAGATACAGTGATCATAAAAGTCTTAATAAGTACTTCACCCAATGAGATTTAAATATGAGGCAGAGAAGATAGCTTAAACTTATGAAGGACTATGACTATGATATTCAGTATCACCCAGGTAAGGCTAATGTGGTGCCTGACACTCTAAGTCAGAAGGCTCAGACTGTATCACTTTCGTACTTAGCTGTCAGTCCACAATTGATACAAGAGGCGATATTGATGGATGAAATCCTTCTATACGAAGGAGAAACATTGGAGCTTGAGCATTAGTCAGATGATGTTAAGCAATTGACTATATACTTGTTGGCCTTACAGGTACATCCATCCATCAGATAAGAGGTGATAATAAAACACTCATTGGATCCTAAGCTACAAAGGATCAGGCTGAAAATTCAAGAGCAGACAATGAATGACCTTAACTTCACAATAGCCATTGATGGGGCATTACTATAATGGGATAGGTTGTGTATGCCTGATGACATGGAGATACGGGATAAGATTGTGAAGGAGACACATAGTTCTAAATACTCACTTCATCTCGGAAGCATGAAGATGTACAAAGACCTTAAACAAAGCTATTGGTGGTTAGCAATGAAGACCACTATTGCCTTGTATGTAGCAAAATGTCTCGTGTGTTAGAAGGTCAAGGTAGAAAGGCATTGACCATATGGTACTCTACAGCTATTCTATGTACCAGAGTGAAAGTGGGACAGGATCACCATAGACTTTGTCACAGGGCTACCTCGTACACCCAAGGGAATGGATGCAATTTGGGTGGTAGTTGACAGGCTTACCAAAACTGCACATTTTATCTCGATTAGGACCAATTACTCTATAGATAAGTTAGCCCAAATTTATATGGATAACATAGTTCATTTACATGGGGTACTGGTAAGCATTGTGTCAGATAGAGACCCGAGATTTACATCTAGATTTTAAAAGAGTCTCTAGTAAGCTTTGGGGACACAAGTGAATCTGAGTACTGGTTTTCATCCATAGACCGATGGGCAATCAAAATGTACCATATAAATACTGGAAGACATGCTCGGGGCCTGTGCAGTGGAGATGAGCGGCAGTTAGGAAAAATATATACCTCTTATGGAGTTTGCCTATAATAATAGCTATCAAACCACAATTAGGATGGCTCCGTAATGAGGCATTGTATGGCAGAAAAGTACAGAACACCCCTATATTGGGATGAAGTACGTAAGCGAAGGATGCTTGGACCAGCAATGATATAGATGAAGTGTGACAAGGTCGACGTCATTCAGGAAAGGATTAAGGCGACCCAATCATGTCAAAAGAGCTATGCTGGTAACCGCAAGAAGGACATTGAATTCCAAGAAGGGGAGAAGTATTTATTATAATCTCTCCTACCAAAGGGTTGCATAGATTCCACAGGATGGGCAAGCTAACACTATAAAAAAAAAGGGACATTTGCGATAATTTTTTAGAGACAGACATATTTTTTGTCTCCTAAATAAATCATTAAGGACAGATATCATCGCAATAGTTGGGAAGAAAACTATATCATCGCAATATTTGAGACGGATTATTTCCGTTTCTATTGTGGTGTCCCCATATATTTAACAATTGTGATAGAAAACTTACCATTTTGAGATGGATCTTTCCGTTGTAGTTGTTATTGAATTTTATATCTGTTAAGACAGATAGTTTTCCGTCTCTAAATCGACAATTAAAGACATAAATAATTCTGTCCCTAGTTATGTAGCGATTGAGACAAATTCTGACTATCCCATATTTAGGGACGGATTTTTTCTTTCTCAAGTATTATGAATTGGGACAGTTTATACTCTATCGCTACTACAAGAAAATTCTGTCGCACATCTATTACAAAGGATTACATTCTGTCCCAAAATAAATCATTCGGGACGGATGCAATTCTGTTGCAATATATGGGACAAATATACTGCTATTTGGGACGGAATTTTTTTTGTCACTATTATGATTAAATTTTAAATTTTTTATAATTGAATTTACATCTATTATGATGGATTTTTTCCATCCCCCAATAAATCATTTGATACATAAATAGTTATGTCGCTACGTATCTAAAAGTATATTACAAAATAAAATGCGTTATATTCGAAAGGACCAAATTCTATACTATT
This sequence comes from Macadamia integrifolia, assembly GCF_013358625.1. Taxonomy (NCBI): domain Eukaryota; kingdom Viridiplantae; phylum Streptophyta; class Magnoliopsida; order Proteales; family Proteaceae; genus Macadamia; species Macadamia integrifolia. The sequence continues at coordinate 38,267,806 of NC_056561.1, read as the reverse complement.
AATTCGATACATATTTATTATTGGAGACGAAAATTTTCTATCATAAAATTGGAGACGGATGACTAACTGTCTCTAAATTAAAGAAATTTTCTTATCAGATGACCTTTGGGGAAATCGTTCCCAATAAAACACGATAGAGAGTTTCTTCACCCTTCTCTTTGTGCAGAGAGAGAGAGAGAGAGAAGAAAAGCGCTTCTGCCCTGGCTTTGAACACAGCAGGTATGTCTTTTTCATCTCTTTTTTCTTCTTCTTCTACTCTCTTCCATCTTCTTCATCCTCAGTTTCCCCTTTTTTGTTTTGATTTGTTTTTGTTTTTGTTTTTTTGTTTTTTTGGTTTTTTTTTTCAAAGCAGAAAACCCTGCTCTTCACACATAGAGAGAAGAGACCAGATCCGCCTCCGTTCTTGGTTCTAAACACAGGTATGTCTCTTTCTTCTTCTGTTACTATTCTCTTCCATCTACATCCTTGGTTCCCTGATTTTAATTTTCTTAAGTCAGAAAACCATACTCTTCGCGCATAGAGAGAAGAGACCAGATCCACTTCCGCCCTGGTTCTGAACACAGGAATGTCTCTTCTGGTTCTGAACACATGTATGTTTCTTTCTTCTTCTGCTACTATCTCTTCCATTTACATCCTCGGTTCCTTTTTTATTTTTTATTTTTTTTTACAAAAAACCATGCTCTTTGCCCATAGAGAGGAGCCACTCCTCTTCCCAAATCATTACTTCCTGGGCTTTCTTCACCAAATTTTCAGGTACCTGTTCTCTGTTTCTCCTGATTTGATGCTTTCATGCTATCTAGGGTTTTAAGGATCCTCCAAGTGTTGGTTGGGGTTGTAATGGAGTAGCTATACTGGGGGATTAATGGCAACGGACTTTGCCACATTGGCTGGAACTTCATCATAGATTTTTGAGTTTCCGATAGTTTTTATGCGAGAGTAACTGATAATGATTCTGGATTGGTTGTGGTTAGATCACTAAATTTATAGCTGGGGGTGGGATTTAAAGCTGAATTATTTGATTTTATTTTTTTCCATTTGTATTTTCCAATTGTAGATCAAAGTGGTGTAGACAATGAGGGCAAACATCTAATCTAACTCTCAATATGCTTTCATATTTTGGTGGAAACTCTTGTAATGTAGGCTTGATTCTCGGATACAAAGTTAGTTGATATGTATCATCTCAGAAGTTTAAATTATTATTATTATTTTTTTTATTAGGTGGGGGGGGTTTGGGGGTGATCTCTAGGCTTATTGGTCTGCACTATATTAAAAAATTATTCTATCTGGTTCAATGTCAACCTACATCCACAACAGAGTCTAATGTCTTTATTGCCTTGTTTAATTGTCTAAGTTATAGTGAATTGGGCACTCTTTCTTTGCCTTGTTTAATTGTCTTTTGTTGAAGATAAAAATGAATCCTTATTTTTAACATATCTTTGCCACCCAAACACTCCATCTGGGTGAAATGTGCAGTGTCAGACACCATTATCGGACATATATATCAAACTTTTGACATCGTTACTAGACATTGTTTTTTGGCCATATTTGTAAACCAATTATTGTATGTCTTCTTTCTCTTTTCCCTACTTAGTTTCTTCCATTAGAATAACTGTTGGGATATTACCAGATTACCAAAATTGGGTTTCAAAATCAAGATTAAGTTCTTTCCTTAATGCTGCTTTGATTCAATTTCCAACCCCTTTGCAAAAATGATATTTTTTCCATCTCTCACTTTTACATTGTTGTTTGATATCTGATCTTGTTTCTTATCCCTTCTCACCTAAATTCTGTTTCTCGTATTGCCTTGCATGCTACATGACATTATGGTGGTGGTGTTGTGAGGTCAATTACACTTAACTTATGAGCTGTATTTTGATATTGCAAGTTCTAATCTTGGTATCCCTACAATACAGTATTGTAGGGATACCGAGTGTATTGTAGGGATACCAAGATTAGAACTTGCAATATTTATACTTCATTTCCATGTCAAAATAGAACACTGGCATATGTTTCGTATGAGTTAAAAGAGAGGGTTTCTTGAGAATTTTGTGGGGATATCTTAAGTTCTCTGGGCATCCAATCATAAATTTGTAGACGCAATGGCTTTTAAGATATTGCCTCAACTTGCTCCTTTTTAGGGGAAATAAGTGTGAGAGTAGGGGGAGAACTTAGGCTTAACCATTGTGTTTCTTACTTTGTCTACTGGATATTGGGATGAAAAATCATATTTTTTTCTTCTTAATTACTTCACTAAATAACTTTTAGGAATTGAAAAAGATTGATTTTTCTTAGCACTGATTGCAAGTTGTGAAATCTGAATGGATGCATCTGTTCTTAGCATTTCAAGATAGATTTAGGATTGAGTTTTAGCTTCTGTGGAGGGATGTGGTTCAACAATTTTTTTGTTAATCCTTTTTTTTTCCTTAAAAAAAAATAAAAAATCAGCTAATTTAGCAGTTGGATGTTCCAATTCTTTCACAATCTTTCATCAATATCTGCAAAATTTAGCATTGAATCTTTTATAGCATGTGGCAATAAAATGGGCTAAAACTTGCTTAGTACCACTTCTGAGTGATATTTAGTCAAAGAGGATTAGTCACATTCGTAGTAGTAAATTGTTTTCCCCCCTATTAGTAAAGAAAGCCCTATTAGTTAAGAAAGCTTCCACTATACTTACCAGGAAAAAAGTGTCTACTCCTTAAGGTGCCTTCTTCTTGAGAATGTCTTGTCCCTCCCTGATATAATTAGTTTCTTCAATTGCATGCATTTCTTTTGTGAGTGGATTCCATGGAACAATTGGATATACCAAGTGGACATTTCATCCATTTTGGTATGCATATCGGATACAGTGTGTGACAACTATGCTTTTGATGCATCTTCCCCTGTAGAAGAACCAAACTCCTTTGCCAAAAGTCATCTTGTGCAACTATGAGTGGGTATCCTTTTCTCTGCATTCATCTAATTCATTTGAGATTAGTTAGATGAAATTTAACTGCTTGAGATCTTAGATTTTGATATGATGCTATATCCAATCCCTCTTCTGAATCTGAACCTCTGTTATCTAGATATAAAAAATTCCTCTTGATATCCACCCCAATTCAGCACTACCAAGTTAACTGTCAGGTTTATGTCTTTGCAGGCACGCCCCTTGTTCAATGACTGCCGGAAGTTTTCAAAACTGGCAGACCCTCGGTTACAAGTTCAATGCCCAATGCAATATTTATACTTCATTTCCAAGTATTTGTTTGTTAGTTTTCCAGACTATGTTTTTGTTCGGAAGGTGAGATACTCGTTTGTGTTTATGTTTTGGATTTTCTTTTTTGGTTTTCATTTTTGCTTTGAGTCTAACTTTTGAAAGAGATCATTATTGAAAAATTAGCTGCAGTTCAAACTTTTTTTTATTTGAATCCAACCTATGATCCAAGAATATGTTGAATTTCTTAATTTTTTTAATGAAAAGTAATTAACTTTATAATTTTCTAAACAAGTTCCATGTAACATGGATACACCTGTAGGAATCTGAATCTGAATCTGAATCTGAATCTGGGATTAAATTAATCAATAAGGTGTTGGTAATCTGGTTAGAGCCAACTTCTATTTCTCTGATTCTAAAGGTTAAAATGTACTACCAAATCTGTTGAAGCTGCAGGCTCAGAATCACAGAATTGTGTTATGTTCATTTCCCATCCAAAAATTTCAACTACTCTCGTCCTCAGCTCATCAATCTGTCATCTGAGTGTGAGTTTGATGCCCCTATTTGACGTATTAGAGCACTAAGGGTGAAAGCATGATATGAATAGAACTACAAAATAGACGTGTCTCAAGTAAAGGAAATGAACGTGGGTAAAATTCAATAAGTGCAAAATCAGTTCCAAAATAGAAGAAATAAAACTGACTAGCAGAACGAGATCACCAAAATAGAGAACTAGAGAACAATTAGGGAGAAAATTGATAACTTGTAACAGAGTGACAAGATGGGGCAGGTTTTCTGGTCAAGTTCTAATAAGAATCAATAGAAAAGGCCTGAAAAATATACATGAAAACAGAACTCTAGATTGGGCTGTGCATTAAGCCCTAGCTAACTGGAAAACAAAGTTGCATATCCATAACTTGAATATCAACTAATAGTTCTCAGAAATTTAACCAGAATTCAAGAGAATGGATGAATGGAAACTAATATGTGAACTTTGAGATAAATAAGATCAATATTTAGAGAGAGAGAGAGAGAGAGATTAAAGTAAAGCAATTAGCAGACTTGAATGAAACAGGGGAGCCAAAGGTTTAGAAAAGAAGATTCTGATCTACCGCATGATTGAATTAGAAAATAGAAGATTAGAAGGTAAACAGGCTAGGAATCCACCTAGTTGAACCAAAGAATCTACTCAAAGAAGTACATAAACCATAGTAGATATGAAGAGAACTGAACTATGTTTTCATAAAATGAAGGTGTAGGTTGTGAGCCTTTACATTTATGGAATTTAGAGGAAATAGACTCATCAACTATGAACAATACAATAAATCAACTGGCAGCAAGAAAGTGCCCCTAGCTAGTGGCATAACATCTAGAGGATTCCCCAACTAAACTTTGACAATTTCATTTACTTGTATAAACCATTACATGGACTAACTAGGTTAACAGAACAGCCTCATCCTACAAGACTGACACAATCAAGACTATATCTAGTTAATTGTTGTATTAATTAGTGATCAGTTTTCCTTCCAGTAACAAATTATTCTTTTAACATCTCCAATGCTCAACACAACATCTATGTGCTCTCTATCTAGACCAAGTAATAAATTAACACAAAAAATGATCTCAATAAATATTTAAATAACTACATCGCAGCAAAATTTCCTATGACTGATGCCTAAATAATCAGTTTCCTTTAACTTTCCCAAAGGAACTTTTGTTACCAATAAAATGAAAACCCAAAAACTGGAGACCTTAAACAGCAACATTTAAAGCAGGGTACGAATTAATGAATAGCAATAAATTTTACAATGCATCCGACCAATTATGAGAGAAGCAAAAAGTGAGAGCTTTAACAAATATTACCTCAAAAACTTCTTTATACATGTGTACTATTTCGCTTCAATCCTGTGTGCTTTAAGTAACTCTCTATCAAGTATTTTGACAGCAGAGGTTGTATAAAAACTGAATCCATTTCAGTAGGACAAAAGTTCTTCCATAAAATGGAGATCAATTGATTGGAATTTTTTTTCTGAAGATGGAAAAGACCACAGGTAGATAGATTTCTGTCCAAAAACCAATATGCCATAAAATAGTGCTCCTACATAAAAGAATGACTATAGCAATTGAGCACATAAGTTTAGGGCACATGAATTTTGTGGCAAACGAGAATTTGGGAAAAAAATAGTTTTATCTATCATTTTGTTTGAGGATGATATAATTATTTAACTTGTATAGATTTATCTAATGTTAATATTTTTGGATGATGTAATCATTAAATGTCTAGTTGGATCTTCTAATGTGTAACAATAGGGTAAATATGTCTATGAAAATATCATAATTATTATTTTTTTACTTAAAAACTTTTAGGGACGGAATTTTACTATCCCTAAAAGTTACAGCCCTTGTTAGTTGGGACGGAGATAGCTGTCTCTAAAAGGAAGACCCTATTTGTGACAAGAAAAATCTATCCCCAAAAATGAAGTTTTGAAATTTTTTACAGCAGAAAAATTCCATATCAAATAATTTATGCTCTTTTGCGACAGAAATAAACTGTTGCTACATGACCTTAACAACATAGTATTTACGATAGATATTTCTGTCGCTTTAGTAATTATTTGCGCCGAAAAATTTTCGTCTCAAAATTTGTCGCAATCGACCCCTTAGGGAAGGAAAATTTTTTCCGTCTCGTAAATTATGCAACGGCCATTGTAACGACAGATGTGTGATGAAAATTTTTACTATCCCTGGTATTAGTGACACTATTTTGGTATTTGGAACAGAAAATTTCGTCCCAAAAACCCATTTTTCTTGTAGTGTAAGTCCGAGGTATATTGGCTCATTTGAAAACCTGGCTCAAGTTGGCTCCGTAGCATATATATTGGCTCTTCGATCTTCCCTCAGAAATATACACAATGTGTTCCATGTGTCTATGCCAAAGCGGTACATCCATGATCCATCACATGTGCTGCCCGTGGAACTTGAATATTTAGAAGCTGACATGACTTACAAAAAATAGCCTGCTGAAATTTTAGACTGAAAGATAAAGACTCTTTGCAATCACTCCATCGCCTTTGAGAAAGTTTGATGGGCCAATCATTCACTTGACAAAGCATCTTGGGAGAAATGGGATGACATTCAAGCCAAGTATCCTCATCTTTTCGGACAAGGTACTACAATTTCAAGGATGAAATTTTTAAAAAGCAGGGCAATAAATGTGATACCTTACTTTTTGAACTCGGTCTAATTTCTCGGTTGGTTCGACTTGGTCTTGTACGACTTGAACCCGAGCTAGCCGAGGTAAGTACCTTATGGAATATGATGACAAGGGTGACCCTTAACTCAGGTTGGCCAAATGAGTTGGAGTCAGTACATAGTAAGGTTTACGTGTCGAAGCCATACACTTGCACGTATCACCAAGCCATGTACACATAATAAGGTACGTAGCCATATTTTATGATTAAGTACGCATGTTAATCAATTATAGAGTGAAATGCGTGTTGGGACCGAGCCCCATAAAAAATCCGAATGATTTGGCTAAATTTTGGCCAATTGGTGGGTGGTCATAGATGGGTTGGACCCACCAGTGTGACCTACCACTCTGATTTTTAAATATTTTGACTCCACTATAAATAGCATTTATTACTTTCTTCACCCCCATTTATTGTTTTACATGGTGGGTGAGAAAAGCAAAGAAGAGAGAAAAATGAGAGAGAAGGGAAGAAGATGATCGTTGTGCATCGTTGGGGTCAGCCCTCTTGAATCCAACATCGGATTAGCGACCCTTATCTCGAGATCTACGTTTTGAGGTGAGTGAAGAAGGTATTTCTTAAACTCTCATGAAACCTTAAGTGAAATCCTATGATTTGGGTAGGAATCCTTTATATCTTATTAATCTCTCTTGGGCATGTGAATCTAAGGTTTAATAAAGGACCTACATGTTGTTTATGGAGGATTTTGAGGAAGAACTTACAAGATTTGTGAAACATTTTTTGATCTCTTGAGCTAAAGCAAAGATTTGAGGTTTTTGAAGTGTTCTTGAGCAAAGAGGTAAGATCCATGCTAGATCCATGCTTGAGATCTTCGATTGACCCTAGATCTATATTGGAATCATGTTATGAAACCTTAGATTTATGGAAAATATGGTCGAATCGACTCATGGTGGTTTCCCCAAGGTAGGATGAGGAATGGAAGAGAACATAAAAAATCTCGGTTCTGAGTGGTGGGTGCCTAAAAATGGTCAGACCCACCAATCCGAGCTCGCCTGTCCTAGTTGAGTTGCTGACCTGATCGACGAGTAAGATTGATGGGCACCTGGCCCATCGATCCTAGTATAGCTACTAGCTCGATCGACAAGCAAGATCGACGGTCACCTGGCCAGTCGGTCTAGGCAGAGCTTCTGGGTCGAGCGATGAGTAAGGACTGGTGGGTGCCTTGCTAGTCAGTTGACCCACCAATCTGAATTTTGAGTTCTGAATGGGCCCAAATTTGTCTGGAAACCTTTTTGGGTAATTCTAAAGGTGTTGGGATCACCGTACTCCATTAGTTGTGAACCTAAAGTGGAGTCATATTAAACTTGACCTCTTTTATGATAGGTTGTATTAGAAACTCGCGTCATTGCATGCCTGATCTTCCTCGTACTAAGGTTGATCATTATACACAGTTAGGAAAGTGGGAAGAGGGCATTAATTTTATTTTTGGAGTGCTTTTGCATCATTCTATTATTATGGTAGACTAGCTATGAAATCATCTCACTATTGTGTGTAGCCTAGATATTCTCGAATGTCATTTGCATACATTGATGTGTGCATTATGAAATTCATTTGTGACTTGATATGCTGATATCTTTAATTGTTAAATGCTTATTCCTACTTTGAGACATGAGATGGATGACTTTAAATTATTGAATATGATCCATTGCTAGACTAGATGCCGTAATCGGCTTAGACACAAATATATTGGTGAACCATGGAATGGGACATGGTAGCACTATACATTCGTACTATCTCATATAGAAGCATGCAGTTAGGAATGACATATCTCTATGCTACGACCCTTCTTAGTACGGGTTTAGGTGTTGGGTATATCATTGGGGGGAAGCCCGAGGTTGTGTACCAACGGTGGCGGTTAGAAGTATGCCCGATCGATCACTCAGACGATCGACAACTTCGGTGATATAACAAGAGGGTCGATCGTACTGCTTTTAAATTAATGCAGGGCAATACCCATTTTACTTTAATGCAGGGTTAGACCCATTTACGTTTTTGGTACCCATGGTTGGCCATCTCAAACAACCCTATAGGCGTATCATGGGATGAGGTTTGTGATTCGTACTCAGGGCATACGCGCACTGTGGTTGCAAGTAGCACATGACCTATGATTTAGATGTGATGTGTAGGTGGTTTAAGATAATAAAATGAACTTGCATACATATAGGTGCATTTGTATTACGAATGATTGCTTGGTCTTTCTTTGCATTTACTGGGCTAGTGTGCTCATCTCACGTGTGCACCACTTATTAGATGATCTTACAGGTTATCCAACTGAAGAGCTAGAGCCGAGACTCACTATGGAGTTTTCAGCTGAGGGCTTGTGGTTTCTTGAAGATCTTAGGCATAGGGCCGAGTACTCGTGCGAGAGTTGTGTTGTGGGATAGCAACATTGATACCATACCAGGATTCTTTTTTAATATACTTAAAATATTACCCCTTTTGTACTCTAGATATTTAAATTGTATTTCTTGTGTATATATCATGCCTACGGGCCCAAATGTAAAGTTATCATGTAATATAATTTGGGTATCAAGAGTATTAGGATATTTACAGGTATATACATGTAAGACTTTTGCTGAAATTCAGTATTTGCTTTATTATGTGTGTGTGTGTGTATGTTGTGCTATGGTTACTATATCAGATGATCCTGGTAGGTTTTGGGTTAACAGGAGTTAACTTGATCATCGGTGTGTGACATACTGAGCTAGTGAGCTCACCCCTCATGTATGCACATTTTTATATGATTTTACAGGCTACTCAGTAGAGGAACCCGTGCCCAATCCCACTGACGAAACCCCAGTGGGGGATTGGTGGGTCCTAGAAGGTTTTTACCACGGTGATGGTTGCCTGTGCGAGAACTGTGTTATGGGGCAATAGTAGCAGACTCTATTTGCAGTTCTCCTTTTTTATTCTTTTGGTATTTTCCCTTTTTGTGCTCTTGATAATTAAATTATTATTTCTTATGTAAATATCATGCCTACGGGTCCATATGTAATTATACTATGTACAATAATTTAGGTATCAAGAGTATATGGGGATTTACAGGAACTTATACATGACAAGACTTTCGTTGAAATTATATTATTATATTTTCATGTACTATGACTTGCTGTGTTGTGGTTACTGTATCAAATGATCCTAGTGGTTTTGGGTTATCGGGAGGGAACCCGATCACTGGTCTAGTTCTATGTGAATGGGGAGTGACAAAGGTGGTATTAGAGCGGCGATGCTCTAATCACACAGCATGCAAGATTTAAACTCTATAGAAACCTATAATTATATTGGGTTCGGGGAAAACATAAAAGTTGAAACTAAATAAAACTTAAAAATTTTGGCATAATGCATTTATAAAAAGAGAGTATCCAAAAGGTTTCACATAGAAAAGAGAATGTCATATATCCCAGAAGATTTTCATACACCAAAGAGAATTCATACAATAACAGTAGAGAAGAGAATAGATTGAACAAAGGAAAAGAAGGTAACTTCCCAGAACTAAAAGTACAAAAAAAAAAAAAAAAATAAAGAACATCATCCCAAATTTGCTGCTCCATCAATCACCTCTTCCACCCGAGATTTGAAGTTAATGTTGAGGCGGTGGTCATAATAGTCGAACCGGCGGTTCAGAAAATCCATCCCCTTTTGAAGGTGTTTCAGATTCATTGCTATGTCCTTGGAGGCTGAGTACATTGTATTATCCAAGTCATTCACCTCTATGGACACAAGCCCTAAGGTCTCCTCAATTGCCTTCTCTCGGGCAGCGTACTCTTGATTTTTCAGGAGCCTCTCCTGACCCTCCTAAAGTGCCTTCAGCCTATCCAACGTACTCTAAAAGTTAAAGGCCCCACTTGGAGATGGTGGAGCCACATTGATAGGGACCTCATCCTCCTCTACCTCAGGGACATAGTCCTCATCATCCTCCTCCTGAGCTGCCTCCCCCATTGCGGGCTTTATCAGATTATACACTTTCATTTATGCAAGATGCCCTGAGAAAATTTATTTGATGGAGTTTTACCCACCTCACCCTCAAGGTCCATGTGGAAATACTCAAAGACCTTGGTAAGTGACCAAGCATAGGGTAGTTATCATCAGAGGGGTGAGCCGTATGATACTCCATAGTCTTCATGATCACATATGGGAGGCAAAGACGAGAGACATGCTCCATAGCTGGGTAAATGCAGTACGCCATGTATGCTGCCGTAAAGTTTACCTGGTTCCGGTGTCCATCCCGGGGAAGCAAGTTGAATTGCACTAGACGACTAAAAACTCGAACCTCGGGAAGGAAGGATGTTTCAGACTCAGGGCTGACGGCATGGCCACAGATGGTCTCATAGATATGCTTCTGGAGAGTCTTGTTCATGTGGGGGCCCAAGGCCTTACCCCTAGGAGGACAGTAATACCAAGTACCCTCCAAGGAGATGCCTAGGATCCCCGCCAATACATCAATGGGAAGCCAAATGTCTCGACCCTTCATCCGACTTGTGAGAGTATACAATCTATTGTTGTATGAAACCTCCAGGTTGTAGTAGAACATCCTGACGAGGCCCGTGTAGCAGAGACTATCAATAGATAGCATGGCATCCCAGCCCAAGGCGGTAAATTTCTCGAGCATCTGCACTCGAGTGAAGTCCCTTGCCACCACAGTTTTCTCCATGAGAACTGACCTCTTAGAGAAGGCAGTCTCTAAGAGAAGGCAGCCTCAAGGCTTCTGAATGTATTGTCATCATAATCCTCCAAGTCCTCGAGAACACTCCTCCGTACCCCTTCTCCTTCTATTGAGGGCACTATCGCCTATGGACGAAGAAGCAACTCCTTTACCCTTGTGAGAAGACATTCTGCAATATCCATGAGAAAACATGGGAAATTGGTAAGATTTCAAGGGGAAATGGCAAAAATAAGGAATGAAAGAAAATCTAGACAATAAGGTCATTAGGAGGGAATGACATTCATATTAGGAACATGGTACGGGCAATGTGTATTGAATACCAAATGAAAGGAGGAAGCCCTACAATGTAATGCCATGGTCATAATATAGTCATATATGAATGGTAAGTTGATAGAATCATGTATTGTCAAATGAACATCATAGAGTCATGATACCTTGATGCATTATACAAATAGAAGACAAGAGATGGAAGCATTTATTTAACGCATGGATTCATGCAAATGCCAAATTGGCATCAATCTGAGAGCATAAACCATGAATGTCCTAGCATTGAGGACATGTGGGCAATAATATGAAAAGGGGGGAATTAATTTCATGCAAGTAAACCTATCTTAGCATATTGAGGTCAAACAAGAGAAAAACCCCCAAATTTCTCACGAAACCTAGCCTAGAAACGGTGATAATTCATGCCAAGGTGAGGAAAGTGATGCATATGTGCAATGTGACACTTCTACTACTATTATGCAACCAAATGTGACTTGATAGACTCATTGAATCATACATTGTACAAGAAAGAAAAGAGAAAACGGGAAAAACCCTAAAATAGCAAAAAAATTGGAAAAATATGGTTAAACAATCCATAGAAATGACATTTGATGATTAGAGATGAGATACATGAAGTAAACATCATCCCCACATACTACATTCATTTTTGGTTGGAAGTAATCAAAAGAAAATGAATCTTTGAGGTTATTGAACAAGAACAACCAAATTTCAAAGAGAAGGAAGTGAAAACCACTTACTTGAGTTTGGAGTTGGTGTTGGAAGACTTTGAATCCAAATGTTGGGAAAGGGATGCTTGGAAGACCTTCTAAGCCTTCTCTCTTGTTGCCTTTGGCAATTTGGAGAAGAGAGGGAAAAGAGAGAAGTAAGTTTTGAAAATGAGGGCTTTTTGCCCTTTTATAACAGTGTTGTGCGCATGACCGATGGGTTGCCACCGGCGGGTCCTGAAACTAGCCTGCCCTCCAATGTGGGTTTATTGGCCAAATTGTCCCAAATTTTTGGGATTTGTTCCTTAAGCTGTGTGGACCCTAGATAAGAGGGATTGATTATACCTTATGTAAAAGGGGATGATACTATGGATGCGTGCTATGATGATGAAATGCACAATGATTACATGATCAAAAACCTAATGTGCATTTAATATGTGCTTACGTGAGATAAATGTGGCACTTAATTTTATCTAATTTTGATGCAATTCAGATACAAAGCATCATGGTACGTACAAAATCCAATAGTAGTGTGCAAGGAACCCCATGTGGTCCCCGTCCTATCGGTCGATCACCAAATCCTCGAGGACCTCAACCCCGGGTTAGTCGTAGACAAGAAGAAATGTTTGTGGACTCACGTAAGCATGAGATTCTGGATCCTTCTCCCATTGTCACTCCTAATGATGTTGTGGCTCTTATTCAACAGTCACAACAGGCTTTCCAATAGCAGTTACTCTAGAATATTAGACCTTTATGAATGCTGCTATGCATCAACGGTTGAACCCTATGCAAATGGGCCAACACCCCTGTGGGGTACCCTTCCCACAAGACCCTCCTTCTGTGCCAGGTGTCGGAATTCAACCGGGGGGTGCATTTCCTCGAGCACCACCTATAGATACACAAGGGAGTGCACCATCTACAGTACCACCATAAGGCCAACTAGGGGTACTCCACCTATGGCTACTCCACGGTTCCCTCATTATGACACCTCTCTATACTTGATGCCACCTTCGTATCAGTATTATTCGGCTTATCCTTCATATTACTTACTAGCAACCACTACTGCAAGGGTGGTGGAATCATTTAAGAGGCACTTGCCACCTATCTTCACCAAGGTGGGGAGTGATCCCTTGGAGCTGGATCGGTGAATCCAAGAGATGGAAAAGATATTTAAGGTGGTAGAATGTATAGAAGCTCAGAAGCTCATCTTTGCCGGGTTACAATTGAAGAATGAGGCTGATTCATGGTGGAAGTCCTCCAAGCCTATTTTAGTGAAAACTCACCCGAAACCGACATGGGAACAATTCTTATCAAATTACTACCCCACCAGCTTCAGAGATAAGAAGGGAGAAGAATTCTCAGCCTTGACTTAGGGAAATAAGTCTGTCCTTGAGTATCAACAGTAATTTGAAGATTTATTCTATTTTACTCCTCCACATATGAAAGCAGTGGAGGAGAAGGCAAAGAAGTTCCTGAAGGGGTTGAAGGTGTCTATTGGGACAAAATTGGGGGCTATGGACTTGACAGATTATGTCCAAATTGTCCAAAAAGCCAAAACTATGGAAGACAAGCAAAAAGGAGAGGCCACCACCACACCTGGACTTTGAAAGAGATCCAACCCCTATACGGACTTGGGCAGCTCGAACAAGAGTTTTCGTGGGCCATATAACTATGGTCCATGATATCAGTAGCTTTATAGGTCATCGGGTTATATGCTTAGATTAGCTGGTAGATCAGGTACTACCTCTTTTCGCCCGAACACTAGCACGGTGCCTACCTCCTCGAGACCACCTCGTCCTTCCACCGCATTAGGTCAATTACAGAGAGCACCAGTACCAGTGCAAGCTTCCTAAAACAGGTGCTTTGTTTGTAATTCAATGGGGCATTTTACAAAGGATTGCCCGTACAAGCTAGCTGTTGTACCAGGTCAGCCTCCTACTTATAGACCCGCCTTAACTCAAGGGGGCCTGCCTCAAGAGAGAATGTGTGCATTATCAACTGAAGATGTTGAAGTAAGCCCCGATGTTGTAGCAGGTATCCTATCTATCTTGAGTATACCAGCTTATGTGTCATTTGATTCTGGAGCATTGCACTCTTTTATATCTAAAAGATTTGCTTGAAAGGTTGACATGATAGCCAAGGTTCTAGAGAGTAAATTGATTGTTAGCACATCTACAGGAAAAGTAGCACAATTAAATAGGTGGAAAGAAGCTAGATGCTCAGCTTATCAAATTTAATATGCAGAGTTTTGATGTCATATTGGGCATGGATTGGTTATCCGCTCACCAGGTAAATGTGATGTGTGTCGAGAAACAAATTAAAGTGGTGAGTGAGGAAGGTGAAGAGCTACTGTATCAAGCAAATGAGACAAAAAGGCCCAAAGGGGTTCTCATCTCTACCCTTTAAGCGGTAAAATTTATGAATGACGGATGACAGGGCTATTTAGCTTCAATACAAGACGTGAAAGCAAATGTCACACCATTGAAAGAATTGAATGTAGTTAGGGAGTTTCCCAATGTCTTCCCAGATGATCTAACCCAGCTCCCACCTGACAGGGTGTTAGAATTTGCTATTGATTTAATTCTCAGAGTAGCCCCAGTGTCTAAAGCTCCGTACAGAATGGTCCCATTAGAATTAAAGGAGTTACTGACTTAGTTGCAAGATTTGCTAGAGAAGGGATTTATATGCCTGAGTGTTTTTCCTTGGGGTGCCCTAGTCCTATTTGTCAAGAAGAAGGATGGAAGTTTGCTTATGTGCATCGATTACTGGGAATTAAATAAATTGACCATCAAGAATCGGTATCCGTTGCAGCACATAGATGACCTTTTTGATCAGTTGCAAAGTGCTAAAGTATTCTCAAAGATTGATCTCAGGTCTGGTTACTAGCAGCTCAAGATAAAAAGCAGTGACATACCCAAGACGGCTTTTAGGACCCGATATGGTCATTATAAATTCCTAGTGTTGTCTTTCGGGTTGACCAATGCACCGACAGCTTTCATAGATCTAATGAACCGAGTATTTTATGATGTCCTCGACAAGTGGATCATCGTTTTCATTGATGACATATTTATATACTCAAAGATTGAAGAGGAGTAGGTTTTACACTTGAGGATGGTACTCCAAAGGTTGAGAGAACAACAATTATATGCAAAATTCAGCAAGTGTGAATTTTGGTTGAAGCAAATTGGATTCCTAGGGCACATAGTGTCTGAGAATAGAATCAAAGTTGACCCAAGAAAAGTGAAAACAGTAGTAGTGTGGGAAACAACCAAGAATGCTACAGAGATTAGGAGTTTCTTGGGATTAGTAGGCTACTACCGGTGGTTCATCGAGAATTTTTCTTGAATCACTGCTCTAATGACCAATTTGACCAGAAAGGGCATGAAATTTGAACGGTCTAAAGAGTGCGAAGACAGTTTCCAAGAGTTGAAAAGCCGATTGGTGTCAACCCTAGTGTTAACAATTTCAGAAGGCACTGGTGAAATGATAGTCTACATTGATGCTTTTAGAATTATGTTAGGTTGCGTTCTTATGCAACATAGCAAGGCGGTGGAGTATGCATCTAGACAATTGAAGGAGTATGAGAAGAACTACCCCACTCATGATTTGGAGCTAGCGGCAGTTATTTTTTCCTTAAAGATCTGGCACTATTATTTGTATGGGGAGAAGTGCGAAACATTTAGTGATCACAAAAGTCTCAAGTACTTCTTCACCTAAAGGGATCTAAGCATGAGACAGAGAAGATGCCTAAAACTTATGAAATATTATAACTTTATATACAATACCATCCAAGTAAGGCTAATGTGGTGGCGGATGCATTGAGCCGGAAAGCTCAGACTGTATTACTTAGTTATTTGGCCACCAGTCCACAACTTAGGCAATAAGCCATGTTGATGGATGAAGTCATTTAAAATGAAGGATCGACCTTAGAACTTCAGCAGTAGCCAGATAGTATTAAGCAACTGACCTTATCTCTGGTGGCTCTACAAGTACAACCATTTATTAGGCATAAGGTGATTATGAAGTAGCCCCTGGATCCTGAGTTGTAGAAAATTAGAGTTAAAATCCAAGAGTAAAGGATGGACAATCCTGACTTCACCATAGCCAGTGATGGAGCATTATTGTTTTGAGGTAGGTTGTGTGTACTCAATACCATGGGGATATATGACAAGATAGTGAAGGAAGCACATAGTTCTGAGTACACGTTTCACCTCAGAAGCACCAAGATGTACAAAGATCTTAAGAAAAATTATTGGTGGCCAAGGATGAAGATTATAGTAGCCTTATATGTGGCACAATGTCTCACGTGTCAGAAGGTCAAGGCAGAGTGGCATCGATCATATGGCATTCTTCAGCCACTCCCCGTACCGGAGTGAAAATAGGACATGATTACTATAGATTTTGTCACCAGGCTACCCCGTGACCCAAGGGAATGGATGCAATCTGGGTGATAGTTGACAGGCTCATTAAGACTACTCATTTCATCCCAATCAAGACTACCTACTCCATGGACAAGCCAACACAACTTTACATGAAAAATGTAGTTCGCTTGCATAGAGTGCCAGTGAGTATAGTGTCAGACAGAGACCTAAGGTTTACGTCTAAATTCTGGAAGAGCCTCCAACATGCCATGGGAACATAAGTGAACCTAAGCACTACTTTTCATCCATAGATTGATGGGCAATCAGAATGGGCGTACAAACACTGGAAGATATGATTAGGATCTGTGCTATGGAAATGAGTAGCAGTTGGGAAGAAAACATACCTCTTATGGAGTTTGCTTATAATAATAGCTATCAGGGCACAATTTGAATGGCTCCATATGAGGCATTTTATGGCAGAAGATGTAGAACTCCCCTATACTAGAATGATATGGGAGAACGACTAGTATTTGGGCTAAAAATTATACAAATGATGTGTGACAAGGTTGACGTCATTCGGGAGAAAATCAAGGTGACTCAATCCCATCAAAAGAGTTATGTGGACAACCACAGGAAAGACATTGAATTCCAAGAAGGGGAGAAGGTATTCCTCAAAATCTCTCCTACCAAGGGCTTACATAGGTTCCACAGGAAGGACAAGTTGAGTCCAAGATATGTTGGCCCGTTTGAGATCTTGAAACAGGTTGGGGTTCAGTAGCATATATGCTGGCCCTTCCGCCTTCATTCAACAGCGTGTACAACATATTCCACGTTTCAATGTTGAAGTGGTATGTCCATGATCCATCGCATGTACTAACTATGGAACCAGAGTACTTGGAAGCTGATATGACTTATGAGGAATAGCCTGTTGAAATCCTAGATCGAAAGATAAAGACCCTTTGCAACCGATCCATTGCCTTTGTAAAAGTACGATGGGCCAACCATTCACTTGAGGAAACATCCTGGGAGAAAGAAGATTAGATCTAGGCTAAATATCCTCATCTATTCGGACTACCACGTAACTTCAATTTTGAGGACAAAATTTTTAAAGAGGGGGGTAGATGTTGAGCCCTGCTCTCTAAACTAGGTTTATTGACCGATTGGTTCGGTTTGATCTTTCAGGGTCCGAACTAGAGAGGGATGATGTGGGTGTCCTATGGTGTATGACAGCAAGGGTGACATCAAATGCGGGGTGGTCGGACAAGATTGAGCCACTACACGATGTGATTCTTACGCCTAAGCTGTACTCTTGCACGTACCATAAAGCCATGTATGAATAAGAAAGGTATGTTATCTTATTGGATAGAGAGAATTCAGTCCACAAAAAATGGCAAGAGTGAGATATGTGTATGGATCCATTTCCCACCCAAAATACAGCAAGGTTGGCCTTGTTTCGGCCAACTAGTGGGTGGTCACTGGTAGGTGCGAGACCAATCAGTGTGACCCACTTGTGGGGGAAATATAGGCCTAGCAAGCCCAACTTGGGTGAGCATGTGTTTTACTGAGGTCTTGTATGCCTGATAATGTCGGCTATTTTGGCCAGTGCCACGATTTAATGCATTTTGGTCCATAAAGAGGCGAAACCAAACAAGCCTTAGAAGATATTTATTAGCCAATGTATAAATAGTATTTATGTCTTCCTCTCTCTCCCATTTATGATTTCAGCAAGTTGGTGAGAGGAGTAAAGAGGAGGGAGAATAGAAGAAGAGAAGGAAGAGGGAAGAAGGTTCCCCCATGGATGTCGGAGCCGTGACCTACCTTTTTGTCACTGGAATAGTGTCCGGGGCTTTGAGATTTACGTTATGAGCTAAGTAACACCATAAACCATTGGAATGTGATGAAACCCTTTTGTGTATGGTCAAATCAAAGTGATAATGGAACCCTTGTGTGATTTCTTTGAATGTTTGAGGAAGGGAAACCAAAATTTGAAGGTATTGAAGTGACTTTTTGGGTTTAAAAAGGGGATCTTAAGTTTTGGGGTTTCTTGAGCCAATGTATGATTTCATTCCCCAAAACCTTGATGTTAACTTAGATCCATGGATTACCCAAGCAGATGAAGCTTAAAATATATGGGAAATGAAGTGGGAACACCCCCTTTATGTTCCCAAGAGGAGGAATGAAGAGGGGAAGAAGAATAGGAAAACCCGTAAAACACCGGTGGGTAGCACTGGCGGGCAGTCAGACCCATAGGTGTGACCCCCCATTCTTACCTGGGCTTCTAGCCCAACAGGTGGGTAAGACTAGCGGGTACCATGACCCACCAATCTTTTCTAAGCCTACCGACAGATACCAGACCCACCGGTCTGGGCAAACTACACAGATGGGTTCACCTACCC
The DNA here is from genome assembly GCF_013358625.1 of Macadamia integrifolia. Taxonomy (NCBI): domain Eukaryota; kingdom Viridiplantae; phylum Streptophyta; class Magnoliopsida; order Proteales; family Proteaceae; genus Macadamia; species Macadamia integrifolia. The sequence continues at coordinate 38,248,935 of NC_056561.1, read as the reverse complement.
ACTAGTATGATCCACCTGTAGCCCAAATGAGCTCCAATGGAACTGAAACTCACCGATAACCTTCTTCACGCTGTTAAACACATCATAAATATATCTTACATCTTTTTATAACTCCAAAATAGACGTATTCTAAATTCCTATCTGTTTTAGGTTTCGAGACATTCGTCTTCACTCAGGATGATACCCGTACCGTGAGTACATATTCTCATGCAAGAATAAGTAAGTGGAGAGAGGACTTTGATTTTATTTTGGGAGTGTTTTTGGCATCTTATTCACTCATATATATCATCTTGACATTTCAAATGCCATTCTCATGCATATGCTTGACTGTTGCTGAATGCATTTAGAAATGAACATGGCGTATCTATAAATTTCCAACTGTTTGTTACTTGTGAATTCTTAGGCATGGATTTATTCATGGATGGATTATAATGAGAATTTACCGAACATGTATGGATTCCTAGAATAGATGCCGTAGTCGGCTTGGAAACGAATGCATTGGTATACCGTGGAATGGGATGTGAAAGTACTATGCAATCGTACTATCTCATATAGAAGCATATGGTTAGGATTTCACATACCCTCATGCTACAACCCTTCCCAACAAGGATTTACGTGTTGGATTATCACTGGGGGGAAGCACCGATCGTGGACCACTATAGCAGTTAGAAGTATGCCCGACTGATTATTAAGATAGTCGACAACTTTGGTGATAGATTCAGAGGGCCAATCGTACTGCTTTTATTTTCTGTTGTGGTTCGGCCATGATCTACTTTTCTGAGTGCTTATGGCTAGCCTTCTCCGACAACCCTATGGGCATATCGTGGGATGATGAAAGCTTCTCATACCCGGGGCATACGCTCACTGTGGTTGTGAGTAGCATGTGACCTATGACCTAATAATGATTGCTTATGTGAAATAGGTTTAAAATGAATCTCATGCATATAGTACCATTTGAAATGCAATTGCTTGTGTGACTCTTTCTTTCCATTTACTGAGCTAGTGAACTTACCCCTTGTGTACACACCTTTTTAAATGATTTTGTAGGCTACTCGATAGAGGAACCCGTGTCGGGTCCCACCGACGAAACCCAGTGGGGGATTGGTAGGTCCCAAAAGGTTTCGACCACGGTAATGATTGCCTGTGTGAGAACTGTATTACGGGGCAACAATAGTAGACTCTATTTACAGTTCTCCTTTTTTATTCTTTTGGTATATACCCCTTTTGTGCCCTCGATAATTAAATTGTAATTTCTTGTGTAAATATTATACTTATGGGCCCACATGTAATTATACTATATATAACAATTTGAGTATCAAGAGTATATGGGGATTTATAGGAACTTATACATGACAAGACTTCCATTGAAATTACATTATTATATTTTCATGTACTATGGCTTGTTGTGTTGTGGTTACTGTATCAGATGATCCTGGTGGTTTTGGGTTACCCAGAGGGAACCCGATCACTGGTCCGGTTCTGTGTGAACAAGACATGACAAAAGGCTTCTTTTCTAAATTACTATTTACAAAGTGAAAAAGAAATCCAAAATGAATTAACTTGAAAATGTTAGGAAACAGTCCCATATCAAAATATTTAGGTCTTGGGATGACTCCATATAACATTTGGGGTTCTCTACCTAAAAATGTAATGTTTTGGGATGAAGAACGCACCACCAATAGTACTTGTGTAGTACATTCATGTATATAACCCAATTATGATAGGCCACAAGGGCCACTTGTGGAGACATCCATGAGGGCTACATGTGAGGTGGAGTGTCAAAGAGAAATCCCAAAATCACCAACTCTAGGACCTCAATGATCTAAAAATCTAGTTTCCCCCTCCACTTAATGACTTAGGTTTTTGGACTGAATAATTCAACAAAAAAATATTTTAGCAGAAAAAAAAAAATGAAAGAGGAGAGAACGGTTTCTTATGGTTTTGATTCATTACTCCCATAATTTCTCACTTGTTTCCATTGAATTTCCTTGGTTTCTTCATATTTCCTGGAGAGGGAAAATTTTAGGGGACTGTTTCTTTCCATTAAGGGTCTCATTTTCCTTTCTAGTAATTATAATTTTTATTCACTGCTCGATGCTCCGATTGATATGGTTATGCTTCATGTATGTATTATGTAAATGTTTTTTTACAGATCAGTTCATTTTGGCCTATACAAATTGCCCAAACAAGGGGTGATACCAAATTAACAGGATCGATCTATACCAAAATCCAGAGAAATAGGGATCTCCTGGTTCTGTATGGAAGAAGGACAAGATAGGTGTAATACCTTACTCCAATCCAGCAAGGAGACAAACACTAAGATAGGTACGATACCTTACATAGTACTAAATTGTGCAAAATTAAGATAAACAAGTAAATAAAGAACAAGACCATGAACTTAAAATAAAGATAAAAGGATATGAAATTGCACAAAATTAAAAGCTGCTTGACCAGATCTATTTCTCAGAATCAAGAGGCACGATTGTAGGCTTTGATCTAAAGATAGAACAAGAAGCGAGCTATATGCAGATGCAATGCAGAAAATAATGATATAATTTTAAAAATTAAAATAAACTTTACATATAATATTTGGAGATTTTGATACAGAGTTCTTGAGTTCTTGGGTAGGTTTGGGTTGGAAGGTTTGAGAAGAAGAAGGATATGTTAATCTTAGAGGGGGCTTTGGAGTTTGCTGGTGCTAACCTTTGAGGGCGATCAGGCTTGTAGGGACCTTTGTTAGTTCATTCGCGTTTAAAATGCCGTCCCATTTTTTTGCCGTTTTAAACGCCGTTTGCCGAATTTTTCACAGAAAACCAATAAAAAACGGGAACGGGGCTATTTGAAGTTTTAAACGCGTATCCATTTTTTTGATAGTAAAAAAACGGATATTAAAAATGGATACGCGTTTAAAACTTCAAATGAATATTATCTATAATTGTTTTGATTATTATTTAGGTATTTAGAGAATTATTATTCCAATTTATGTCTATATATTACCCTTTTTTTGACACCGTATTATTTAAATATAAACGTTTAAAACACGTATTGTCCGTTTTTTATTTTTTCCCGTTTTTACCGTATTTGACCATATTTTTGACCATCCCATTCACGTTTTGATCCGTTTAAAACATGCCCGTACCGAACAATGTTTTTTTGCCGTTCCCGTTTTAACTAACAGAGGTAGGGACGATCGGAGCCTGAAGTTGTTTGAAGACCGGCAAAGAACTTTGGGAGTCCGGTGGAGCTTGGATGATTTGCAGAGAACAGGGGAGCTTCAGAGCTTCTCTCTCTGAGTTTGTCTTACAAGTTTGAGAACTTCTACAAGTTTGAGAATTTTACAAGTTGGAGCTACAAGTGATTTGGGAAATGGGGTTGTGCTCCTTTTATAATGTAAGGAAATACATTTGAATTACATTTGAGTCTTCGATGCATTTGTGTTTCATTTGGTACTGTTGGAAATTACAATTTGAACAGTACATAATTTCATTACATTTGGTACTGTGCACTTGAATTTGGAAAACTGTTTATAGCACTGTAGGCGCCGAAAGTTGGAGTTGCTCTTGTCCTTTGATTTGGAATCTTCTATGATCGCACCATGGCATTCCATGTGTCAGGGATACTGTTCTCCGTATTGGTTTGATCAAGGGTATTTGTACCATATTTGACTGAGCCTGGTATTGGTCTGACTATCCTTTAACCTGGGACAGTAACAATACCTCACAATACCTCCTTTCCTTAATAGGTTGTCCGAGGTTATTTGACTATGCAAGTTTTCGACTTCACCAGTCGGCTAGTTTTAAAACCATCTTAGCAGACGTTGAGGACCAAATCAGGGTTTGGTCGAAGAGGACTTTGATTTTGTGGCCTGTCATGATCTTCGGGATGTTACTTCTTTGAGTTTGCTGGATAAAGATGCCTTGGAGCTGGCAGGCTCATAATCAGGATCATCTTCATATGGGTCTTGTCCATAGTATTAGGCCGGCATAGATCCTTTGATGGAACTAAGACTGTAGGCACCATCGCTACTAGAGTCTTCATCTTTGTCTGAGTCAGAACCGAGCTCAGCCAAACGGGCAAGAAGGGCTTCCTTCTCACTTTTGATGCTTGATTTGGATGAACTTGACAGGGTCGGGACTGGTTTGAGACCCGTGAGGCTTTGATAAGAGATGTCTTTTCGCATTTGGAGACGTCGCAGTTGTCCCACCATTTGATGTTGAAGATCCGACAAAGGACTGGGGTGGCCCAGTCAGATGTCTGGAAATCATATATTTGGTATTCCCAGTAAAGTATCCATGCCAGGCGATAGTGGAGAAAGAACCAGAGAAGGTCAGGTTGGTGTGATTGTGGGGTCGAGTTTTGACAAAATATTTGGAATGAATTTTGTATTTGTGGTGGAAGAATATCAATCATAGGACCATAATGGTCCCACCACTTCGGGAACCAAAGAGGTGTTTGATTATTGAATCTGTATTCAAAACAGAAAAACCAAGAATGGCAGTGGATCCTATTTTGAAAACAGAAGGCTTTGTATCAGGCTTCCTGGTAATCATAGTATGTATAAGTTTGAGGATGAAAGGTCACCGGAAAGTTTCTTGTGGTGAGGGGGTGACTGCCCCAATCTTGAAAGGTGATTTTACAGATGGTCACCATTGTGTGGGTAACCAGAGTTTGATCCTTTCTATCATAATTAAGTTTGAACCTAACAGAGTCAGTGTCTACGAGGATAAACTCATAGAATTCTTGATTTTTTACGGCAGAAGCCGAATGATGGTGCCATCCTTGAAAGAAAATATTTTGAGCTACTTTGGCGGGAGAATCCGACATTTTGAAAAGAGGTTCCTCAATAGTAAAGAGGTCTTCTTTGTAGGGTTTCTTATGGTATTGGCTTTTGTGTGTGGAACCTTGGGAATTTTGGAGAGGTTTGGCTTGTGTAGTTTGTAGGCTAGAACTTGGCCTATTTGTGGTTTGGAGGGGTCCTGCTGTAGAGGACAAAACTACAGCATGGGAGTAAGGTTTATTTGACGAGGCCAACTAGGACTGGCTCCTAGTAACTATTTGGTTTGATGGTGCTGCAGAGGCGCCATAACTGGATTTGGTTTTGATAAGGGAATTTGAGGAGGTAGACTCCTTAGGGGGAGCCATCCTGATAAGGTTGATTTGTGGAGTCTGGCCCTGTAGGAATTCACGGGTAAGAAAGTCAGGGACAGAATTTGATTCTCCTTTAATATATTCTATTTGAAATTCAAAAATCAATAATAAAGCTTACCATCGGGCAAAAATTTGTTTTGATGCAGGATTTGAAATTTCATTTTGTAAAACATATTTAGCTGGCTACAATCAACATGAACTAAAAATGGTTCATTTAATAATGTGTTTTGAAATTTTTGTATGCAAAGAATAATTGATAAAATTTATTTTTTGATGGTACCGTAATTCTTTTGAGCAAAATTCCAGATACCTGAAGTGAATCGGACTAGTTGTTCTTTGTTGTCATTGGGAAACTTTTGTTTGAGAATTCCTCCATACCCAATGTCTGAGGCATCGGTTTCAACAATTTTAAAAGCCTCAGGATTAGGGATAAATAAACAGAGAATCTCTTTGACTAATTTTTTGATAGTTTAGACGGCCGTAGTTTGGGCCTGAGACTAGGGGGCTGGTTTCTTCTTGAGCCGAAGGTATAGGGGTTCAGAAATTCTGCTAATTTGGAGAAGAAAATCACGAACGTAATTTAAGCTTCCTAAAAATCTTTGTAATTGAGTTTTATCAAGGATTTGGTCGGGAAATTTTTCACCAAAGGTAATGGCACGATCGATAGGGGTAAGGGTACCCTTTTCGATAAGATGGCCAAGAAACTTGACTTTGGTTAGGAAGAATTCCATTTTCCTTTTGGATAATACAAGACCATTTTTTTTAATAATTTGGTAAAATGTTCTTAAATGTTTGAAATGCTGCTCAATTGAATTTGAGAAGACAAGGACATCGTCAATATAGACAATAGTGAATTGTCCATAAGAATTGAAAATGTCATTCATGATCCTCTGAAATTCACTAGGAGCATTTTTGAGGCCCAATGGCATAACATTCAATTAATATAGGCCGAAGGGAGTTGTGAAGGCAGTTTTGTATCTGTCTTTTTCATGAATCTGGATTTGCCAAAAATCAGATTTCATATTGAATTTTGAAAAAATTTTTGCTTGATAAATCCTTTGTAAAAGGTCCTTTTGATTTGGGATTGGATATCTGACCCATTGAAGGGCATCATTTAAAGGTTTGTAATTAACGACTAACCTGGGGGTTCCTCGTTCAATTTCGGTAGCCTTATTAACGTAAAAGACTGTACAACTCCAAGGAGAAGTACTGGGCCGAATAAGCTTTTTAGCCAGGAGGTCATTAATCTCTTCTTTGCATGTTTCTAAAAGACTTTGATTTATTTGAGCCGGGTGGGCTTTAGTTGGGATTTGAAGGTCTGAAAATCCTGTAGCATAAGGAAGGGAAACCATATGTTGCTTTTGATGCCAGAAAGCATCAGGGACATCAGAACAAAGGTTGGACTCAAATTTGGACTTGATTTAATTAATTTGATGAATGATTTTGGGATTTTTAATTTGTTCAGAGATCCGTTAGTGAAGAAGTTCTGTTTTAAGAAAATTTATTCATTTAATTTTGTTAAGACTGTGGTTGGCAGAAGTTTGAGCTTGCAAGAAGGGGAAAGTAATTTTTTGTCATTGGAATTTTATTGTAATACCATCTTGGGTAATTTTAAAGGGTTTGATTTTTTCTAGGAACGGTTGACCAAGAATTATAGTTTGGTCAAGATCTTTTGCAAGGATGAAAGTTTGGGGAAGGCAGAGGCCTTTGTTACAAACATGGGTATTTAAAAGTTTGTACTGGACATTCAACCCAGATCCATTAGCCGTGTTAAGGCGTTGGGTCATTCGTTCATAGAACTGGGTTGGAATGGCACCTTCATTGATGCAATTGGCATTTGCATCATAATCAACTAAGGCAATGACAGAAAATTTGAATGAACCATTGATAACTAAGGTTATGTGAATATACCAGTTTTGACAGGTAATGGTAGACACAAAACCAGGGATAACAGGGCTAGGTTCAGTTTGTTCTTGGTTTGCAAAAGGATTTGTTAATTAATGGTTCATTATTTGAAGTTGGGGCTTGTTGATTTTGCCTATTAAGGAAGGCTAATTGTTGTTTGATACGTTTGATTTCATACTGCAAAGATGCAGTGGTGGTTTCAAGGGTTTTGATCCAGCTGGAATGGTCGGGTATAAAGGGTTTTGATAATTTTTTGAACTTTTGCATAATTTGTTGAAGATTGTAAGGTTGAGAAGTATTTTGTGAGGAAACATTTTGTTTGAGATGTTCAAGACAGGCCTTCTTTTGTTCTGGGTCTGTCAAATTATCAATATAATCAAAAATATTTGAATTGGGAGATGCGCGAAGCATCCAAACAGTTTTGGGAACACAATCTTCACAGCTTAAACCAATTATGTAAGAATCACAAGCACAGGCTTAGAAATTCTCATTATTGGATGAACTGGAAGTAGTATACTCAGAAGCTTGAATTTGATTAAGTTTGTAATTTTCTTCATCAGAAGATGAAGAAGACGTTTCTTGAAAAAGAGCAAGGATTTGGGTTTTATCTTACTCGGAAATTTGTAAGGAATTAATTCGTTTGGTTACTCTACAAAACTTAGCAATGTGACCAGGTTTGCCACACTTGAAGCATCCTTGAGGGTTAGGATTTTGTTTAAAATCTTTTTGATTTTTAGGTGCCTTGAAAGGCTTCTTATATTTGTCATATTTTGGTTTTGAAGATGGTATTTGCAACATAACTTGGGCACAAACGTGGTCTTACACTCATCTGCCACTCCTCCCAAGAGTCCAAAGGCATATACCTCGTCGAAAAATCGAGAAATAAAAAGATTACTCAAAAGAAAAGAAATCTGCAAATAAAATAAACCGAATCCACCACCACCATGGCTCTGATACTAGATTAACAAGATCGATCTATACCAAAATCCAGGGAAATAGGGATCTCCTGGTTCTGTATGGTAAGAAGGACGAGATTGGACAACTTTGACCAATCTGATTAATTTGAGGGAAATCATCAGACTCAGTATCAGCAGATGAATCCGAAGAATACCCTTCAAGGGTGAGGACACCACCATTACGAATGGCAGACTCAGCAGTTGGTTAGCTCTGAACTAGTGTTTTAGGGGCTTCCAGAGAAGTAAGCCGGTGATTAATTTGGTCAAGGATATATGATTTGTTAAGTAACTTTTGTTGTTGTCTTGGAATATTATAAGGCTTGAATAAGGGTGTTGAGGAAGGAACCGGAGTTGGAGTCATAGATGACGAGGCTAACGGTTTAGGTTGGACTAAGTTTTCAACTCATGACAACTTTCCACATGTAATCAAATTTATTTTCCATTGTACCCTTATTACTTCTCTTTCTTTGTTTATTTTTTCCTCTCTATTTTAGTGGTTCATCAGCAAATAGAGATTTATATTTTTAACAAAGTGTAGGTACCATGGACCTCCGCTCCTGCGGGAGGATCGCCGATACGACGCGTAGCGCGGTTCGACCCTAATGAGATGAGATAGTATCCCCTGATCATCAAATGCCAAGGGGGGATACACATTATGGGTAAAAGGGAGTCGCCACCTAGAAAAGGTCTAGGACCCATAAATGTCTCCCTCAATCAAGGGAGAGAGACTAATGACTCTGATGGATAAGGCTGGTTTGCACTAAGATTCTGGACAAGTGTCAAGTGACAGACTGAGAAGGTGTTAGGCACCCAATCTGCCCGACCCTAAGGCCGGTCTCTTTTTGTTTGACCAAAGTTTGCTTGTACCCTACTAACTAGTCCTAAATCTAGGTCACTGAAAACCCTAAACTAGGTATCTAAGCATGACATGTGAAAACTCTAAACCAAGTGTCTAAATTATGCTAGCTAGGTTATGATGCAAATAATGAAATGATTACGCTGATTAAAATTAAAAACCCTAAATGATTTAATTAATGTATTATGAGTCTTAGATTAAACTAATTAAATAAGCCTAAACGTAGGATTAGTTTAGCAACTTATGAAACCCTAAATTAAACTAATTCAATTAATTGAGCCTGACCTAGATGGATGATTAATGAATTTATGAAATCCTAAATTAAATTAATTAAAATGATTAATCTTAATCCCTAGTAATTTGTGAAATAAATTATTGCAATCCTACTTAATCTAATTGGTAAAGAGATTTTTAAATTAAGTAGGGCCTAATAAAATTAGAAAAGTTAAATGGGCTAATTACATTAAATGAATGCATTTTTACTAATCTACCTAATCTAGTATAGGAGGATTAAACTAAACCTAAGGTTTAATTAAATTAATTATGAAACCTAATTGGACTAATTATGTCTACTTTAAGCTAATCCTAAGATGAGTTAAACATTTTTCAAAACCCTAGTTAATCTAATGAGAAGAGAATCTTTTAACTAATTAATCTAGTTAATTATCCTACATTAAATACCTAATTGGTTGATTGATTAAAATAAACAAACCACTAGAGGGAAAAAGGTTAGTAATTACACAAGTTTAATAAATTGAATTGAATGAAGAAATCAAATGCAATGAATTAAAAAGCTAAATTAACAAACCATAATTAAATAAACAACAGTTGAAATGACTAATTACATTAACTAAGTTACTTTAATTAATCTAAATTAGTACTACACTAATGCAAGTGAATGTTGGAGTCCAAAAGATAGATAGTAGGAAAACCCAAATCCCCAATACGCACCTAATGCTACGAGCCGGTTTGAGGGGCCAGCCACGCCCATCCTAAACTAAACACGCCCTAAACTACGTCCCATATATTATTAAGAAAGAAAAAAAAATCATTTGATTTTAAATTTTAAAATTAGGGGAATCCCAAACCTAAGTTCTAGGACTAGATACATTACAGACCTGAAATCAAACCAAAATGGATAAAAGAAAAATAAAATATGAAAAAGGGAGGGAAAGATTCCACATAGAAATAAAATGATAGGTTGGGGGCATTACAAATATGGACTATCTAATAGCAGATTAAAGAAATAACAAAAAGCAAGCAAATAAAATAAGAAGGAGAAGAAGAAAAAGTGAGTTGCAGGTTCGGTTACAGCAGACTTTGGAGGAAGGAAGATGAGAAGAGAAGAAGAAGAAGAAAGAAGACAGAGGGGGGTTCGGTTGCTGCCGGTTACAGCAGCAGGGAAGGAAAAGAGAAAGAAAAAGAAGAAGAGGAAGAAGAAGGTCTGGTTGCTGCCAGTTACAGTAGCAGGGAAGGAAAAGAGAAAGAAAAAGAAGAAGGTCCAGTTGTTGCCAGTTACAGCAGCAGGGAAGGAAAAGAGAAAGAAAAAGAAGAAGCAGAAGAAGAAGGTCCGGTTGCTGCCAGTTACAACAGCAGGGAAGGAAAAGAGAAAGAAAAAGAAGAACAAGGGGGAGGAGTTAGCGCGGCTCGGTTGCTGCTGGTTAGGGTTTGCAGCAGCAGGGAAGGAAAAGAGATGAAGAGAAGAAGAAGAAGGAGGAGGAGTTAGTGCGGCTCGATTGCTACTGGTTAGGGGTCGCAGTAGCAGGGAAGGAAAAGGGAAGAAGAGAAGAAGAAGAAGAAGAAGGAGGAGGAGGAGTTAGTGCGGCTCGGTTGCTGCTGGTTAGGAGTTGCAGCAGCAGGGAAGGAAAAGAGAAGAAGAGAAAGAAGAAGAAGAAGAAGAAGAGAAAGGTGCGGCTGCAGTTCGGTTGTAGCAGCAGGGAAGAAGAAGAGAAAGGTGCCGCTGCGGTTCGGTTGCAGCAACAAGGAAGAAGAAGAGAAAGGTGCGGCTGTGGTTCGGTTGCAGCAGGGAAGAAGAAGAGAAAAAGAAAAAGAAGAAGAAGAAGAATTAGGTTACATATAAGATTCTGATCTAAGGTTCCAGATTAAAAGAACAAAAAGCAATTTAAAAACTAAACCAAATCAAAGGTAAACATGCTTAAAAAATAATTAAACCTAAATACCCTTAATTGGACCGGAATAAATCAATTTACATCTAATAAACCATATTGAACCAAATTGATACTAATTAAGCATAATTAATCTAAAGTAATCAATTAGGAATTAATTTATTACATTAGATAAGCTAGTTCTAAACTGCAATTAGGAGAAGAAAAATACCTTAAGCCGGTTTTAATAAAGGAACAAGGGGAGATAACCCTTGTGCTTTGAGCCCCCAAATCGAACCGAACCGGATAAGATCTCCCGGCTCAATGAAGGATTAATGTATTAAACTTTTAAACTTGGAGAATGTTTGATTTTAGAGGGAAGAAGTTAGCCAAAAACCTTAATGGGGCCATCCTGTCTCCCAAATTCTCAATTTTTCTCTTCCCCCTCTTTTGGAAGGGGGGAAGGGCCATTTTATAGCCTTGAGACTTGGGGCAATTTTCTCAAATTTCCGATGTGGGACTAAAACTAGAGAGGATTGTCCAAAAGGCCTTGCTTTTGGACAAAGTGGAGCACGGCCTGTTGGAGGTCGAGGTGGAGCACGGCTTGGTGGAGGCTGAGGTGGAGCATGGCCTCCACCGACTGATGTAGGCCGAGGTGGAGCACGGCCTGGTGTAGGCCGAGGTGGAGCACGGCCTGGTGTAGGCCGAGGTGGAGCACGGCCTGGTGTAGGCCGAGGTGGAGCACGGCCTGATGGAGGCCGAGGTGGAGCACGGCCTGTTTAAGGCCGAGGTGGAGCACGGCCTGTTTAAGGCAGAGGTTCAACACGGCCTGTTTAAGGCAGAGGTTCAACACGGCCTGATGGAGGCCGAGGTGGAGCACGGCTGGATGGAGGCCGAGGTGCAGCACGGCCCGATGGAGGCCGAGGTGCAGCACTGCCCGATGGAGGCCGAGGTGCAGCACGGCCCGATGGTGGCCGAGGTGGAGCATGGCCCGATGGAGGCCGAGGTGCAGCACGGCCTGATGGAGGCCGAGGTGGAGCGCGGCCTGTTGGAGGCCGAGGTGCAGCACGGCCTAACAGAGGCCGAGGTGGAGCACAGCCTGATGGAGGCCGAGGTGGAGCACAACATCAAATTCTAATTTTTTGAAAAAATTCTCTTGAAAGTTTATAGGAAAATATGGTCATTTTCTACTCTAAGTTTGAAAATTCTCCAAGTCTAAAATATTCAACATGTAATCCTTCACATTGTCATCATTGCCGGGGGGTGACAAAATTCGGTGTCTACACAAAGATGACTCATGAAACTGAACTTTATATTAGCTGTCCATGTCTGCGGTTTAAAGTTTATAAACTATCAAGGTCCAAACTCCCCTCCCAGATAATGGTTTTCTATAATTGTTATAATTGAATCATTGCCTTATAGAGAGATTTAATTATTATCAGATCAGCCTGATCTTTTTTCCCCACCCCTTTGTTTTGAAACTTTTATCTCTGCTCATGTAAGTCCATCTAATTTTGAATTTCTGAACCTCTTTGTTTCCTCAAGGAAATGACTGAATCAATTTCAACAAGGAAAACAAATAAGAAAAATAAACAACAAACTACACAGCTAGAAAATTGGGTGTTAGATGACCAGCCAATTGAAGGCTGTGATCCTTAATTCATGTATTTCATGTATTTTGGGTCAACATAGTTTTCTGCTTCATGAAATGGTAAAGCACATTGTGAATGAGAACTACAGCTCTTCATTGTATAATAATATGGGAATATCATGACCTATGATAAAAAAAAATAAAAAAATGTTTGAAAACATTGTTTAAATAATACTTATTTAATAATACAATGAAATAAAATCATGATATAAACTCTTTACAAAACAAGTACTAGACCTGGATATCACTTGGAAGTTCTCCTTAAAAAGGTAGTAAGAACCATATTAAATGTCATCTTATTCACATTTATACCCTGCACGTCTAGTGGATTGATATATAGCTAGTCCTATAAGAAGGAATCAACCATTGGTACACCGCAGACGCACATCACATAAATGTAACAGTAAATGCCTCTTAGGTATAAGAAGAAAACAACTACTAGAGATTCATGTTGCTAAACACAACTGACGGTGAACCATTCAGAAATCTCACTAGACATTTCAACATACATAAGTGCTCACATCTACATTTCCATGCCAATACCTATTGGGGAAATATACAATGTGGCAATCGTGGAACATATTGCTCAAATCTGTCCATATTTGTAAACCAGTGAATAGTAATTTTTGGACTGTTAAACATAAAATGGTATTTGTAACAAGCATATAATCATGAACTGTAATTAATTAATTTAATCTAATTAAATTGAGTTTGATGGACACATCACATATTGTAGAATCCAACAATCTCCTACTTGTAGATCAAAGTTGATGCTCTCAACACCCATGTTCTCAACATGCTTATTACATACAACTAATGTGAGTCCCTTTGTCATAGGGTTGGACAGACTATCAACATTGTCAACTTTGGCAATGACAATATTGCCTCTTTGTATGATCTCCCTAACGGGATGATATTTACACTTCATGTGGTTGTTCCTTTGTTGAGCTTTAGGTTCCTTCGCTTGATCAATGACTCATTTGTCATCACATAAAAGGGAAAAAGGGTTTTCATGAGGTAAGGTACTACCTTTAGGTCGGTTAGAAACTTTCTCAACCACACCCTCTTCATGACCGTTTTATAAGCTACTAAATACTCAGCCTCAGTCGTGGATTTTGTGGTTGAATTTTGCTTGGCACTTCTCCGTATGAATGCCCTCCTAACATGAACAACATCCCAGAAGTGGATCGACTACCTACCATCTTTATCAATCTGGAGGTCTGAGCCAGTATATCTAACTACTAACATGATTTCTACACTATAAATAAAGAAATAATCTTTTGTCCTTTTCAAGTATTTTATGGTGCGCTTGGCAATAGTTCAAAGTTTCAGTGCAAGGTTAGACTGATATCGACTGATCACACCATCCGCATGACATATATTTGGTCTGGTGCACAACATTGCATACGTGAGGTTTCCATTGCCAAAGCATAGGGGTTAACCCTTTTCATTGTCTATGTCTATTGGGGTGTAGGGATATTATAACTTTGAAAATGTAATGCCATGTCTGAAAGAAACATTTCCCCCCTTAAAATCCTATTCAACCGGCCAAGCACATTTCTAAAGATGAAATCAACAAAAGAGAATGAAGAAATGCAAGAGACCAATCTCGTAAATTCATGGTGCAAGAAAATACTTAAGCATGCATGTAACCCATGAAAAAAACATATGAAAAGCCTATATATATATAAGAGAATGATGCATCAAAACATACACACAATACGACCCTAACAAACTGTATGCATGCAATCAAGGACATACATCGAAAATGAGAACAAATCAATCTACAATGGAATTTAGCAGAAAAAAAAAAAAAATCTACAATAGAATCATGATATACCTAGCAAGAATATTAAGAGAGACAATATATCATAGAAAATTAAAGAGAAGATTTGGGCAGCATTGTCAGTAGGCTCAGTTATTTAAACTCTAGCCTAATCTTATCCTTGATTCAGATTAGGCCTAGCCTAACCCTAGTTCGGGTTGGGATATCTTAGCTTAGGCCCAGCCCATCAATCCAATCCAGCCCTAAATGATCTTGATTGGGCTGGGTTGGACCCGATTGACCCTATTATCCCCTAACTTTTTTCATTACAAGGTCGGGTTGGTCCTGATTGACCTTGTTTGTCCATGTGTTTTGCATGTGTGTCTCTATAAACACTAAAAATGTATGAAGTGAAACATCAATCATTCTTAAAATATATTGTTAACCGCATTATACATAGTCAGGTTGGGCCAAGCTCAGCCCAAGACCTCAGCTAGGCTCAGCCTAGCCCAGCCTCGGGCCTAAAATCCTAGCTCAGGGCTGAAAATCTCAGCCCAAGCCCTATCCAAGCTCAATGTGTGAGGGAGGACTTGGTTTGGCCGGGCCAAATTGATACCCCTAAATTTGGGACTAACATTTGACATAAAACATGCAAAGACATGAATATCTAGCCTAAGGATGCAAAGAAGGAAGGATGACATTTTTTTTTTTTTGGTGAAAAAAGGATGACATTAACATGCATGACACAAAACAAAATGTTTTAACATTAAAAACATTAATACAAAAACTTTGGGTGTATAATCTCTACCTAGAAAGGTAGGATCACACATCCTTTGGAGGCATGCCAAACAAAAAACAAGGGAAGGATATGCTTCAACCTAGACAAAAGATATTGCAAGGATTTTTACCTACTTGAAGAACCGCTCTTTGACTCAGGAAGGTAGCCAAATTTAGGAATCAAATACCCAACGCTGAGGTTTCATAGCTTTCAATTCTCTCTCTAATTTAACTCTTAAGCCAAGATCATAGATCGCTAGAGAAGGTCCCCTCTCAACGTGAAATACTTCTTATTTATAGATTTTAGAGCAGACACTCCGTACACGTTTAGGGGTTCATAACCCCATACAAATCGGCCACTGGGGATTTTCCGAAGTGTTTATGCATCAATGGTGTAAAAGGGTGCCTATAAGCTTATTGTACAATCAAAGTATAACCATGTAGGTCACGTCCTAGGAAGTTCCTTGAGGGCTAAGGAACATGGATTTAGTTTTCGGTATCGGTCTTTGATGATACTAATACAATACCAATCTAGATTGAATGGGATCAGTGTATATCAGTCACTTTTGCCCTTGTTTTTTGAAAAAAAAAAAAATTTATATTTTTGTACTGCTTTTGTTCTGAAACGATACAAGTAATCATTCCGGATTGATCAGGTAATATATGGACAATTTGTGAATGTGTCGAGGACTATGAGAAACCTTCCTAATTCAATACATTAGGAGTATCAATTTTAGGCCCAGCTCGGTAACCTTGAGCAAGCCTACTCGTTTAAAGCCCTACTGAGGCTAGCTCGATTAATAATTGTGTCACGCTCAAGCCCAACCAATTTATTATCAGTCATTCCTGGTGCACTGTGTAAACACAATCGCTTATAAACCCATCTCAGCCCAACTCAGCCCAATCTACTAGTCTGACCTTCTATAAGGTACATATTGATATTTTTACCAACGGTTAATGTAATTAAGTGTAAATACTTTGCTAAATTATTGATGGTTAAAAAAATATATTAAATTTTCTAAAGTTCATGACATAAAGCCCATTTAAGGCTTTGATTGTGCAGTAGCCTATTTCAAGCCTGTTTAAGACCCCATTAGTTGAATCCCAATTAAAACCAAGAACCAGGCCAAGCTGACTCATTTTATAAACGGGTATGTCATGGTGCAAGCCAAAAGGCCTGCCTGGCCCGACCAAGTCCGACTGATTGACATCCGTACCATAGATAAAAAGGTTTCCTAGCCTCAAGGGGAACTCATCATTATCTGGTGGCGTACAATTGCTTTCCCTTACTGTGACAATATTGTCTCCACAAAAATCGAATGGCTGATGAAGTGCACCTATGGTCACTCTAAACCATCTATTTCATACCCTTAAAAGCCTGCAAGGGGGAAGGAAGCCTAGTCCAGTTTTACGGTTTCAGTTCCACTGATTTTTATGGGGATTTAAATCAATGTGGAAAATTCTTTTTATAAAACTTCTCTTTTTCAATTTATTTTGTTAGTTGAATTGGGTTTTGAACTGTTTCCTACTTGGGTCACATACGTGGGGCAAATATTGTCCGTTAGAATTAAAAATCCTAATTGATTAGATCTCTATAAATAAGAAGTCTGGCCAAAACAAAGTGTGCTTTTGACCTAATTTCAAGAGCTCTATCTCACGCTCTCTCCCTGTTCTCTTTTGTCTATGCATACGACAATCAGATCTATTCCATTACAAGTGAAGCATCATTGAAGTAACCCTAAATCTTTATCATTTCCATTATCTTTCATATTGTTTTAAAAAAAGTAGCAACTAAAGCTCAAAAGTTCGAAACTTAGGCTACTTCTAAGGAAAAATAGAGAGAAAATTAGGATTCATGGGTGGCTAGATTATTGATGCAGATGGGTCCTGATTTTGTAGTGAGCTAATTTTTTATGTCATTTTGTAGTGAGCTCATCTTAGCCTGAAATTTCAACTACACTTTGAAGCATTATTATTTTACTCGAGACTCTTTTAGGGTGCCAATTGTCGTAGCTTCAGTAGAGGTTTACCAATTACTTTGGGCTTTACATTGAGTCTAGACTCTAGACCAAATATAATTCACTAATTCTCACTTGAACAAGTTAGCCTGAGCCTTGTCCTAGTCCATCCCAGTGACATGCATCTGACTTCTGATTTAGGCCATAACACATCTGTACCTGCCTCTCTGCCTGGCTGAAATTGTGTTAGCTATGATGGGCTGCATCGTTTACCTGATAACCATTTGAGGACCAAATCCAAAGGCATGGTTGGTGATATCGGTGATCTGCCTCGACAAGATGACACAGTTCAGATGACCCAAATCATCCATTTATACGACTGAAAATTGAAATTTTATCGGTCCACCCAACCCAAAAAAAATAAAAATAAAAGAAAAATGGAGGGAGGGCCAGCGGATATGGGCGTATGGACAGGAAACAAAGACGTCCCCCCTCCACCCCCACCCCAACCATCCATCCACATGACAAAACTGTGAAGTCTGGTTTATGATAGCTTGAGAGAATCTGGTGAAGGTCTTTCATCAACCCTAAACCATTTTTCTTTGGAGCTGACTAGAGCTGGTTAGCTATAACTGGCCATTGTATGAGTAGATGAAATTAATTTGCTTAAGCAACCCTGATATAAATATTATAGGAAACCTCTCACTAGGCACATCTTTGGCCACTCACACAGGTAGTGTTTAGTGCTCTTCATTGTTTTCAGTGAAAGTTGAATAGTTCTCATTCAACCCCGATATGACCCGATACTCATTCAACCCCGGTATGACCCGATCCATACAGTTATGAGGTCGGTATGGGCTATATATATTATGGGAAACGAGATTGAGCTTCTAATAGGATGCTAATGAACCAAGTCACATGTGTGAACTACCCTCTTCCACTAACTAGGGTGTTGAAGAACTCTAACCAGTGTTCTGACGGCTTCCGGATCCAGTTCTAGTTTAATGCTGTTGCAGTTTGACTATCAGGTCCGGTCTGGTTTCTAAAACTTTGGACGTATCTATACTAGGTGTGTAACTGTAACCGATGCTAATGGGGATTGCTATGGTTCTTTTAGATTGCAATGAAACTCTTTCAGATTTCAAGGGTTTATACACCCAGGGTGTCACTCGAAGCAAATTCAATTATTCTGTTTCATTCCATTACAATTTTGATCTTACAATTTATAAGAAAAACTAAACTCTATTCTTAACCCTTCTAATCTTTCAATCCTACAGTTGAGAATCTGTAGAGAAAATAAACTTATAACAAGGTAATATTTTGTAAGGTGGGTTCCTTACCACATATTGCTATTAAAATATTAATGCAAAAACAAGGAAATTAAAGCTCAAACTAGATGAGAATCCTCCATTATCAATGACATTCCAAATATAGAAAAAGGGGAAGATCTCCTTTGTTAATGGCTGTTATAATCTTCCAGAATAAAAAAAACCTTCAGAGGAACTTTCCAATTTCAGAATAGGAAGAGTGCATAATAGCAAGCTCCTTTGATTGCTATCGATTGAAGGGAAAAGAAAAGGGATGGGGGGGGGTGGGGGGGAGGGGGCACTCTGCCAATAAA
>NC_056561.1:38183542-38226404 GCF_013358625.1 Macadamia integrifolia | reverse complement strand
TGTCTTTACTTTCATGGAGCAACAATGGCATTCACATTCACATTCACACACACACAAAGAGAGGAAACAACTTCTTCTCTATTTCCCTCTTCTTCTCTTCTCTTCTCTTTTCTTTTCTTTTCTCTTGGCAACAACCAATATGACTTGCTACCTTGGTTTCCAGCAGCTTCCTAAGCCTCTAATGGTGGCTATGAATGAAGTGCAAGAGGATGGAAGTCTTTCATTCAAACCTTTAGCCTTCCACGAGCTTCAACTCGTTTTTCCGACCACCTCAGCAAGCCCTCTGCCTGATTTCTTCCCTCTGATGTGTAGAGCTCGGAGAGATGAAGAATTCCCAACTTGAATCACTCAAATCCGACTTAAAATGAGGAAGATATGACCTTTTGAAGTTGGAGCAATGAGATAGCCTGAAATGGAATCTTCGTACGGGTGGCGTAGGCTACACCGGCGGCGCGCGCAACAGGGGCGAAATCTGACCGTAGATCTCATATAAGAGATCTTATAATCCAAACCGTCCGATTAAACCAACGGACAACAGATCCAAACCGTTAGATTTGAATCTCGATGACGTCATTATGACGTAAGCGCTGACATCGTCAGAAGTGTTGTCGATCTATGATTGGTTGCTTTTCCGGATTTTAAGTGAGCTTGTCTTCCACTCACAAAAGTGAAAATGCATATTGACCGTTGGATCCGAATCTTCCATGATGGCTTTAATCAGATTTCATGAGATCATTAAGATCGGAATCCTTTTTATACCTTCTGTACACGCGCGAAACACAATAACATACCTTGATATAGTGTAGCGCCAGTGCATCAAGAATTATGCATCTAACCAATAAAATCCCACGCGCAAGCATCTATCTCGTCCATATCACACCAAAATCTCAGCAACCTTTGGATGGGCATCAAACATACGTGGTCGAATCTTGGCCGTCCATTTCACTCCCTTGACTCCTCTTTATTACAATCAAGCCCCTGCCTCCATATGTTTCAGTGCTTAAAGACCCCTTGCAACTCAGACCTTCAAAATCTTTAAATTACACAAAAGCCCTTCAAATTTCAAAATTAAATTCCGAAAAACCCACCCAACACCGAGAGCAACTGATGGATTTTCGGTTTGGATTTTCGAACCGACTTTACGGAAACGCTTATAACTTTTTCATACGATATCCGATCGAGATGAAATGAAGTGCGTTGGAATCGTAACTGGATGATCTACGACTTTTCAGAAGACTCAATCATCTGAATCATCCATGTAAAAAGACCAAAATGCCCCTACACCTTTCCAATGATGTATCTTTCTCATACGGAATCAGAATGCGATGAAATTAGAACCGTTGGAAAGATTGTATTTTTGTCGTATTGTTACATGCAGAACACTTCCTTTAAAAAATTCATCTTCAATGCCGAAACTGCTCTCGACTGCCATAAATGCCGTAACTTCTTCATACGGTATCGGAATGTGACGAAATCAAATGCACTGGACTAGGAAAATTACAATCTATATTTTTCATGAAGAACCGATCTTCCAAAAATTTCATTTTCATTTCCAAAAATGCCCTCGATCGTAAATAGGCCAATTTTGCCAGTTTTGACCCAGAAACCCGCACCACCTATTAATGATGTATTAAACCACTCCATGCATACCAAGCTGCTCTGTTATCTCATCGGTGACACTGGATACTGCCATGTCATTATTTTCATCCACGTCACCCAAACTGGCCACGTCATCACCGCCACGTGGCCGAGTTGCCAACAAGGACAACCATAAAACAACACCTTCTTGCTCCTTGCCATAACACCGGCGGTGAAGATCGTTAACATCCTCCCCGGTGCCGACGGGGAATACCTTCTAGGCCCATCAACCAAGATCACATCCCAAGCTACTAGAATTTATCACCGAATAAAGCGAGGACACGTGGCAACCGAGGAAGGGACACGTGTCCCCCATCCGATAGAGCCGCAAGGCTCCAAACCACGTGAAGGGAAGGTTCCCGAAGGGGCAAGGCTCCAAACCAAGTGAGGGGAAGATTCCCGAAGGGGGTTTCCGAAACCCTAGGCTCAGTAACCCTATAAGAGGAAACCAAAGAGGGACCCAAGGGAGGTACGCCGACACCCACCATTACTCCTGTGAATACAGTGTTCTGTCGGTCACTAACTTAGGCATCAGAGGACTAATCCCAGAGATACCTTCGGGCATCTGCCTTCTGTGCTTGTGCAGGATTAGCTCATAGGGGATTTCGGCAGTAACTGATTGGCACCGTCTGTGGGAATCAAACCCACGACCACACATCGGTCGGCTGACAAGTGCCTCCCTTTCTTCAAAGCCTTGAAGGGATCCAAAAAGTTTGAATGGATGGAGGAATGCGAAAATTCCTTCGAACAATTGAAGGAGTACTTGGCCGCACCCCCACTGCTGATGAAGCCAAATATAGAGGATACCTTGTAGTCATACCTAGTTGTATCGGCAGTGGCAGTAAGTGCGATATTGATAAAGGAAGAAGGAAGACAATAGCGACCAATAGATTACGTCAGCCGAACGCTTTTAGGCACACAAACGAGATACATAAAAGTGGAAAAAGTAACATACGCCCTAGTGATAGCAGTAAGAAAGCTGAGGCCCTATTGTCAGTCGCACACGATGTGTGTGCTCACAAACCAACCACTGAAGAAGATACTACAGAAGCCGGATATGTCTGCCCGCCTAGTAAACTGGGCCATTGAATTGGGAGAATTCGACATCCAGTACAAGCCAAGAACCGCAATAAAAGCACAGGCTCTAGCGAACTTTATAGCCAGACAACACTCCTAGATGAACCCCAGGAGTCTGTCAAGGCTCGAGCGAAAAGGACTTGGGCATTATACGTGGATGGTACATCTAACAGCGCTGGGATCATACTTGTTAGCCCCGAAGGATTCAAAATCAAGTATGCAATACGGTTCAATTTCATAGTCGCAATAAATCTAGCGCGGGCCTTGATGGTATAGGAGTTAGTAGTGCACAGTGACTCACAGCTCGTGGTGCGACAGGTGAATGGGGACTATGAATCCAAGGAACAAAGGATGGTCGAATACTTGAAGACGGTGCGAGAAAAAGTAACAGCCTTCAAGGAGTTCGAGGTAAGGCAGGTGCCGCGGGCGGAGAATGCCAGTGCAGACGCGTTGTCACAATTGGCCACCTCCGACTTCACAAACCTTGGGCGATCGGTGTACTTTGAAGTATTATCCCATCCAAGCACCCAAGAACCCCCGAGAGGTATTACCTGTAGGCGAATACAACCCTAGCTGGATGGATGCCATAATCGAATACCTGAAGGAAGGAATACTCCCCGAGAACAGGGACAAGGCAAGGAAGGTATGAATGTGGTCAGCACATTTCCTTTTGAAGGATGAGAGCTATACAAAATAGGGTTCACCACGTCATACCTCAAGTGCCTGAACCCTGTCGATGGTGAGTACGCACTCTGAGAAGTGCATGAAGGGATATGCGGCCAACACTTGGGAGCCCGAGCCTTAGCCCATAAAGTGCTGCTGCAGGGCCTATTCTAATCGACAATGAGGAAGGGCACGAAATCGTTCATCAGGAAGTGCGTTAAGTGCCAGATGTTCGCCCCCATCCCCAAGAAGCACTCTACCGAGCTCTCATCCCTATCAAGCCCAATACCATTCGCCATGTGGGGAATGGACATCCTGGGCCCGTTCCCCCTGGCCATGAGACAAAGAAAGTTTGTAGTTTTGGCGGTAGACTACTTCACGATATGGGCAAAGGCCAAAGCACTAGCAACGATATCCGAAAAGAATGTAAGGGACTTCTTCCAGAGGGTGGTAGTCTATCGATTCGGAATCCCTCGGGTGGTGGTGATGGACAATGGAACTCAGTTCGCCAACCCGACTTTTGGCTTGTTTTGTGATGCCCTGGGCATTGACCACAGGAAAACATCTATCAGTTATCCATCGACCAACGGACTGACAGAGGTAACCAACCGTACCCTGCTCCAAGGAATAAAGAAGAGACTAGATGATGCCAAAGGGTTATGGGCAGAAGAGTTATACAATATCCTCTGGGCTTACCGCACGACTAAGAGATCAGCCACTGGAGAAACACCCTTTATTTTAATTTATGGCACCGAAGTTGTACTCCCGGTGGAGGTAGGAGCCATAACCCATCGGATTCAGTACTACAATGAAGAAGAAAACGATAAAGGACTTCGAGCTAATTTATACCTCTTGACTGAAGTCAGAGACACCTCGCAAGAAATGATCGCCGCCTACCAGTAGAGGGTTGCGAGGCACTACAGCTCCAAAGTCCGAAAGAACGAGTTTAGAATGGGTGACCTCGTCCTCAGAAGGGCAGAAGTATCATACCTGAGGCATCAAGGAAAGCTAGCTCCAAATTGGGAAGATCCTTACAGAGTCTCGAGGATAATATGACCAGGGGCCTATCACTTGGAGACTACGGGGGGAGAAAAGGTACCCCGATCATGGAACTCGAAGAACTTGAGGAAATTCTACCAATAGAACATTTACATTTACATTTACATTTCGTAATTTTTTCCTAAGCACTTCCAAGTTGTAACTCTCCATCCAAAACACTCTGAAGGATTTTCATCTCGTAAATGTATGAGCTGGCTTACGGCTATCACTTCCCGATGGTTGCAAATATAAGGCACTCCCTTCAGTCTAGCGCTCTAGCCGAAGCCAAGAAAACATGATCGAAAGAATAAGCTTGGTTGGGAGCTCAGGCCAAAGCAGAGCAGACCTGAGCAGACAACTTAGATAGGACCCTAGTTGGGAGCCGACAATAGGTAGGTGTTATGAAGAAAGCATCTGCGGCGGGGGAAGACACCCGAAGTTCATGGGAGCCTCGGCCTTTATTCCCCCACCATCGGACCAATGGCTCAACAGGACCGAACCTTGTGAAAAAGGTTAGCTCCCACAGCCACTCAAATAAGAGCTTCAGCCTTCATACCTCCACCCGTAGGCCGAAAATCTGAAACACCCCATCGGATTCGGTATCGATTTTTGGGATTATAAAAAAGAACTTGAATGAGAGCTTCGACCTTCATACCTTACCTGTAAGCCAAAGATCTGAAAAATACCTTCGGATTCAGAATCAATCTTTGGGATTGTAAAAAAAAAGAAAAAAAAAGGCAAGTCAGGAAGACAACATAAAAAAGAGGGAGCATTTCATTCATGAAGCCCGAAGGCCAAAATTACATGAAGCCCGAAGGACAAAGTTACAAAAAAAAAAAACAAAGGCTAAGTTACAAAGTGGCCTCATGGAGCGCTGGAGGGATAGCCTCGCCCCCGGCATTGTCTGCAACATCTGCATCGGAGTCTCCTCTCCCAGGAGTAAGAGGGACCTCACAAGAAGCATGGGCCCCCTCTCCCTCACTACCGCTGTCCTCGCCATCTGCGACATCGATGGCGATAGGAGCTGCATCGGTGTCCTCGAAGATAAGGCCACTCCCCTCGAAGGACACCTCGGGATGATGTTCGAGGACCCAGTCTCAAACATCGGTGGCACCCATGATGAATCCGGGGGTGATGGCACGCTTTAACACCTCCCTAAAGTCCTCAAAAGACTTGTAGCTCTCGATGGCTCGAGTTTTGACCTCCCTCAACTTCGTGACCATCTGCGCCTCCAGCTCTCGGAGCTTCCGATCGCTCTCCTGCTATGTGCGGAGGAAGTTTGCCTCTAGATGCTCCACTTTCTCAAGGAGGATTGTGCACTCCTTGTCTAGGGCTGACTTTTCACGCTCGGACTCCTCGAGGTCCCTGGCCAAGGCTTCGGTCTGGATAGTCAACTGGCCGACTTGGCTCTCAGCCTGAAAGAGATAAACAGTAAAAAAAAAAAAAGGAAAAAATTTCTGAAGGCCGAAGACCAAAGATTATCGCTGCCATAAACACGCAAGTGCTTGTTATCATTGCCTTGGTCCTTTGGCTTTGGGCCTCGGCCACGTCTCCTGGAAAGCTCCCCTTCTAGACGAGCTCTCAGGCAACCCACCCAATGGTCAGTGTCTCGCCCTCCTTAATGGACCACTAAGGGACGAACCCAACTTCGGCCTGAGAATGACTGCCCCTCAGACTTCAGAAGTCGGCACCAGCGGAAGAGGCCCTCGGAGGAGATGCTCTGCGGCATGGGGCCTCAAGCACCTGAACTGCCTCGGCGGTAGGGCCTTCGGATCTAAATTCTTCCTTGGGAGGGCCTGGGAAGTCGAAGCCCCTCTTTTCTTGCCTTTCGGTTGCTTCTGCTGGGCGTCTCAGGCCCTGGCCTCCTTTAGTTGGGCCTGCCTCTCGACCGCGGTCGCTCTTGCTTCTGCTCTCAAAATTTGCACTGCAGAAAAGAGGATAAAGATCAGTACGAGAATGCTAAATCCGAAACAAAAGTAGTTGCAAACCTAGGATTCACCCGGGCTAAGCCCGAACTGGAACAGGAAGGCATCCGACTGGAGGCTACTAAACTCGACAGGCCGATGGAGGGTCTTGTCCTTAGCAATCGACAGTGACTCTGCATCTGTCCCGAAGAGGGTAGGTGCAGAGTTCACGTCCTTTAGGTCTGGGATGTCCCAAGTATTACCGAAGGGGAACCTTTTGGACACCCTCACGAAAAAGAACTTCGACTTCCAACCGTGTATCGAGGTCGGGTATTGGTTCAGAAATCGGAGGTCTTTCCTAGGGCAGAAGTAGTACCAGCCCGAGTCCCCCTTGCTGGAACTGAGATACAAACAATTGAGGAAGAGTGGAAGGGAGAGAGGTCTCCCCATCCGAGAGAAGAAGACAATGAAACTCAGGACTTGCCGCCACCCGTTCAGGGTCAGCTGGGCTGGAGAGATGCCATAGTGCCGGAACACCTGGCTGAAGAAAGGGTGAAGGGGGAGCCGAAGCCCGGCCTTGAAGGCATCCCGATAGAAGCAAATCTCCTCAGGATTTCAGTAGCTTGCTCTATCTTTGGGCCTCGGTACCCGTAGGACGAACTCGTCCGGTAGGCCACATGACACGTGGAGCTCCATCAACTTCTCTTCGGTCATGGTCAAAACTATATTCCTGGCTTCGACCTCTAGGGACTCGTTTGTGTGGGCCCTAGAGTCGAGAAGCCCCTCCCTAATCCCTTCACCGCTCATGTCACTGGCGGTAGAGGACGAGGAGACATCCGAAGATGTGGATGTGGAGGACGAATCCGAAGACATCCCTCGGACCTGACCGGGACTACGATGCCTAGAGACCACACCCTTGGATGACGAGGGGTCACTACCTAAAGAGCTGGATATGACTTACTTCTGAATGACTGGCCGAATCGAAAGTCAGACAAAGTTAAGGACGAAGGACGAATGGTCAGAGAAATGAGTAGAAGATCACAAAATGAGAGAGTGTGACACTATTTGTAGGCAATAGTGCATCGATACGACTCCCCAGCATTCTTAAATGCAGTACACATCATCTACGCACGATTCCCGAAGTACACTCTAGCAAAGCGCACGAGCAAATCACCGCACCTGGACTCGCACTGACTTAATCGAAGGTTACAATCTCAGTTGGGATCTCGTGCCAAGGCCGAGTGAACCTGATCGAAGGTCACAACCTCGGTAGGGTGCTCAGGCGAAGGCCGAGTAGACCTGACCAAAGGTCACAATCTCGATTGGGAGCTCAAGAAAAGGCCGAGTGGACCTGACCGAAGGTCATAAATTCGATACGGAGCTCAGGCGAAGGTCGAGTGGACCTGATCGAAAGTCACTACCTCGGTAGGGGGCTCAGGAAAAGGCTGAGTGGACCTGATCGAAGGTCACTACCTTGGTAGGGGGCTCATGCCAAGGTCGAGTGGACCTGACCGAAGGTCACAACCTTGGTAGGGAGCTCAGGTGAAGGCCGAGTGGACCTGACCAAAGGTCACTACCACAATAGGGGGCTCAGGCAAAGGCCGAGTGGACCTGACCAAAAGTCACAACCTCGGTACGGAGCTCAGGCAAAGGCCAAGTGGACCTGACCGAAGGTCACAGTCCTGGTAGGGTGCTCAGGCGAAGGCCGAGTAGACCTGACCGAAGGTCACAATTTCGGTTGGGAGCTCAGGCAAAGGTCGAGTGGACATGACCGAAGGTCACAAGCTCGATAGGGAGCTCAGGGGAAGGCTGAGTGGACCTGACCGAAAGTCACTATCTCGGTAAGGGGCTCAGGCAAAGGCCGAGTGGACCTGACTGAAGGTCACTACCTCGGTAGGGGGCTCATACAAAGGCCGAGTGGACCTGACCGAAGATCACAACCTTGGTAGGGAGCTTAGGTGAAGGCTGAGTGGACCTAACCGAAGGTCACTACCACAGTAGGGGGCTCAGGCAAAGGCCGAGTGGACCTGACCGAAGGTCACAACCTCGGTACAGAGCTCAGGCAAATGCTGAGTGGATCTGACCGAAGGTCACTACCTCGGTACGGAGCTCATGTAAAGGCCGAGTGGACCTTACCGAAGGTCACAACCCCGGTAGGGTGCTCAGGCGAAGGCCGAGTAGACCTGACCGAAGGTCACAATCTCTGTTGGGAGCTCAGGCAAAGGCCGAGTGGACATAACCGAAGGTCACAAGCTCGGTAGGGAGCTCAGGGGAAGGCTGAGTGGACTTGACCAAAAATCACTACCTCGGTAGGGGGCTCAGGCAAAGGCCGAGTGGACCTGATCGAAGGTCACTACCTCGGTAGGGGGCTCATGCCAAGGCTGATAAACCTGACCAAAGGTCACAACCTTAGTAGGGAGCTCAGGCGAAGGCCAAGTGGACCTGACCGAAGGTCACTACCTCAGTACGGAGCTCAGGCAAAGGCCGAGTGGACCTTACCGAAGGTCACAACCTAGGTAGGGGGCTCAGGCGAAGGCCGAGTGGACCTGTCCGAAGATTACAACCTCGGTACGGAGCTCAGGCAAAGGCCAAGTGGACCTTACCGAAGGTCACTACCTCGGTACGGGTCTCAGGCAAAGGTCGAGTGGACCTGACCGAAGGTCACTACCACGGTAGGGGGCTCAGGCAAAGGCCGAGTGGACATGATCGAAGGTCACAACCTTGGTACAGGGCTCAGGCAAAGGCCGAGTGGACCTGATCGAAGGCAAGGGCCAAGTGGACCTGACTGAAGGTCACTACCTCGGTACGGAGCTCAGGCCAGAACCGAACATAACCAACCGAAGGCCATGTTTTCGGGACGAATGTCAAAACCTAAGACCGAAGGGGCACTCAAGATAAATTAGATGGTTACTCCCACTAAATGAGCCTCCTAGTGGAAGTTAGGGGGTTGCTGATACGGCAGAATTTGTCACCGAATAAAGTGAGGACACATGGCAACTAAGGGAGGGACGTGTGTCGCCCATCCGATAGAGGCTGCAAGGCTCTAAACCACGTGAAGGGAAGGTTCCCGAAGGGGCAAGGCTCCAAACCACGTGAGCGGAAGATTCCCGAAGGGGGTTTTCGAAACCCTAGGCCCAGCAACCCTATAAGAGGAAACCGAAAAGGGACATAAGGGAGGTACATCGACACCCACCATTACTCCTGTGAATACATTGTTCTGTCGGTCACTAACTTAGGCATCAAAGGACTAATCCCGGAGATACCTCCGGGCCTCTGCCTTCTGTGCTTGTGCAAGATTAGCTTATAGGGGATTTCGATAGTAACATATAGGTTGGGAAGATCTTTGATCCCAAGCTTGCAATCGGAGAAGAGAAGATTTTGGACGGGCCGACACTCCTTCCGAATCTGCTCCCTTGTAGTCTTGATTAATTCCTTCATCGGGCTCACCTAGGCTATGTATGACACATCGTAAGCTTCCATGTCTGGGTGCTTCTCCTCAAACTTTGAGATGTAGTACTCGTTCTCGTCAAGGAAAACGGTGCGGCCATTGTGATTTAGGGCTTTCCAGAAGAGGGTTTCGTGGGTGAGCCCGAACACAAGGAAATTGCTGAGGTTGGAGGGATAGTTGCGGAGGGCTTCGGCGATGGATTTTATCTTGGCAGCGGTCATTTTGCCGGTGGTGTTAGACTTGGCGGCGTAGTGGAGGAGGGCATCTGCAACACTGGTGGACAACCGGGTTTGACCCTTAATTCCTTGGAAAGAGGAGGAAGAGGAGGTGTTGGTGATGAAATCCCTCGTGTTGATTAGGGTAAGAAAGAATGCGAACATGAATAAGGAAACCAAGGCAAGTAAACATAGACGGTGAGACCCAATTTCATGTTGTTGTTGTTGTTGGTGGTGGTGTTCTCAGTTCTGGATTTCAATCTCCAATTTCAAACCAGAGATAAGATTTCCCTGGTTGCAACTCCTCCTCTTCACTGATCACCGACACAAAGTCACCAAATTCCATCTCGTCGGAGTTACATATAAAACTCATGGGATTCTTCTGCAACACTTGCAAAATCGCCGCCTGAGAAGACTTTGTCGAAGAGAGGAGGTGCTGAACCGGACAAAATTGGATGTAAGTGGGGGGTAGGTTTGCTGAAGATGATAATAAAGGAAAAATGGGATTTTCATTAAAATTCTATTCAGTTAACAGACTGACCTACAAAGATCTTATCGGTGTTAACTTTTTGGGTTTAAATATAATAAACGATTTTTCAACGGGAAAAATGTAATATAGGCAAGCGTCAGGGGAGGTTGATGTAAATCAACCTTGTTTTTATTATTTTCCTGCTAGTTTATTTCTTTCATATCTCTGTCATCCAATCCGAATTTTATCTCCAACTTTGCATTTAGCTTTCTTGGTAATAATCTATCAAGAGATCATTGATTCAGTTGATAATATTCTGTTAGTTCCTCTATGCTGATGGAATAAGGGGTGCAACAGGACCGGGTTGCATTGGGCTTCTTAAAACCCTAGCCCAACCCTTAGTCCCCTTAACTAGGCTCTGACCCTAACTCAAGGCCGCAAAACTTTAACCCAGGCCCTACCCTTCAGGGTTCAGCCCAACCCTTACTTGCCTTGATTGGCCCTGATTTTTCAGGGTCAAGTTGGGATGACTCTGACCTTAATTCTTGACCTTGACCCTGATTGACTCTAACCCTGGTTTGCCATCAAGAATCAAGTATACCCTGACCCTGACCCTGACCCTACAAAATATGAAATAACTTAAAAATAAAAAATATTCATAATAAAGAAGAGATAAAAAACACAATTACAAATTACTTGTTATGAGGGGAACATCCTAAAGCAAATATTCGAATAATATAAATAACTCTAACTATTATGATAAACAAAGAGAAGATCATCCTAATAAGGCAAACAATCCGAAGATCTCAAAACCCTTGTCATGTTAAACAAAGAGATCTTTTCATTGGTAAAAAAGGAAAAAGAGATTGGTGAGATCGTGAAATGACTCAATGTGAAATAATATATAAAATTAGGTTAAAATTAGGGTCACAACTAAAGTCATAACCAGGGTCAACATCAAGGACAAAAATCAAGGCCGGGTAGGGCCAAAATCATAGCCAAAAAGTCAGAGCAAAAAAATCAGGGCTGGTTGGGCGGGCCAAAGACATCAACCCTTACCCACCCTGACTCTGACTCTGGGTCAGAAATTTTAGGGCCGGGCCGGCCCTCAAGGCCAAAATTTTTTTTTTTTTTTTTTTTTTTTTTTGATAGGTAGGGAGGGAAGTAGGTAACAGCTAGGAGACTCGAACTCGAGACCTCCTAGTGAGCATGGGTTTTATACACACCACAGCTCACCAACTGCACTAAGCAGTTGTTGTTAGGCCAAAATTTTTTTTTTTTTTTTTAGTCGATACTTGTTCGAGATCAGGGGAGGGCCAAGAGCGGGTCTAGGTCGTCAGGGGCCAAACTTGCAACCCTAGATGGAATCAGATTCGGTTCCTGATTTTCTGGTTTTATACTTTAGCTACCCATCACACCATCTCAGCTTCCATTAAAGTAATATTTCTAGGATGGATTTGGGCTACTCCTTCCCAGAGTTTCATCACAACCCAACGTACTTTAGACTCTTACAACTCCATCGTTCTGGTTAGGCAGTCAGTAAGATTTGTTTTATAATTGAGGGGATCGTTCTTGTTTTCAACCGAATCATTACCCAAAGAGCAGGGAATCTGCCTGATAGGGGCTCCGCCCACCATTATGGCCACTGCCTTCCCTCTCTCTCAATGATTTGAAGTTTTTGTTTTAAATCTCAAATAGATGGCTAAATAGAAGAGTTTGAATCAGGGACTATCATATGGGGAAATTCCCCACATTGTGCTTCCATTTCCAATTACTTGAGCTCGGAAAAAGATTACATGAAAAATTAGTGCCATCGCCTGTGCTTCCTCAAAACCCTAGGCCAAGGTTGTCCAATGTGATTGGGAATTTGGGATCGTAAGGCTGAGATTGGATTTGTTTGAAACATTAAATCGTAGGGTTGAGATCGATTTGGAGATTTTTTTTATGTTGAAAATGATCAGATGGTAATATTGATACCGTTTGAAGAACTCTTGATGGAATCTTTCAGATTAGGGGGAGGGGAGTGATATTTTTCAAACTAACTATGAGGAACATGATAAGTACAGGGAAAGGGCTTCTAAGGAGAGGAGCCGAATCCCCTAGATATAAGGGTGCTAAAATGACTTTCCAGCCCCCTATTGGACGTTTGGGTGCACACTCCAATTGGATCCTAACTGTATCATTTTGTCATTGTCAAGAGCTTTGAGGTCTCAACAGAACTTTTAGTACACATTTGAAATAATAGAATCTTATACTCACTTGAAAAAAATATAATTATATTAAGAGGGCAAAAAGGTAATATCATATTGACCCATTTACTCTCTCTTTCTTTTTTTCTTTCTTTCGTTAATAATAAGACTATTCATTAGAATGTGAATTACAGAAGACATCTATTAAGCAAGCATCATGGAGCCAAGGAGTGGATAGTGGCTAATCTATCCTAACCTTCCGAGCAAAGGAGTCAGCCAAACCATTAGCTGTCTTTGAAACTTGAACAAAGGTGCAGTCAAGGGAGGAGGAAATGAAGACAATATCTGCAATACTAGGAGCCACAGAAAGTGGAGGACGACTACGAGAGCCAGAGAACCTGGTTATCAGACTCAACAATTAGGTGGTCATAGACTCATAGCTGTCCTCGATAGTTTGGAGAAGAGCTGTACGCACAGCCAAAGCTTCACCACAAAGAAGTCTGGAATAGGAGCCGGTTCAGAAGCAAGCAATAAGAGGATTCCAGTGTAAGATCTGAAGATAAATCCCAGACCCCCCCCCCCCCTTTATTCTATAGTCCCAGTGGGCAAAGCTGTGCTCTAGTGATGACATCCAAAGGGGTCCAATGCTGCTGACTAGTAGTAAAAGTCATAATGAGCCTTTCAAAGATACCAGGCAAGAAAGAGCAGAGAGAGATTATCTCACGTTGGATCTTCTTCCCAGTGTAACCAAGGGAATTTAAGCTCGTAATCCATTGATGTATGTTGGGATCAGTCGCTGAGGGAGAGAACGAAAGTTGACATCCAAACCATACGCCTTAGCAAACGGCAATCAAAAATAATGTGATCAATAGTCTCATCCGGAGCTAGCACATTGTTAATCCAGAGCGGCATTACAATGTGCAGGTAGCAAGGCCACCGGCACAAGCACACCAAAGGAAGCTCCTAATTTTGGGAAGGGTATGGCATGACCAGATGGTTTTCCAAACAATTGCGGGGCAGAGTACCAACTGTCCACACTGCCTCCTCTACATTCTTGACAGCTCATCTTACCTCATGTATGTTCTTGACAGCTCATCTTTGTCTCAGTAAAGTGTTTGAGTGCCATGTTTCAATCAGGCGATACAATAGATGAAAAGGGCTGTTGATTGGGTATGGTTGATATGCTAGAATTTATCAAGACCAATTAACTGGGTCAGATAATCACAACCATGGATAGAATCTTTCCCAACACAGAAAAACTATTTGGATTGATATCTCTGAAGCCTTGTGTTCCCCTTGGCATCATCAATAAAGATTCTATTTATCAAAAAAAAAAAAATTGGATTGGTAAAAGGCTCTAAGCTCTACAAAACCCAATTCAGGGATGGTCCAGATGGCTTGTACCTGGGGTTTAAACAATTACAAGAAAAGGCCAAACACATTATGACAAACTAGCTTCAATTAAAATGATTTCAAGACAAGATGTGCATATGGAACAAGTAAAATAACATCTTGTATTCATGACATATATTTGGACCACTTTGATAACGTTTTTGTCATTTCTATTTCAAGAAACGACAGAAACACAAATTTCCGTTTTTAGAAATAGAAACGAAATTGAAGATGTTTAATTAGTCATATTTCTGGAAGTCGATAGTAACCAACAAAAGAATGACCACGAGTCATTTCCCAAAACGACGAAACAAGTTCAACTTGAACTTGTTTCACCTGGATCGTTTCTTGAGCCATAAATAGGTAGAAATTTCTATTTCTATTTTTAAAAACAAGTGAAACAAAACAGTTTTATCAAATGCTTTTTGTTCTGCTTCTACCGTTTATGGATACAGAAATAACAGAAACGCATTTCTTGAAATGTTGTCAAACGGACCCTTTGAATAGAATAACCTGAAAACACATCAACCAACTAGTTCCAAGTAACTGATAAACCAGTTACTCTTTCTTACAAACAGTAGTGCACTGCATGAAGTAAAGCCAACAATTGTAATTTATCACCATTACAAAACGAGTTCCAAAACAAGTCTTTAGCAGCCATTTCAGAGCTTTGCCATGAGCCCATTCTGAAGAGGTTTTGCCACTCCATTGTCCTTCAGTTCCAGGTCGCTTACACTGGGTGGGACATCCACTGCTGGAGAGCAATTGAAGAACCCATGTGGCTGCAGCACATACATCATAAGCATCAGAATTGGACCGATAGTACCCATCAGGACAGAACCACATTATATCAAGCAAGTGGTCTCAAAAAACGAGCAACAAATAATATATTCAATGAAAACAAACATATATAATGATAAGGGAGAGGGTTCCTCACAAAGACAATGTGTTTTTTTTTTTTTTTTTTTTTTTTTTTTTTGGGGGGGTGGGGTGTGGGGGGAATCTCCCATGCCACACCAATCACAGTAGGAAATGATTTCGTCAACAGGGGGCATGGGGAAGCATTGCCACACTATCGGTGTAGGGATCATTTTCCCTAATTATAAACTTTTCATTATTATGGTATGGACAACCTTTAAATAGAGATGAATAAATCAGACAGAGAGGATATGAGAGAGCACTAGTTTCCTATTTTTAATTTGAATATTTTTATATGAAAATTTGTAACTCAAGGATCACAGTGTCTCCTATGCCTCAACTTTTGGCATGGTTTGAGCTTCCATGGATCTCAGGTTGGTAATCTCAGTTTAATTTAGGGATACACTTATTATGGTAGTCCTAATCACGTTTAATTTGAAATTCTAATTTTACTTCAGTACTCCTAATTTCTTCTGTTTTAATCACTGATGCAACAAATTCAATGGGGTTGGAAATCCAATACTTTGGACTTCAGAAGAGTTACAACCATAATAGCGGCTGTACATCAATCAGAACAGGAGTTTTAGTCCTATGAAGGATACATGAGGCCTTATTTCCTTTCTATGTAACCGAATGTGCTCAAGTTTTCACCTAGTTTGTGACCATCTGCTTTAACCATGGTGCTGGTCAAGTTTTCATCCAAAAAGACAAATGGAAAATGCAAGTTCATGCAGTAAGTAAATATATTTCATGCTGACATTACCCTAGGTTTAATAGAAGTGACGATTCTGAAAAACATGGTCAAGTAATTTTCAGAATTAGTTTTTCAGAATTAGCCTTACAACATCATAACAGTATAACAGTGCATCAGCTGGCTCAGCAGTGGGCCCTGCAGTATGAAGCAGTAGAACCCACTTTATTGAACGGCTGAGACAGTTCGATTTTCAGGATTAGCCTCACAACATCATAACAATATAACAATGCCATAGGGCTAGCATTCCTCAAGAAGTTTAATATACTACATGCTACTCTTGACTAGAAACAACAGGCAACATACTCTGATTAGAGCTGTCGAGCATAATCAAATCCAAACACACCACCAAATTGAATTTAAGAAATTGTAGGAAAGATTCAGTAAAGTTTTCTGTGTGCATTACCGCAAGCGTAAAGCCAATGCGCTCCACTGGCATGACTGGCCAGTCTTCCAGTCTAGGAATGTGCGTAATTCCAAACACATACCTGAAACAAATTGACAAAATGAACACGTTCTGATCAAATAATTCACTTCTAGTAAATGAAGTCAAAGTAAAAAACAAATGGACTTTAAGGAATACACAACAAATCATCTCGGTGTCAAACTAAAGATTATGCTGTTTAATCTAAAACACAGATGTTACACAATTATATCAGTGTCAAACTAAAGATTATGCTCCATAAGCAATCCTGGTTTAAGGTAGCCAGGACCAACAGGATAGGATTCCATCAAACAACTTTGATGGATGCAGATGAATCTTCTGAGAATCCAGGACAGTTTAGGGTCGGTAACACAAACAAGTATTTTTAAAAACCATTCTAATGCTCTCTGGTCCTGAAGGAGTATGAGACCCTCTCATAAGCAAAGATTTGAGTTCTTTGCAAAGGAGATAAAAGACCTCAAGACTTTGGCTTCTATAGGTTGACTGCTGAGGGATATTCCAGCACTGATATCAAGGATGTCTTAAAAAATTAGGTGCTTCAACTGTCAAAGGAAATTCTAGCACTAATATTGCATGTTTCACAACGAAACCAATGGCTGGTACATTAATGAGGAGAAATGCAAATTATGGTTTCAAATTCCAAATAAAGAATATTTAAAAAATGATAAAAATATGCACAGGGAACAATATGCAAATTTAAGGAAGTGCTCATCATGCATCTCAAATTGGAACTAACCAGAGAACTATATCTGATTCTTCAAGAGACCGGTCTTTCTTGACCCATGTAGCCAATCCCTCACCAGCACGTGGATTTTGATTAGGAAACTCTCCACCAGGATACATTTCATCACGTGCATAAGATGTGACCCAAAGATTATGCTTCAAAAAAGCAGCTCTTCTCAAAAACTTTGCCTCGGCACCAGCTAATGGCAAACAGTTTGAACCAGGTATTAGCTTATAGCCCGTTAACTGGCCGGTCCTGTTTACAGTTCTTGTGTTCCTGATCTGGAATATGAATGGCGTGTACCAGCAATAAGATAATTAAATTCCTGAATCAATAATAATGATAATAATAGTGCCCCGCTATAACCTATTAGTGCTTCCCAAAAAAAAAAAGGACCACCAAACCAAGAAGCATCTATTTCAATTTTTAAAACCTGAAGACATGTCTGGTTGATTCAACCAGTTTGACTACGATTACGTAGCCTCACAGTGTAAACAATGAGAATGCACCTACATACCTGTTCCAATATTTCATTAACAGAGATACAATAAAATTTACGAAGAAAAAAAAAACAACCATTGGAGGAGAAGAAAGCCTGCTTTCTGTCACATGTCAAATTTTAGGCCCCAATTCAATTGCATGGCCCACCTTACATTGCAATTTGCTAATGTTTTTCAACAGTACAAAATTTTTCAAAGAATAGGTGGTTCTTCATTCTTTCTCACTACTTTATTTAGACAAATGAAAGAATCAGATTCAAACTCAAAACTTAAAAAATGAGCATGGAAGATTGGGGCTACTTGTCATTAAAATTTGAGTCCCACCAACCTTGCCATGTGTCAAAATCATGTCCCCTCATCCCAAATGTGATCTTATATTCTATAAGGAAATATAGTAGTAATCATTCACCAGTTATCTCTAACTAAAACTATTAAAATAAATTTTGAGGATCATGAAGTTTCAAAACTTTAAAGCAACTACTATCAAAGATTCAAAAATATATTATGAGGAAAAGCTGTACTTGTGCCCTTCACTTAATGGTAGATACTGCCCTCTATGGCTCTATAGAGTCAGAGTAAAGGGGCAGAACAAGGCCTTGTAAACAGCGATAACCAAATGGAATAAGCTGAATTGAGTTGATTTGGGTTAAGTTTAGCCAATGTCTATAGCATTTACATAACTAAGAAAGATCTGAGTCTACCTTAGGAGTGGAGTGCACATAGAGGCCAAAACTTGAAAAAGCAAAAAGTTAAGACCTGAACAGGTCAGGATTTAGGTTCCAAATAGAGGATAAAGAAAATAAGGTTCAGCAATTACCACCACACACCCCCCACTCCAACCTTTGGTATATTATTGAATAGGTTAAACAAATACCCAACTAAGAAACAAAGTAGAGGACTACTAGAACCACCATACTATGAATGCCTTACAATCCAATGGCGAGCTGACAAAGGATCACAATCACGCATTGCTTGAAGTTCAGATCTGAGCAGTTCTTCTTCAGCATAGAATGCATTGTTGTGAACATTATCTTTTCCTGGTTCTTCGACTTTAACATTCAGCTCAACCACCTATAAACGCTGATATTATCAGAACTGATAAACAGCAACAATGCATCCATATTTACGAATTACAGAAGTTGGTTTAAGAGCTATAACTCTAAGTAAGAAAGTTAAAGAGGAATTGCAGAACACACTGCGTCAAATATTGGAAACAAAACAGCATTGATCAAAAAACATAAAACAGGAAGTTTACTCATGGCATAGGCTGGGTTAAGGCTCTCTATGACAATTTTATCAAAGATTTGTTAGGAGACAAAATAGAATTATGGAAAGCTAATAATTGAGAGAAATATATATACCAGAATTAAAAAATGATTATGCAAAAAAAAAAAAATCCACAAATAGTGACTAGGAAACCATCTTCATTTATAATGAAGAAATATCAGTATTTCCTCAATCATAGTTCCATTTTCAATAATGAAATATCATTTTTTTCTCGAGCACAGTTGAGAACTTGAGAACCATAATCTAATTTGGAAGGCAAAAGGCAAAATGAAACCATCTGGAAAGATTTTTTCCCTTTGGACCAAGGGGATGGAAGAGTTGCACACCAAAAACACATCTAAACACAGCATTCATGAAGTTTACAGGAACTTACCTGATTGAATGGTTCACCGGGCTTACAATCAACAGCCATGTCCATCCGAGCAACAAAGAAGTGTTGATGAACTGGTGCATATAGTCCTGGTGCAATAGTTGTACCATATTTTCTGGAGTCCCCCGGTTGCAGTGCTCCCAAGCTAAGAATACCTGTTAGTTTAACCTCAGCTTCAATCTTCCCATCCTGTAACAGAAACCCATACAAGTATTAGTATAAATTTTAAGGATCATACATGACCCACCACAGTAAAAAAGCTAATCATCATTGAACTAAAAGAAGATAGCAGTGGACTAGTTCAACTGAAGTTCAATATGTCCAAATCCCATTGGATTGGTAATTTGTATTGTGCCTCTTGATAACTCATGTGGTTGCACAGTGACCATATAAAGCCAAGAAGCAATAGGAAAAGTTAGTCTGATACAACACTGAGACTTTATTCAAACCTGCTAAGTAATGCTACAATCATTGACAAGGCAAACAATCCACGAAATCCATTCTCTTCTTTTCCAGCTTATGAGCAGAAACAAACCAATGGAAGTAACATCAATATGTTTAACAGATACAACATCCAGAGCTTTAAATTTGGGGTGGCAAGTGTACCGGCTGGGCCAGTCCACTACAGCAAATAAGTACTTTGTGCAGCCCAGCACCCGGTCTGGTGGGGGAAAAAATAGTTCTGGCCTGGCCCAAAATGCAAACAAGGCCATAAAGGGACAAATTGGCAGGCTAAAAATTACAAAAGAATTATATAAACAATGACTTTTAGCATTTAACTGAAAATGTATTACATGGAGAGAGAATCCTCAACTATGAATCCAGAAGGAAGTTAAGAATAAACTGCATACGTAGATATGTATGAGCAATTATGTTAGAATTAACAAATATTATGCACATAACTACATTAAAATTCCAGGCCAGGCAAGGGCAGATATTGCTATCACCTGCACAGAAGATTGCATCTACTAAGTTCTTAACCATATTCTAGGACAGGCTAAGCCAAAATGTGAAGCCCAGGACCAGCCTGGCCTGATGATACACATTGGGACATCAGACCAAGTAGGCCTAGATCAGATGGGACTGGAAATTGCCAACCTTTTAAGCACAAGATTTTCATCTAGTAATCAATCACTTAAGAGTTTTTTATTGCAATGCTGCTTGAGCAAATCTTTTATCTGTTTGGATATAAGGGCTTCACCTGGCACGCAGTAGGATTTCAAAAAGAGTTACGGTTGAACATAGTCAAAAGAAGGTATTCTTCTTAGAGGATAAAAAATTTAGTACATCATAGCTTCAATTTACATGTTACAGAAACACAATGAGCCCACAAACAATAACAGGAACAGAAAGTAAACACATACCACCACATACTAAACCAAAATAAGGAGACATTCTTAGCCTACCTGATAGAAGTGCCAGAAAAATCCATACTCATAATTAGCAACAGTACATATGAAAGACACGGTCAACCGTCGAGACCGTCGAACTTCTGCCAACCCTGTTCTCCAATCTTGATGTTTCCATAGGATACCATTGTCCTCTTCGTGCAAACAAACACAATTTTCAGTTGTCTCAACACCTCCAGTGAAGTTTGTAAAGTGAGCATCAAAGTATTTGATATAGCCTAAACAATCACATCCCTGAGATCATAAACAATTTTGAGATGAGAATCAGTTTGAAAAAGGATCAGGGCAGTTCCCAACACAAAGGGCCCGTTTGATAACGTTTCAAGAAACGGAGCAAAAAGCGTTTGATAAAATTGTTTCGTTTCACTTATTTTTAGAAATAGAAATAAAAATTTTTACTTATTGCTGTTTCTGGAAACGACTTGTGGCAATTCTTTCACTGGTTACCATCGACTTCTATAAACATGACTTATCAAACACCTTCAATTCCGTTTCTGTTTCTAGAAACGGAAATTTATGTTTCTGCCGTTTCTTGAAACAGAAACGGCAGAAACGTTATCAAACAGGTCCAAACAGTCCAACCAAAACAACATACGAAGTATCAAGAGAGTGTCTAACCTTCTTAAGAGAATGAGCATTTTTTCCTAGGCCATCTTCACCGGCATCAAACGCATTCTTCCTGTAATGTGGCTCATTTGGATCCCCATATGGTACCACCATCTCAACAAAACTCAACCTGTGGGCTACAGACCTTCGACCCCGACTACCATCAAGATATGAAACAGAATAGATGACCAGACCCTCCCTTGGAGTGAAGCCAATACGAAAATTCCACTGAAAACCAGAAAAGGTAGATATGCTTTTTTATTTGAACTGTTAAAACTTCAATACGTAAAAAAAAAAACTAATAAGCTACTAGGACTAGCTAGGACATACCTTCTGCCATTCCACAAAGTAACCATTTACACGAAAGCTTGGACCTTCAGGCTGAAAAATTTGTAGAGGTTTCACATCACTACGGTCCACACCTCCTCGTGTTTCACCAGAAGTATAATTCCTTAATGGGTCAGCTGGAGGTAAAGGCACAAGTTTACGGTCTTCAAACTCAACAACTACCATATTTTGCATATCAACAAGAACATAAATGCCTTCAACTGGACGAGCATAACCATTTTCCATAGGACAGTCACTCTCAGTTCTACAGAAAATAAGAGGTTTAGCAAGCCTGCGGCTAGGAGCATCAGCCTCACTATGATAACCAACACACCTGTAAAAGAGTCAAAGGCCAAAGTGTTAATAGGGGGTCACAACCAAAATTAGCAACATATCCCCGTAAGTTTACATTAAGATATCAAGATGCAGGATGAACTAACCAGGCATCTACCATCACAAGATCCATGTCCTCAATACCCCTCTTCTTCATGGCCTCTCGAAATGGAGGATAATCTTTAACAACAGCTTCACATTCAGCATATTCCACAGCATCCTGAAGAAATGAGAAAAATGATCAAGAAACATCTTCTTGGGCCCAAAAAAATAAAAAATAATAATAATAATAATAAATTCTTGATTTATTTATTCAAGCTGTTGAAAACTAAGTCGATAAATTGCTTGAACACCTGACCTAAAAATACACCCAATAAAATAAATGGTCCTGGTGTTTGACAATCAAGTCATTATACCTCTTCAAAAATAAAATGGAAAAAAAAAAAAAAAAGATTATTTAAACACACCCAAAATACAACTCCGCTCAACACAAACAGTTCTATTCAAAGCTGTACTTGTTACTAGTCCTAAGCTATGCATATCCCAAAATGAAGATAGAATAAAAAGAAAGTAACTGGAATTGCCATACACTTCCATTGACATTCACAGAACCATTCTTTATCATAATTTTTTCCCAAGGTGTAAATCAACCAGGCATATCAGAGACATCAATTCAGACATCACTGAATTAGAATCTAATGGTTTAATCCTTTGGTAAATATGAAATCATCTTCAAAAACTGTTGCACAGTTCAAGATCAGTGTTGTCAAGGCATGTGCAAGGTAACAAGGCAGCCCATGGGGCTCTAGACAATACCAGACTATTTAAGCTTACAAAGTAGTCACCTAGAGTAGGCATCTAGACAATAAACTGGGCATAGTTATTGGCTAGGCACCCACCTGATAAATTTTTTTTTAAACATATGCTTCTTGAACAGGCTTTGGATGCTAAATAAAATAAAATAAGTTGGCTCATGATACACCTATCACTGACTTCATTTAATCAATTTAGCTTGAATTACCTTTCAGGCTACTACCCTAGACCTAACTTCAACATTGGAGACCAAAGATTCAACATTCAGATGGACTGCAATCCTAGCCTTCTATGATGTAGATAAGTCACTTAATGGGCTTATTTTATTGCAAATAAGCCTTGGGTTGGGTTATGTATGTGTTGAGACTTTAATCCCATGGGTTTTCTTTGTAATGAACACTTTAATGGGCCTAAAATATGGGTAGAAAGTAGGAAAACGAGATTTTATTCATTAGCTTAGTTAGAATCCTGTTTTGAGTCTATTTCCTTTGTTCTTTCAATTTGAGTCAGTTTAGGTCTCCCCATTAGTGAATGACCAGTTACTTATCTACTCCATGTTGGAGTTCTAGTCTAGTCATATTTGGAGTCCAACTCCTATTATGTAAGGTCTAATCCTACTTGGAGTCTAACTCCTAGTTAGGTTATGACTGCTAGTCTGCCCTCTTTATATAGAGAAGCTAATGTACTCTAATTGAACAGATTTGAAGAATGATGAATTGAGTTAATGTTTGATAGCCTTAGGGCTGTGAGTGATTCTTCCCCTCCCCCTTCTTTATGCGATTTCTCTCCCTCCCTGGTTGGATTTGTGCAACATCTAATTGTGTGATCCCTTCCTCCCCTTGCTATTCTGATTTCTTCTCTCTTCCCTAAGGCCCTCTCCATCATTCTAAAATCATAATCCCAGCATCTATATTTGTGCATCTACATACTATTTATGTTCTCCGTCCTCTCTTGTTCATATATGCAGGAAACAAGCTGTAAATATGCCCGAAAGTTGAGTCCACAAGAGCCAATTAGTGATCTTAGCAATATTGTCCAAAATGTCGAAGGAAACTAATAAATACCATGGGAGGTTGCACATCTGGAATAACTTGGGATGAAACAACTTTGCCCCTATGATGTCCACCCCTAGTTGCTGCATGTACTTCTGTTAGCTCAACAACCCAGAGGCTTGTCTCATTCGATTGTTTATTGTACACAACAAGTCTCGCACGCCTTGTTGGAAGCTTACTAGGAATTATAGGTCCACCCTTTGTTTTTGGAAGTAATGAAGGCTGGAAAGGAGGAAAGAAATAGGCATCTGCCAATGCAACAACATTTTTATCGGGTTCCAATAAAACCACTTCAATAAACCGCATGCTATCTCTAACCTGCAAAAGGGAAAACAATAGCAACTACTGAGAAATAACAGCAGCATAAAAGAGAAAGTAGCAATATCCCCTTTAGAAACAATCTCATTGTTCATTATTTTATTATCCAATTTCCAAGAAAATAATAATAGCAGAATTAACCTCAGGAGTAGCTCCAGCAGCTCTAACAGTTGCTACTGCCACTGAAATTTCAGCAGCAGACAGAGGGTCCAAAGGATGGCTGGATTGAGCCCTCATCATGACTACCCCTGGACAAGCATAGAGAAGAAATCGAATTAATTAATCAACCAACAGAGACATACACCATCCATTATATGTAAGAAAATGGAGTTTAACAAGATTAAGCAGTTGCAATAAGAAAGCATCCAAGAGAAACATGGTTTCTCACTTTTCCCTTACGTATCACTGTGTGTAATACGCCAAACCTCCACAAAAATATAGTAAATCGCAGGGAAATTAATGGACACACGACATACATGTGATATTGAGAATCTGTATACCCTTTTATCTGCAAATTTAAGAATTTACTCTCCATGACTTCAAGGGTTGATTGCTCTGGATAGTAACGTGTAATCCAATATCCCAAGAGGTATGATCAAGATTGGGTGATCATATAGTGCAGTCAGTGGATAAAGGAATCTGTCCCAATCTAGTCCAGGATCAGCCAGAACCAATCGGGACCCATTCCCCATCCTGAAAACCCTGTCATTTCCACCACACACACATAAAAATGAGCATGCAAACATTAACAGTGACAGATTCAATCCTAATG
Organism: Macadamia integrifolia; assembly: GCF_013358625.1. Classification (NCBI taxonomy): domain Eukaryota; kingdom Viridiplantae; phylum Streptophyta; class Magnoliopsida; order Proteales; family Proteaceae; genus Macadamia; species Macadamia integrifolia. Next base: position 38,201,746 of record NC_056561.1, on the reverse strand, counting down.
TGGAAACATTTTACCATCTTTTCTATTATAACGGGAAAACACAGAGTGTTGCTCCCGTCTTAAAAGGCTGAATGCCACTCATATTGCACATAGACATGCATTGTACATGCTAGAATCAGGGCATTTGAGGAGCTAGATTCACCATGCAAAATGTATTCATGACATTAATTTCAACACATGTACACACAGATGGTAATCCACATCAGTAAAAACATGTAGCCAAGAATTAGCAAATCTGTATTCACACAATTTCTAAGAGATACCAAAAGGTTGGGAGGTTGGGAGGTGGGAGGTGGGAGGTGGGAGGTGGGAGGTGGGAGGTGGGAGGCAGAGGAAATTGATCAAATCTAGGTTTTGCAGCATTAAACTGGTACACCAATGAGAAATACCTTTCAATTCAGAAAGACCAACAACAATATTGAATTAGACAGCCTCACCTGATTACTGTAATACAAGTAGACAACCGCAGTCATGATCTAATGGAACAACAATTATACCAAATTCTGCGTATTTTCCCTTATGTGATTCATCACTTATCTTCAACCTTCAACTCTTCTATGGAAGATTATTAAAAAAAAAAAAGAAAAAAGATATAACTACCAGATACTGGTAGTTTTAAACATTCAGAATATATCCAGTATTCAAGTGACAAACAGAACCAATGAAACAAGCCCCCATCTCTATTACCACTGATTTTTCCATCCTGCAGAATCTTTTGAAAATATTTATTAAGAAACTAAAAAAAAATTAATCTAAAGTAGCTGAGTAAAAGAAATGACTAAACATCAACATAACCAGTCAATGTCCTCTGTGACATTATGGTCAGTTGACTCTACCCTTTGATTATGGTCAGTTGACTGCGTCCTTTGGGTCCTCGCAAGACTTGTCTTTGGACTTTGAGAAACCATCAAATGTTCACACTTCAATGAAATAATAAGTTCTACAGGCACCATCAAAGAGTACAAGCCTTCCATGTAAAATCACTTGTTACCGACAAATTCAAAATTTTGTAAAGAGGAGCAACAATTGGTAACTTCCAACTCCCAATTTTTTTCATATTGGAAAAAGGAAAAATGGTTTATTTTAAGAGCTACTTGACAAAAGATTAACCTTAAGATCTAAGCTAACTACATCGACCGGGGTGCACATCCAGGAAACAAAATTACTGCATGAGATCGTTTCCATCTCACAGAATCATAGTTGATCTTGGATGCTTATTTTATTTTATCTGATCCCTCTTCAATCACCAGATCAATACTTATTGGACACAAACCACCACCACCACCCACCCCCCCCCCACACAAAAAAAAAAAAAAAGAAAAAAACACACACACACACACACAAACGCAAAAAGGGGGTAAAAGATCAAGGTTCTGAAGCTTATTCCGGCTTAAATTGCCACCGTAGCACAGAGAAATATGCTAACACGAGCTGTTAGTCGGGAGTTGGGACCATAAGGTGACGAATGGATTTTGGATGAACCTTCAGCAACTTTAATTTTTTATATTCTTGGAAAATTCTCGTTCTCCGTGTTATGTGTTACTATCGGATGCAAACAGAGCGATCTATCCAACATGAGCATGGGAAAGACGAAACTAAAAAAAGGCGAAAATAATGACATGCAAAATGAAAATGCAAGATATTCTAAAACTAGAGGAAAACCTTACTTTATAAAGTCAAGGGTAAAACGAAAAAGAATAGAGATATGATGTGCATCCAATCAAGAGCATGATCAACATCAACTAGATGATACCTTTGGAAGAAGCTGCAGCAGAAGCTTCAGGGATGGAATCAACGGGATGAATCAAAGTCGCCATAGAATCTCTTTGGCTCTGCTGATCATCAATCTGATCACCAGTTGCAACAGTCCATTCCTGAACAACCTCGGCAGAAGATGCAGCAACAGATGGTACCTCTCGTCGCAGGGGACCAGACTTTTTGGTGTTAAGACAGCAAGACGTCGCTTTTTCCGAAGTTGTGGCCATTGTAGAGGGTTTGCAAGCTCACCGAATCCGCCGTAGTAACTTCCAATGCAATCCACTGACATACAGCAAATCTCAGGATACCTTACCCTGTCCACCACCACCACCACCCCCTCCCCCACACCACTCTCACTCTCAGTTACTCTCTCCCTCTCCTTCTCTCTCTCTCTCTCTCTCTCTCTCTGCGTGACTCCACCACTCTCACTCGCTCTCGACAACCTTAAATAATGGATTGAATAAGGGATTGGAAACAGGATCAAAGCAGAAGACGAGGTCTAAACAGAGAAAAAATAGGGTTTACAGAACCGATCAGTCTATATCTACGGACTATATCTTCATGAAAAAGAGGGATATAAGAGTAACATATCGCTTTCAGGGTGGTTTTGGCAAATCCTGTTCGTTTGGCTGATGAATCGGATTTCTTTTTGAAGGGAAAAGAAAGAAGAAAAAAAAAGTTGATTTTCTTGATTTTGTTTGGTATGATGGGAAGATGGGGGGATTTCACTTTCACGTGCAGTTTCCCACTCCCAAGCCTTACTTTTCTGGTATATAAGTAACAGAAGATCCGGTTTTCCCTTATTAAAATCCTTATAGAACAGGGTGCTTATCACTTTATAGTTTATAGTCCTACACAATCAGATAAGAGCTTGTTGATTTACCCTCAATGTTAAATAAATAATAGACAAAGAAAAAAGAAGAAAAGGTGTTGTGGGACTAAGAGTCAATTGTTTAGGGCATGAGGGCATCTACTTTGTCAATTGCCAGCACATAGTTATGCTGTATTGCTGTGGGTGGTGGCCTGTGGGTCCCTTTTCTATTTTTTTAGTGATGGTGGCTGTTCAATAGCCTTCACCAACTTTTCAGGATAAAAAATGGAAAAATTATATGATTATCCACTTAAACTTTTAATTTATAAAAATATTTAAAATTAAATTTAAGGTTATAAAATTACATTATCTTGATTCTCTTTCATCTTCTATATACAATAAGGTTTTTTTGTTATCTAAAACTTTGAGTGAGTAGTTTTGTAAGCCTAGATCTGATTTTGGGTTTTTTTTTTTGCTAACTACTGGTATAGTCCAGTGGGCAAGTAATGAAGAGCACTAAACACCCCCGTATGAGTAACCCAAGGTATGCCTAGTGAAAGTCGAACTTAGGACTTCTAAGTTTACGACTCGTACCAAGTTTGTTGATCACCAACAGTGCTACCCCCTTGAAGCAGTATTTTTGTTAAGAAATATTGAGTGAGTAGTTTTATAGGCCTAAATCTGATTTTATTATTTTTGTTAACTAAAACTTTAGGTGGATAGTTTTGTCAAAGGAAACTCAAAAGTGGTTAATCATGTAATTTCTCATAAAAAATGAGAAGTGTTTCTTGTGGGACCTGATGAGAGCGCATGAGGAAACATCCACAAATTTATTATTTTTCATTTCATGGGGACGCAGCCAATAATTTTGCCCCCATGTGTCTGATACAGGTACCACTCTCCCACATAAAAATAAAAAGGAAAAAAGTTCCCCAAGCAACGAGAATTTTACTACATGGTATTAGTATCATCGATCACCGTCATGGTTTTAGATATCAGTCGTATGTATTGTTATCAATCAACACAAATACTGATCCGAATAAATTATTAACACGGCATGAAATTCGAGAAACACCATGTCCAAAGGGTATGGTATCGGTATCTTTGAAGTCAAAATTGTCCAACTAATATTGTTGATCATAGTATGGATTCCAATACTAGTATTGCTGATATCGAACATAAAATGACACCTAAAACCACGATTATTGTCGATACTGATATGAATCAATTGTATTGAGCTTGAATAGATAATTTATCCCTTAAAATACTAATATGAGACTTTTTGGACCATTTTCACATTGATATGGTATCAATCAAATATTGATATAAAAAATACGATCAATCCAATCCTGAATCCTGATACCTAAACTCATGTATGCAGTCTCAATTACACATGATTTTATTTTAAGCCTGAATTCTCCACTACACTAGAGTGGGGATGAATATGCATGCCAAAACAATAGCGTTGTAAAAAATGTACCATTTAAATTAGCCGACATAAGTCAGAATTTCAGAGCATCAAGGAATATCAATTTGGACCCCACATCTCATTATGTAATGTAAAGCTAACGTCTTTGATGATAAACCTTTTTTTTTTTTTCATTATTTTTTCTTTTCTCTTCTAACCATGTGGCCCTACAAGATATTGTTCCCCCACACCGATATTGGTGTGGGAACCTTCTCCGGAAAAAGTAAAATAACAAAAAAAGTAGACTTTGGTGAAATTAACTACTGGAGGAATGTTTTCCTATGAACATATCAGGTCTTTGAAAATAACGTGTAATGGTTGATTGGTCTTTGTAAACTTCAGTGAAATAATTAGTTGAGGACTAATGTTTTCCCTATTAGCATATCAGGCCTTTGAAAATAATGTATATTCTTGATAAGTACCCTAACCAAATATTTGTATCTTCTTCCAAAATAATAATAATATTTGTATCTTCATGAATTGGAAATTTTGTTCACTCCTTTTGTCTCTTTTGGGTTAGCCCATGAAGGAGTTTGAGAAACAGGGGAGTGAGGAAGAAGAGTACCTCAACTACAATGGGGAGCATTTTAAGTACTGGACTTTTTTCATAATGGACAACAAGGGTATTAAGTGTCAACTTCATTTGAGCAGTAATTGGAGAATGTCAATTGATTATTGTTTCAATTACCGAACCAAATAAACCTATTTTAGAAGAGTGATATTAACTATATTAATCAATCATGGCAAATGTTTAAGGAGAAGAATTTTCTTACCACCAGTGATGTGATGGTTTTTCCATCACAAACTCTTGAACTTATATTATTGTTTGATGTTGAAACTACCTCTCCTTTTGGGTATCCAATGATACCGATGCCCATGGTGAAGAAATGGGTGAAGAAACACTTTTCATGAATGATTTTGATGGAATAATTCTCAACGCATCCAAAAAAAAGGTAATTCTACAGTAGACCATAGTAAGTCTATTCAAGGTCATATTCTGAATTATTTTATTGTGTTAGGTCAAGATGAATGTGTAAAATTAGTTGAAAAACAAAAGGAAAAATAATACCATAGATATGGAAGAAAGAAAATGGGAGAGGGTTCCCTTCACTGCTAGCGTGGGGAAAAATCTATATGCCACACCTATGGATGTTTTGAAAAGGTATCACCTATGTGGGTCTATATTTTTAAAGCAAGTGAGAAAAATAATATAAAAATTCATATGAGAGGAAAACTGCACATAAGCGGTATGGTGGTCTTTGGAACTCAGTGACTCCTCAATATCAATAAATTGTGTCGTTTGTTAGAGTTCGAATTCCCAATCCCAATCGCCTAATATGCAATGAAAAGAATCTAAATTAAAAAATGTCACATTCATTAATGGTTTATAAGGTCAAGCTGCCATTCAAAAGTGAAAACATCCTCTGCAGTAAGTGTGATGATGTGATGAGTATTAGATGACCGGAATGACCTCAGAATGTATGTTCAAATACTCTCGATCTTTTAATATTTATTAGATCACTGCATTCACTATAGAGAATAATTCTCTCTCATCTATTATTACGAAAAAGAGGAAAAAGTGGGAGAACCCTTGTTTTGTTTATGCAATTATTTTTTGCAGTAAAAAACTCCTCTTCCATCACTGTCGGTCTACATGGGGACTAGAGGATGGGATGGTTCACGTTGGTGTGGTGGTGACCATGGTAGCAATGGTGGCAGTGCAGCACTGGAGGTGGTGGCGGTGGTGGTGGTGATACTGGTGGTGGTGAACTGACAAGGACAGACACTCACTCGCACTTTCTTTCACTTTCTTTCTTGGCAGCTTCCACTTGAACAATTAACACCTCACCCACCCGCCCATCATCTATTAAAAGTATATAAATCCTTAGCTGTTTCATTTTTTGTTTTGTGGTTCTCTAATTTGTTTATGGGGTTGGTACTTGCTACATAAGGTGTACAAAATTAAACTATATTTGTCTGTCTAGTGTCTACTCTGTCTTGTCTTGTCTCTCATAGGAAGTCTTGAGGGATAGGTAGCTTTGGATCTGTGCAAGAAGAGATGACTAAGCAACAAGTGGGATGATGATGTTGTTGTTTGGATCCGTAACTAGATAAAGGTTGAAAGTACAAGTTTAGTAAAGTTTGTTTTTTGTAGTCATTTTTGGAATTATTTGGAATCGGACGATTTGACTCATAATCAATTAATATAGATTCCAAATTAAACCCAAATAGCAGATCAAGTTCAAAGGTCTGAACGAGTCAAGGCTTATTACAACTAGGTTGGTGTTATATTATTACTAAAGTAGTGCTTATGGGTTTTTGAACTTCCACTATAATTTCATATGATAACTCAACCTCTTAACTTATTATTCCCTTCACACCTCACTCCTTTGTTCCAATTGTGTATGTCATGTGTACCACCTAAATTGTTGCATTGATCATATTACGACTGATTTCATAGGTCAATTTCTCTCTCCAATACACATTAGATGTGACATTTAAGTTTCACACCTCTATATAAGCATTATAGGAATGACACCTTGTTCTTTGTCTTGTTATTAAAAGTTGTTTTAAGCTAAGGGTAAAAATGTTTTTAAAATAATTTAAAAATAATTTATTATGAACTCAAACAGGTAGGCACGGTGGACTCAAGATTGGGTTGACGTTGAGTCTCTAAATACTAACTGTGTATCTGTAGTGAGAAGATGCTCAGTACACGGACAAGTAGGTGAAGAAAAATACATCTATTTAGGGTTATTAATGTCTAACTCTATGGTAGGAAGTCGATGATGCCCTTTACTGCTTCTAATATTCTCTCAACACCATCCAAACGTCTTGACCAAAAGATTCTTCCTTGATCATGCATGGTTGAAGGAAAACCGTCCATTTAAGAGGAGAAAGCAATTTCCGTGTACCCTTCTTAATGTCATCGTCGAAAGATATCATTGGAATGCATATTCTTCAAATATAATGTGAATTGGCACGATATTCCCTCATTCAAAGAAGAAATTGATTATATTAAAAAGACAAAAATAGTAAAATTGCAAATTATTTGACACCCTTCAAGGTATTAATAAGAAGATCTCTTTAGGTACTTCTCTCTTTTTGGTGCTTTTTTTTTTTTTTTCTAATTACCCAAAAATAAATTTATGTTTATCAAATTATCACCTCAATTGTGCTCAAATTACCCGAACAAAATGAATCATCTAGTGACAAAATAAAGCACAATTCCAAGACTATGAGAAGAGGCAGGCCAATACATGAAATATAAATGGTAGACTCTGAATTTGAAATTTCAGATGATGCCTATATAAAATCATTATCTTTGATATTTGAAACTCAAAATAAACAAATCACCACCATTCAACATGATAGAAGTAGGTGTGTGATAGATTCCATAAATCGACTTGCACAGTCTAGGAAAACTGTCTTTAGTCAGGCTTGCTATCCCCCCCCCCCCTTATTGATCTAGTGTTGTATTATTTATTTTTATAAACATCTAGTGATAAATGTCTACTAGTTAATGAATGAGCCCATGTTTAGAACAAGCAACACCAATTAAAATTATAATATGTTGTTGATATTTATTTATATTATATATTATTTAACTTTTCATTATAGAAGAATTATTATTATTTTTATAATGTTATTAGAAGAAGCTAAACTTCTTAACTTATTCTCCTTACACATCACCCCTAATTCACCCCACTTGTATGTCATATGGACCACCTATATTGGAAATATGAGCTAGGTAGCATTTACTAGGAGATTCACACATATAATCATTTTGGGACCAATTCCATGGCCCAATTTCTCTATCTCCTACAAATATTAGCTATGAGATGAGATGAGATATTTAAGTTTCCAAGGTAAATGACTATTCCAACAACTCTATCCTTCAGGCTTCAGGTTTTTTTTTTGTTTTTTTTTAAATGGGTTTTGGTTATCAAATTACTCACCCCAGTCTTGCTCAAACATAAAGTTTCAGTCCAAAATAAAGAATAATAAACTGAAACATGCCAATAAATAGGAGATATATGATTCTCTGAATAAAATTTGATATGTTATAAATTAGACAATCACTTAGTTACTTAATGAGATTTTTTATGGAAAAAAGATTTCTACCTGATCATGAGCTCTATGTTCAGACAAAGGGGTGATAAAAAGACCACCTTGCCCTTGGTTGGATGTTTGTGCGCCTCCCCTAGTTGGTTCACATGCTGATGCAATTGTTACAAGATTAAAGAATGAACCCCAACCCTTTTTGTTTTTTATTGACACCTTTTAAGGTGCCAAAAATTATTTGAACCTTAATTTTTCCCTTATAGTTTAACATAATCTTCATGTCATTTCAAATATGTATTCAAAAAATATGCATGACAATTACACACCTTTTGATACTAACATAAAGTCACTACAAGAGGAAATTAAAATAATATGTCAAATCCTATATCCACATATTAAGGTGTCATTTAGATACTCAAAATAACCACATCACCACTCAACGTGATACAACCAGGTGTACATAGTGCATAGATTCCATAATAGACTTGTAGTTGCACAATAATAATAATAATAATAATAATAATAATAATAATAATAATAATAATAATAATAATAATAATAATAATAATATAATCTGGGAAAACTTTTGTTGTTAGTATAGCTTCCATAGCATTTTAAATACTTTTTTTTTATCATATGGAATAACGTTTGTAAAGCTTCTACTGAAACACTTTGGATAATACATTATGTATCTCAACCTAATGAAAAAAATCTTCATAACAAGGCTTTCTTTGTTCGTATATTTCATTTATCTTATGCATGATTTATCATTACATATTACTTATTTATAGTGTTTCATGCTTTAAAATTGAATTTTATATATATCTTAAGAATTTTTATATGTAGTTTTAGAATATTTTGTGTCTTCGAGATGTCTTTTAATTACTCTCTCGATAAATTAGTGAATAGATTTTCGTTAAATGAGATGCAAAATATTATTAATTTTTATTATAAAGAAATTATTATTTATTAGAATTATAATATTATTTAAAAAATGCTTTAATTTATTACCCTTACACCTTACACCTCACCCCTTCATTCCACTTGTATGTCACATGGACCACTTAAATTGGAAATGTGAGCAAGGTAGCATTATACTGGAGATGGAAGCTTACATAATCATTCCAGGACTGACTCCATGCGGTCCGATTTGTCTCTCTCCCATCATTGCCTCTCTATACTTGAAGTACTTTAGCTATTGTCTCTTTATTTTCTTTTGTTTCTTTCATAGAAAATGAACCATGGAGGTCCATTTCTCTTATTACTGATAATTATAAAGTCACATTGTTTTCGTGTATGTGGTTGGTGCATCCACCACTTATCCTTGTAAACCAAGTTGTACTCTTGTTGATAGTTTTTTAGTTGAATATAAATTTTTTTTTTTTTTTTTGGGGGTGGGATGGGATAGGCATGCCTCTTACTTTAGAAAAACTAGCTGGTGGCAAGCACATGAGAGTGGAGAATTAGAAAATGCATGGGGTATTTATTTCATCAGGAGGGGGGAGAGAGGTAGTCACATGCGAGGCACCTTGGTGGTGCGCCCAGGCAGCTTTACCCGTTTTTCTTATAATAAGATAAAAATAGAAGAGGGATCCCTATAACGCGAGAGTGCAATTTCTCATAAATGAGGGGGCAGGTGATCGAATTGTGTAGTAGAAGCATTTGATGAAGAGTGAGAACGTGGGGTCCACGAGTTAACTGTGAGAGAGTGTGCACAAGAATCTTCCCAATGGCATTGGGGTTTCTTATTCCCAAATTAAACTAATTAAGGAGATGGATAGACACGTTGCCTACATGCCACACGCTAGCATGCGACACCAATGAGGGTGAGGGAGTAATATGGTCTTTTCATGCCCAGTTGTGTATGACCATAGACAACACAAGACCAATAGGATTATTTCTCACATAAAAATGGAAAAGATTAGTTGTACTGCTGATATACCATAAGCTAGCACACACTCTATCTATTTCTCACTTCCCTTTTTTGAAATAACTCTCTACACTTCTTATATGGTACTTCATCCAATTCTCCCGTTGATGTTATTACTTATTCGTTAACTTATCATATACCGACAACATACCTCTCTCTCCCTCTCATTTTTAAGGAATGCATGGTACGTCTTACTTTTAAAAGCTACACAGCCTCCACTTTCCTTTGTTGTTTTCACCTTTCAACTTTTTTTTTTCTTTTGTGTGGCACTAATGCCATTGACAAAAAATTTCACTTATGAAAGAAAAGATACGCTACTTTTAGACTCTACTTTTTTCCATAGTAATCTGTCCACTTACACCTTCAACATATTGTTCCTTTCACATCCTAAACTTTTTTCGTAGTCCTTGCAACCATTTTCAAATGGTTCCAATATGTTTAATATAACAAATTGAAGTTAATGAAGCAAACAAAAAAAAAGAAAAGAAAAAAGAGTTTAGTTATATAAAAGTCTTAATAGAATATTTTTAATTTGTCCAAGTTTAGATGAGTATCCAAAATAATTGGGAATCGAATCGGAATCAGAATAATCAACTAATTAAAAATAGAATCTGACAAGAACCAATGGCTAATGATCATAACCACTAAAGTGAGTTTATGTTTTAGAACATATCCAGATGGAACCAATTAATTAGTTAGTAGGATCGATTAAGAATCAATTAAGTACCAATTATGGAGTTTTATATATAGGTGTCTAGGATCAATTATGGAGTTTTATATATAGGTGTCTAGGGCCAACTGGCCAAGCATATTCATATTATAGGATTTTTATTTTATGATTTTTTATCTAAATTTATCATAAATTGTGGATGAGTCCACTGTTCAGGTTAAAAAAAAGTATTTCTTTTGGGTTTAATTGACTGGTGTTTTGGTCTCTTGAACAATAAAGATATGAGATCCATTGGGAATTGGAACCAAACCATCCCATTATTAATTGATTGTTAAACTTGGTTTGTGCAGGTATGGTACGATTGATAATTGGGTTAAATGGTTTAGGCTTTAATTGGACTATAGACCTATTTAACTTTAACCAGGTATTTTTTAAATTTAGTTTCTTAAATGGGCTTGAATGGAAAAACCAATAAACTGAGGCAGAGATGTGCATAACAAATCAAGATTCCATAATATAAATGGATTAAGCCAAAGATGAGCATCGTAGCTAAGTTACTAAGATACTCGATCTTTAACCCACAAAACTTAGATCAATTAAATTAGACATGCACGCACAACCCAAGTTTAGCAAGTTCAAATCAATTAATACACTTAAAAAAGAAGAATGTTCAGATAACAACTAACACCATCTCAACTGTACATATCACAATAGCCTTAGCACTAAATATAAGTAGTGTTAACAAATATATATATATATATATATAAACACACATACACACAAGTAGTGTTAAAGAGGGCAAGCTAGGTCGGGTTTAAAGGAGTCAGTTCAAGTTAGGCTAATAAATGTGTCGAGCTGGTCGGGTGCTTGTCAGGCTAAGTGGTTGCACCACGTACTGCCTATTTATAAACGCGTTGGGTTAATCTAGGTTAGGCCATAAACATATCTGGCTCAATCGAGCCTATCGATGCGGGCCTAAAAATGACACCCCTAACAGCACAAAACTCATTTTACTTTAATTTCTTTCTCCATATTTTTACTGATTTTTATTTTTATTTTTTAAATTTCATTTATGGGAAAGAAGAGGAGCCGTCAATTTTCTTCTCTTGTTCCTGCTAGTCTATATATGCGCATATATTTTGTATCAATAAAAATTCAAGAATCAGTGTATTTATTTTTAAGGAAAAAGTAAGTAATGTGATCGCGGTGTACATGCCCATTCTCTCTCTCTCTTCATTTAATGACAGGACCCCTCGTATACAAATGAACACCATTGAAACTCTTCTCATTTTTACCAAAAAAAAATTTTCCTCTCTTCTTTAAATGTGTATGATGCCAATATAAGATATAATGTGATAGTATACTGATCATCCCTCTCCTTTAATGAATATATATATTTTTTTTTTTGGTGGAAATCCTTTAATGAATATTCAAAGCAACAATGGATTGGGTCATGTTTGTGATCATTTTGAATCAATTTTGTGTTCGGATCATATGCCACGACCCTAACATAACCCGAAAATTAATTGGGCAATTCAACCCTGACTTGAATATAGAAGTCAGCCTGGTGGGCCAGGTCATATAATTGCCAAACTGGATTGTGCTCATCCTGACCCAACTTAATTATCCTGACCCAGCTTAACTCATCTGGGCCTACAAATATATCCCCATGCATGGTCTTGCCCGAATATATCACAAGCTGAAAAGGTTGGATGGGCCAAGCTTGGGCCGCCTGCTGAAGGAGAAGCCCGATTAAAGCTTGGAACCCAATCGACCCTGACACAACATCGACCAAGACCGATTCATTCCTTAAATAGGTAAATTATGATCCGAAAACATAGGTCCGTTAGGCTTGACCGAAACCAATCCGACTTGACCGATTGACACCTCTAAACATAATCTTTATAAATCATCCAAACAGATTTTTTTTGGTAAAGCATCACATTGGCAAATGCCCTAGTGTCGATCTTACCCCGATTAAAATTCGGTTCAAACTAACCCTGGGCAGTAGCCCTATGAGTGAACCGAATAAACCAAACCCAAGCCGAAAAAATTGTATATAAGAACCAAATGTGGATCAAATAGTCTAAACCAAATTTCAAACTACATAAGACCGAATGCATGAAAACCGAATATGAACCAAATGAACCATTTTGATTTCAATTTGTTCATAATGTTATTGTACAACTCTTGAGGAGAAAGAGCTCTCTCAATTTGGTGTTGTCTACACTGAGACACAAGTAGGTACAAAAAGACCACGTCCCATGAGCCAAAGATGCTCAGAGTGTGTGCGTGTCTATCTAGGCGATCCCTTGTTTAGTTCCACATCGCTCGTGGATCCCGTCCGCGGTCTATACTTAAGTCCCTGGACACCTTTTCCTGATAAGCCGGTTTTGAGGGAGAGAGAGGGGTCAACCTAGATTTGGTATCAAAGCAGGGCGGATCGAGGGAGAGTGTGTACGTGTCTATCCAGTCGATCCCTTGTTTAGTCCCACATCGCTCGTGGATCTCGCCCGTGGTCTATACTTAAGTCCCTGGGCACCTTCTCCTGATAAACCGGTTTTGAGGGAGAGAGACGTGTCAACTCCAATTGGCTCCACACACTGGTGTTGCCTACATAAGACTTTCCCCTATCTAAAAACATGGCTACACCTATAGGTCATAGCTCAAGCAGTAAGGGACCATGCCTCAAGAACCAAAGGTCCATAGTTTGATACTTCTATAACTCTTTGGGGATAATACTCTGAAACATAATACCTAGTTTTATCTTCAAGGGACATAACTTGATGAAGAGGGATTATCCCTCAGGAAGTAGAGGTTTTGAGTTCGGTTCCTTTATAACTCTTCAAGAATATATCCTTGAACATCATACCTAGATAATCCCAATTAGTTAGCTCAATTGACAAAGACCAACAACTAACAGTTAAGAGGTCATGATCAGGTTGTATTATACGACCTCCCTTATGTCACTTTTTGTAAAGTAGAAAGAGTCAGAAATGTATATTCCACATTGCTTGTGAAAAAAAAGGGTGAAAACATCATCTGTAGTGAGTGCGGTGGTGCAATGAGTATCGGATGGTCGAGAGGACCTTGAGGCATGTGCTCGGATGCTCTCAGTCATCCGATGCTCACCACACCGCCGCACTCATTGCAGAAAATAATTACTCAAGGAAAAGAGTATGCAGTTCATATAGAACTACGTGGACTATAAAGATTATGGTTCCTTGAAAGGAATGCTTTCTCTCCTCCTCTCTTCTCTCTGGGGATTCCGAGATTTGTTTTCACACACATGCTCTTGCTGAGCCGAACCATGCTGGACAGGGCCAATGACGGGTCACAACTCGTGAACATTTGCTCTTCAGCGGGTGGACCAAGCTTGGGTCCAACCTTTTAACCTCGTGAGTGATTCGGGAAAAACCATACATGGGGAGGATTTCTAGGCCCACACAAGTTATATGGCCTGGCCCACCAGCCATTTTTCTGTATTCTGTTATACATGTGGCTTTGGCCGCACTTCATTTTGAAACTCGAAAAATTGACTTAATAACAACCAAACAACCATTTTTTTTTTGGGGGGGGGGGTAACAAGGGTGTCCAGACCTATGGCTTTACTAATCCCCTGACGCACTTGTTGCAAATTAAGTGAGCGGTAGCTCCTATGAGAATCATAGAAACTATAGGGCCATCCCCACAGTTGTAAGGGGAGTCGAACTAAGGATGGATGTCGATTTAGGCATGTTCCCTTGCTTTAGTGATTTAGAAACAAATTATGTCTTGCATGACATGAAAAATATAATCATTGAATATTATAGGTCCATAACACTAAGGTTGTGTTACCAATATCTTTGGTTGCTGAAACGGTTGAAACCAACTTGTGTTGTAAAACAACCGAGGTTAAAATATTGGTATTAGCATTAGCCCACCACTAAGGCTGTGTTGGGTATGCATTCTTAGAATAGATGATGGGTCTTGAACACATTTTGAAGCTCAATTCTTCTCTATTTTCTCACTTCAAAATAAGTTCTAAATCCATAATCAATTTTAAGACTGCACACCAAACATAGCGTAATCCACATAGAATCCAAGTAAAGGCCAAAGTTTTCCTACTTGAATTTGACTAGAAAACCTTACCTTGTAGTTCTCACTTGAAATTCCTTATTTTAATGAATGGGCTCATATTGGGCTTGGCCTGCTAACCCAAACAAATTCTTATGCCTTTAGCTTGAGTAATTGAGAGGTTAACACAATTGCATCATCAATGGCTCAATAGTCCTCACCACGTGTGAAAATCGTCTGCAGTCAGTGCATTCGTACAGTGAACATCGGGTGGTTAGGAGTTCTTTGGGGTGCGTGTCTAGATGCTCTCAATCGTACGATGCTCACCACATCTCACCGCTCAGTGCGGAGGATGTTGACTCCCTCACCACTACCCTACCCCATGGCTTTCCCCAAGCCTGTCTTGATTGATTGATTCTATATTAAGGCTACAAATATTTCTTCCTCCCCACTCCCCCGCCCCCCCGGCCCCACCCAAAAAAATAAATAAATAAAAATAAAGCTACAAAAGTGTTAGGGATATGGACTTTCCCTATATCTTATTAAAAATAGAACCCTCACCCCTACCCAATGGGTACATTATCCGGCCGAGTAAACTTGTGTTTGATAAATTTCAAATATTTTCCTAACAAATAGTATAAATATTTATCAATATTTGCATACTACTATTTATCCAATTATTCCCTAATAATGGCCATAAAACAATCAAATAAGAATTCATTGCTATGGGTCTCGATAATGGTGGATGATACTCCGATGCCTAAGCTAGTGTTCAGACCAGAATGTAAAGTCCAATACTGAAAGAGTAGTGGGGAGAAAGGGAGAGACCTTCCTTTTCCCTTTTACAACATAGGTGTTATAAAACCCTAATCCCCATAAAGGGCTGAAATACCTTATTTGCCCCTATAGATTGGTGTTTTTGAATTGAAGAGTCCATTGGATTGTAATTGTTTGCCACGTGTCCTACACTTATTGGTGATGTGATTATATGGTGTATCAAGATTCATATATCAATTTTCTACAAAAATAAAAAAAGCATATATCAATTTATAAGAGATGGCATTGGGTTGTGTTAGTTTTGGCCTCTATCGTTTTCGCATATTTAAGTAATCTGGCGATTCTGGCCTCATAGGCTAAAGTGCATGGAAATGTTTCCATTCGATCGGTTTGTTACTGATTTATAATTGAGCTGAACTAATTAGGCTGAAGTCAGAGACCTGAACCCTCCCCAATGCGCCCAACGTGCATCGAAACTATAGCGAACACACCACTAGAGATATGCAAAAGGAGTAAGTAATAAAATATACTGGTGGAGATCAAATGAAAATACCACCTTCATGATCATATCGATCTGTTCTCCTCCCATGTTCCCTGTTACCAAAAAGAACTCACCAAGTCACTCCAACAAACCCTAAACAAAATGGGTAATGGATGAATGAGTTATCCTAGCTAAGGAACCCAAGAAGATATGGGAGAGGCACAAAATGCGAAAAGAAATTCCCAGCAGGCAATCAGACGATAAGAGAACAACGAAAAAAAAAAAGATTACCTGCAACTCCAGTCTTCAGAAGGAACCCCAAACACACTCTCTCTCTCTCTAGCACTCTCTATCCTGCTCCTTCTTCTTATTTTTCTTTTTGTTTCTCTAGATCAGATAGAGAGAAAGACCGGCGAAAAATAGGAAGAGGAAGAAGAGGAGAAAGAAAGCTAGAGACAGTCTTCTTGATCCTAGAAAATTGAATGAGAAAGGTGGTTGTGTGGCAGAGAACTTCCACTCCAGGATCCAATATGATCTGAAGGGCTACTACTGATACTGATATCGTATAGCCTTCGAGTCTATAAATAGGAAATGGGACTCAAGCAGTTAAGCCAATAACAACCGGTTTGGTTTCGTGACTCAAAAGATACATTATATCTTTTTTTTAAGATTTGGTAAGTAATTAACAAAATATTAGATACGGTTTGTTCATAATGTACCCTGTAACAACCAGAAAATCTGAAACCGAATCCATTGACAACCTTAATTAAATATCCCATACACATACCCATACCCATACCCATACCCATCACACAAAACAAATTATTCCGGGTAAGGTAAGTTACAAACCCATGTTGAATTCTGACTTGACGTGGAGCGGGTTTTCGGTTGGAGCTGAGTTCTAAGTGGTTCTCTTCCTTTTGAGATCATTTCCAGTTTGAGTGGGTTCTATCGAGTGACTGGACATGATTCCTCTACTTGGTGACTGATATCTAGAAACATGGTTTATTGTTTACCCTAAAGGGTGTAGACCATGCCTTAGGAACTAGAGGTCTATAGTTTGAGGATTCCGCTCCTCTGCAATTAATTGGATGTCTAATTAGTGATTCTTTTTTAGTATATGATGTCTAATTAGTGATTCAAGGGTTAGAAAGATCTTGGATACGCAGTCCAATACATGAGCATGTATCCCCAGGTTCTCCCATCCCTCGGATAATTAACTCTTTTTTTTTCTTGAATCACTAATTGGACGTCTAATTAATTGAAGATGATCTTTTTTCATAGTTTGATGCCTCAATCGAGGGATGTAACTTGAGTGGCAAAGGACTATACGTCAGGTGGCAGTGAGATTTTGAGGGTTAGAATTGAAAATGTTTTTATTACTTGTGAAAGGATGGAGTGTACAATTCATATAATATTACGGAACTACAAGGGTAAGGTTCCATGAAAAGAAAATTTTCTTTCCTTCTCTTGCCTCTGGGGTGTCTGAGGTTTGTTTTCACACACATGCGAGTTTGTTGAGTCGAGCCAAGCCGGACTGGGCCAATGTTAGGGTTAGGATTCAAGAGCATCTGCTCTTCAGCAGGTGGGCCAAGCTTGGGTCCAACCTTTTAATCTCATGACAGATTCGGGCAAAACCATGCATGGGGAGATTTATAGGCCATAAGAATTAAGATATCGACACTTGAAACAATGGGCCTAGCCCACTAGACTGATTTATGTTTCATATATTGGTCCTTGGTATCACTTCACTTTTGAGATTAAACTCAAAAAATAAACAACCATGGGCAAACAACTTAGGACCAAGTTTTCATAAGGCCACAGTGAATGGAGTCACACTAGCCCATCACGACCATATACAATAGCGCATGGGGGTCACATTTGGACCATCCCATCATTCAGTGACCGATAAATTAAAACTTTGTCCGACAACTTACATGTTGAGCGATATGACAAATATAATCAAAGAATCTTTTAGGCCCCAACACTAAGGCTGTGTTTGATATGCATTTTCAAAATAGACTTTGGGTCTTGAACACATTCTGAAGCAGAATTCTTTCCTATTTTCTCACTTCAGAATGCGTTTGACCCATTATCTATTCCGAAACTGCATAATAAACATAGTCTAAACGATCTAGATTATCCCAAGTAAAGGTCAAACTTTTCTACTTAGTTTTTTTTTTTTTTT
>NC_056561.1:38182062-38183522 GCF_013358625.1 Macadamia integrifolia | reverse complement strand
TTGGGGTGGGTGGTGTTGGTTTGGGGTGGAAGAGTAATTGAGAGGTTAACACAAGTGCATCATCAATGGCTCAATAGTCCCACCACTACCCCACCCCAAGCCTTTCTTTATTGATTGATTCCATAGTAAGGCTATAAACGTGCAGAGTAAAATAGGGTAATGGACATTTGCCACATCTTATTCAAATTATTCCATTATAAATGGCCATAAACAATCAAATAAGGATCCTTTTCTTTGGGCCTTAAGTATGAAATGGGCCTGCATAATGGTGGGCTAGTCCTATTGTTATTCTATAAGTATCATATATCAATCAGGAGAGAGGGTTGGGCATGCCTCTAGCAAGCCCACCCCTTTATTTTGCTTAGGCCCAAACCATTTATTTACCGTGTCACATGACTCATAAAATTTCGAGTTGTGTTCTACGAAAATAAAATTTCTATACAGTTACTATTATTACAAGTTTGCCATATGGGTATTGATATACAGATAGAGAAGAGGAAGTATGACCTAGGGCCGCTTAATGAACTAGGTCTAGGCGAAGATAAGAGACTTGATCCGTTTAGAGATGCCAACCGGTCGTGACTGGTTGGTTTCAGTCAAGCTTAATTGATGCTAACCAGTCGTGCAATAGGGTAGCATTCTTTTCCCTTTAAAAGAGTTATTATAAGATTAGCATTGAATCATTTCGGGTGAGTTTGTAATAGGTTAGTAATATCTTATTTCTCTCTTTTTTTTGTTACACTATCTTATTTATCTCTATCCCCTTTGTTTTATAACGTTTTCAATTGCCCAACATCATAAGTTATGTGTTCAAAGGGGCTGGCCGCTGGTGATCCAACTGGTTAGCAAAACTCAATTTTGTTACGTTTACCTCTTTTAAATTTATTATTAGACTTTAATACCCGTGATCCCATGTGAGATGTTAGGATTGTACAATCATACATCATCGTAAGGTCAGCAAAATCTATTCCTTAAGATGTCCTCAGATTCTACCCCTGAAAAAGTGTCTTTCGATGTTTTTCTTTTCAATTTTTTATTTGTTGTGTTTTTCTGTTGAATATGTATGTCCATCAAACTCAGTTCTTATCGACAATTACATTGGGCAATACCATTAGATAGTATTGAAGGTGAGGGGCATAGGGGAGACCAAAGTAGCTAGGCGAATTTCATTTGATCTACTAGCTAGTAATGATGATGGAATGATCAATGGTGGGGAAGTTTACAGAATGTTGGAGAGGAGTGGTTGGGGTTGAGGATTAGTGAAATCATTGGGATAAAGCGAGAGATAAAGATCACGTTCACCGGCTAATCAGTTTGAGATAATTTTTTTAAAACAATCAAATAATTTCTAAAATACCAGAGAAAGTAAATTGTGATTTGTCTCATACTAATGCTGGCTTTGGTAACGTTCTAAAAATGTTTCTAGAGTTTTTTCGTCCTATGAGAACAAAAAAAAAAAA
>NC_056561.1:38178190-38181937 GCF_013358625.1 Macadamia integrifolia | reverse complement strand
TTTTTTTTTTTTTTGACACAGAAACTAAAATTTTCGTTTTTGACACGAAACGTTGTTTCTAGAACAAAAACGTTACCAAACGCAGCCTAAAAATAAGAGATTAATTAGATTTGATGATTCTTGAGTTGGAATAAGTTTATGATCAAAACCATTTATTTGGGACCCCGAAGATGTTCAGTTCAGTGACCAAATGTTCCAGCCCAAATCCTTCTGGAAAAGTTGCAGGAAATGAAGAGATGATAGTCAGCTTTCACCTTGGAATTGCAAACTACAAATCATGCATCTATCCTCAATATCCATAAAATTCTTAAGCCAGATGGATAAGAGAGCGACCCTACATAAAATTTTAGATAAGCTTTTTGTTTCAGAAAGACATTTATTTGTCCTCAATGGCAAAATGACCTTTGCACCACCCATTTAATAGAAGCTTTCTTAGCGACTTTCTTCATTGTGCCAAGTGGAAGGATAATGTCATAATTTTCAATTATTGGATAGAATTTCATAGAGACAACATGATCTAGATTAGCCACGTGTCAAATTAGAAACATGATTCAAGCAATGCCCCACCTCTCCCACCAACATTATATCAAGTCTCTTTCTTATAGGGCCAACTCCATTTGAGCATTTACCGTTAAAAAAAACTCTATTTAGGCTAAAATTTGACATTTGTTCAAGTGACCTTGGGATCCATCTATGCAAAGATTTTTGAATTTCATTTCTGTTGCGAAATGGTACATACTTGGGCTATATAGAAAACTCTTACACTTGGTACAAGGACGAAACCATTTCGTGTTATAAGATTGGATCCTCTTTCTCTCCAACCATGATCTCGTCATCCATTTACTCTTTAATGGGACTAGAGAAGGGTAATCCAAACCATGAATAATAAGTGGTAGGAATTAATCATAATGAACTCAAAGTGCAATCATAACATCACACCCATCATGAATTTCTTCAACATGGGTGAAAGAAAAATTAACCTTATAAAATATTTAACATTTCTTAAAATCGAAGAAATACTATTTTTTGACACACGAGAAGTATCCATATCCCTTCAAAGGAGAACTTAATCCTGTAATATTTTAACATTTACTTAATATGGAAAGAACCACTTTATAGACATATGAGAAGCACTCATATCCCATTAAAAGAAAACTTAATCTTGTAATTTTAACATTTACTTAAAATCGAAGAACCACTTTACGGACACATGAGAAGTACCCATAAGGAAATAAAATCCTGTAAGATGTTAACATTTACTTAAATTGAAAAACCACTTTGTGAACAAATGAGAAGTACCCATCAGGGAAGAGCCTCTTGGGCGTGGTGACAGCAGTCAATCACAGTAGAGCATTGGCCTAAGTCCTAGGGAGAGGTTGCATATTTGACTCTCCCCCATCAGATGTGTGACATCCCGTAATTCCCCTTGTCTCTCCTCCCCTCCCTTCCTATGGCTACCTCTTGGATGTCTTGCCATCCTAGACTCCTAGTGGCCTATGGGCTCCTGATGGAAATGACAAAAAAAAAGAAAAAAAAAATATACTCACATCTCTTTGCCCAAACAAAAATAATTAATTCTAAAATTTCTATGAAAAATGATGACATAGTGTGAAAATCATTTGCAACCGCTACATCGGTGCAATGAGTATCGAGTGGCTGGAAGCCCCTTGACGCGCTCAAATGCTCTTGGTCATTTGATGTTTACCACACCTCATCCATCGCTACAAAAGATGTGGACTCAATAACACGACCCAAATTTTCAATTACATGCCAATAAATAAATAAATAAATAAATATATATATATATATATTTTGCTAGGTTGGCATTGGGAGAGTTGAACTCATATTTCTTACAAATAAATTTATATGTTATATTGATTATTTTACAGACACTCCACCTTTCAAGCGAAAATTGAACAAGAATAGATTATTTCAAGATAATAATAATAATAATAGGGAGAGGGATATGTATGCCGTCGATATCAAGTATGCTAGCGGATAGCACCAATAAGATCACATGATGGAGTATCATTCAAAAAGGATATGAGGGTCATTTCAAAAAAAAAAGGAAGAGAGAGATAGACACAATGGATACTAGTATACGTGATATCCGCGGCATACCCATCATTTTTTCATAATAATAATATAAACAAAATCGTTGCCCAATCACCTTTTCCTCCCACATGCTTACATAATTTATTACTTTTTCTGTCTTGTGGTTTTGACTTGTGAGTCTTGTGACTAGATTCTTTGATCTATAGACAAATATCCATCCCTTTCATGATTAATTAAGTGAAGGCTTCCCTCTTTAGACAAATATTCGTCCCTTTAATAATTAATTAAGTTGCCAAAACCTCTTCTTTGTGTTCTACGGATTTTTTTTTGGATCCATGTACATAGATAAGTACAAAACATAACTAATGGAAACAACAGCTTGTGATTCTTAAGCAATTCAACTACCTTCTTAATGCTGAATCATTTCTCAGTGACACAAGTAATATTGTAATGTTATCTTCATAATAAACAACATTATCAATCAAACATATAGTACAAATTATATACAGTTCAGGTAAGGTTTTCATTTTTTTTGTTATAAGATAAGCAATGATGATAAATTAATTAATTAAAAAAAATACATGGATAAACGACAAAGTCTAACTCCAATAAAAGAAATACAAGTTCAATAATAGTAAGAATTAATCAACTTTCAGCATTGCCGTCAGCAATGACATTTATGATGTCTTATTCTAATTTAGCTACAATTGATGTAAGGGATGATGCCCATCTAAATTCTGCTCCTGAATTAACACCGTAGATGGTATTATATCATTGGTCTTATATGAAAGCATTGAATAATAATTCCAAGGGAAAATTTATGATTTTGATATTGAAATCAAGGCTGAAGATTCAGTTTCAAACCATAAATTTTCAAATCTTTTTGGTTGTTCAATATCTAAAGCTTTCAAGAAATCCGTGATCTCTACTGAACATGATTAGAGGTAATTCCATGATGCATCTTCATCTTCTCCAGCGCATAAATGATCTTGAATCCCCCTTTAGAAGCCCCATCAATATTTATTTTACCCAAATGGAATCCAGAGCAGGATGGTACGATCTCCAAAAATCTTGGTGTCTTAAGCAAACAAACACTAATAATAAATTAGTGTTGCACTCTAATATAAATTAAACCACATAGTATTTTATTTGAATCCTAAAACAAAGTCTCATTATATCTTTGAATAATTTCTCATATTAAATCATATTGAAAAACTAGTGGGTACTTAAAATAAACTCCTAATAAGCACATATGGATGAGGAAGAATACCATTTTCTTTGGTTGATCATGGAGTAATTCAATACAATATGAAACAAGTAGCAAAGAACAACCCTCTTTGTTCTTGAGTGATATCAAAGTGGACCCTAAGAATCAAAACCACAGGTTGATTGGATAGAATAAACAAAACTTTTCAGTCTGACATTCTAAAGGAAATTGGATTTTAACTTCTAAATATACTTATATATGTGGACTTTAGCAATCTAAGGCTCCGTTTGGTATCGTTTCTGTATCAAAAATGACGTTTTGTAAAAAAAAAAAAAATTCAGTTTCTATGTCAAAATGTCGTTTTTAAACTAAAAAATAGTGTTTCAAAATTTCAGATTTTTATCGGGAATAATGGTTCTTTTTTTTTTTGAAAAATGGACTAAACTGGGAAGACAGAACTCCCTTCTAATCTTGTTTTTCAGTTT
>NC_056561.1:38109891-38178170 GCF_013358625.1 Macadamia integrifolia | reverse complement strand
TTTTTTTTTTTTTTTTTCATTTTTTGTTCTAAAAAAACAGAAACAGACCATAAGTACATCAAACGCTTTATTTCATTTTTTTGTTCCAATAGAATAAAAATAACTCTAAAAAAGTGTATCAAACATTTTATTTCGTTTTTTCATTCTAATAGAATAAAAATAACTCTAAAAACATTTTTTTAGAATAATACCAAAAGAAGCCTAAAATTAAGGCGAATCTAGTTTCTTATTAGTTGTTACTATTTGTGTTTGTTTTCTCTGCGAGCTATCAACCATATTTGGTCGTCCTTTTCAAGACAAGTACGTAGTAGAAATTGTTTTATAATTTATATAAAGAGGTTCTAAGAAGATAGTGAACACACAATGTGTTGCTATCACATCATTGTATTATTAGGTTACGGAGAGACCAAGAAAGAGAAACAAAAAGATGTGGGCCCAAGGGATTTAGAATCATCCACTCTACCGTTCTTTGAGGGTGACTGAGGAGATAGGTTGACTGGTAGTTTCAGGCATTTGTTCGTGGTCGAAATCTTTCTCAATTGACAAGTCCATTTACATGATTATATCTAGTAATGGTAGAATGACTTTACGGCAGGACCAAATCTTCCGTCCTTCCAATCTAAGGTATGGGATGGGTCAATCTTATATCAAATTTGATGATGTTACTCAATTACAAGGTCTTTTTATTAGATTATTTCTTGTAGGTTTTCTCAGGAAAAAAAAAAAATCTCTTATCTTTTAAATTTCAATTTAGATTTTAATGACTTAGTTTTCCTTCGGTCACCATCAAATGGGGGTGGGGGTGGGGGGGAGTCATTCACCAAAGTGATCGATTGACATAGTTCAACGTCCATCATTGGTAAATAAGGGTAAACATTTTGGAACCTAGTATGTGGTGGGCTCTTGTTTATTATGTGATGAAGAAAAACTCTATAATTTGTACTCAATATTCTTTTCTTTGGTATTAGACTCATAGGGAGTGGTGTTGCTAAGAACCCTAGTTCTGAGAGGGTTCACTAGGAGGGCCTTGGTCCTATCACATGGTAGGTGAGATGAGACTGTATACAGTGAATAGGTGGACCACGAAGGTCCCCTTTCTCACATCTCAGGCTAATTTCATCTCAATTAGAATAGGCAAATTGTAAAATCAATTATTTCAAAATTAAGGATTATAAATGGTGCATGCCAAAAAAAAAGAGCGTTGACAAATATAGGGATCCATGGAAATATATGTATGTATTTGATTGAATTTGAGATGGAATATTGATACATTGCCATTCCAAAATACTCCCTTGATATTCAATGATGAGAATTTCTAGATCATGTCTCCATCTAAAAATAGGTGGCCTGCGTAGAAACCTCTCCAAGTGGCCTGGCTTCAAAGATAATATGAAAAAATGTTCTTAAATTAATATTGGGAATAAATTTAGGGCAAAAGATCACTGTCAGTCACAAGGGCCTTGAACTAGCACAGATCCCATGAGCTCGAGCATGTGGAGGGGGTATCAACGTTAAGAAGATTTTTTATTTCACAGAGGGTGGGATAATAATTTTGCACACCCTTGTGTCCAGATGCTGAGATTACGCGATCAAATAGTTTTCTTTTTCCCATAACTTTAATAGGGAAAAGTTCCCTGAGAGCTCAGGAAAGAATCCCCATATAGGTTGTATAATGATACTAGAATGGGGCAAGATAATCCATACATTTGGTGCTCTCCCATGTGGGGAGGTACCCATCCTGGGTAGAGAATCTAGACTCTCATTTGGATCTTCCTTGCTCTTATGACCTTTATAACAAAAAAAAAAAAACTGCAGAGTAGTCAAATCTACTTGAGTGCAACCCGACAACAGCTAAAATTCCTTCCTTTGTATCCCACCCTCCGGGCGGCTCAACTCTTTCCATGTTCCTTTCTCCCACTCTTACCAAACTCAAAATCAACCAAGTGAGAACGAGAGAAAGCTAGGTGTCCGACTGGCTGGCGGTCATGTCAGCATACTTGAGAGAGAGAGACGTGTGTGATTTGAGCACTCACATATACGTGAGAGAGAGAGAGACGTGTGTGATTTGAGAGCACTCACATATACGTTAGTTCATCAATATTGAAGAATGCAGGAGCTAGGTAGGAAGAGTAGTTGCATCATCCACGAGTACCTTGTTTCTCTCCAGCCTCCTCTATTGATCTATAATTGTCTTTTAACATTCTAAGCTTAAGGTCTAGGCATGCATGAATGATGACGAAGACGATGATGCAATACTCAAGAGGTCGTTGACTGATTGACAAAGTCCCACAATACCTTTCTGAGATTTTACCGCGCGCCTTTGCCAATTAGTCATGTGCCAATGATAGATGCCGTGGCCACGTGGCCTACTGCATCATATGGCCCGCCACCCCCACCACCTCATCGTCATGTCATTGTTTGGATGACACAATACTTCACGGATAAAAATCGTCTGTTTTTCCCTTTTCTGTTTTTCTTATGTTTTGCTATCTTTAGAAGATGACACGTGTCATCAACGGTCAGGATTAATTCAGTTGGGTGAGGGTTATTACATTCAGTTTGGTTTTTAATTCAATCTTGACCATTCACTTAAAGTAATGCCACATGTCGCCTTCTAAAGGTAGCAAAACAAGAAAAACATGGATGAAGAAAAACAGACGATTTTTTTCCATACTTCACCAGAGACAAAGACGAGTAGATCAAGATGTAGAGGCTCTTCCTCCTCATCTCCACTCTCTAGTATCCCAACTCCCAAGTCAGCAACACCACCTTGAGAGCCCAAATTAATGAGGAATGTGAATATGCTCTCAAATTAATGAAGAATGTGAATATTCACGTACGTGATGTGAGAGAGCGAAGAGGTTGACCGTCGACGAAGGATGACCAATGGCTCACCCACCCCCGGCCCCCCGGCCCTAGCCCCTAGTAGGGGTGTCAAACTGTCAATCAATCAAGATGTGTCGGTCGTGGTCGGGTTCGGCTAAATTCTATGGTCACATCATAAACGTCATTTAATTAAATGGGTTTAATTAGGACAGATATGATATTTATTATCAGGTTGAACGGTCTTGGATTATAATCAGATTGTCATAAATGGGTATTATCTGGGCCTTAGGATTTATTTATTCTTAAATGAGCATTAAACAAGTTTTAAATTAGTCTTCTTAACTTGTATGCAATAGTCAAAGTACTTAACTCATCATCGCTTGAGTCGGCTAGTTGTGGGTTTGAGTCTTGACATATCCACTATAGCCTATCGATCCTGCAGAAATGCCACTTGTTGTACGGAGGCTTATCCTTAAAGCTATGATCACTATCATGGAGCATCATTTTTCTTTACTAAAAATAAAAAATAAAAAATAAACAATACTCAAATTGACAAACTTATTCCATTGAAACCATAATTCTACTTCAAGCATATCATGCAAACCTAATATTAATTAACATCATAATTACATAAATTTTATTTTAAAATTTAATTATCTATTGTTAAAGATGTTTGTTTGTTGATCAATTTCTTATTCATCTTAAAAATTGAAACCAACATACTTGGATTTTTGCTTTACTCTTCAATTTTATTGATGATAAAATAGAAATTTCAAGCAGTATTAAAGAGATCGAGTTAGATCGGGCTCATAAATGTGTTAGGCCGGTCGAGCACCCATCGAGCTAGATGGTTGCAAAATTACTACCTATTTATGAACGTGTTGGACTTAAGCATATTAAACTCGATCCAAATTAGATCATAAACATATTGAACTCCATTGAATTTACCGATGTGGGCCTGAGATTAACACCCTTACCGACCCCATGGCTCGTACACTGTGTGCCACCACACAAGTGTGTCGGTTAGATCTTTTAAATCTCATTTTCCTATAATATTTCCAGAAAGAAGAAGGGTAACAGGCCCAGACTGGATCTCGTGGGTGCAGAGTAGCACAGAAGTTCGGCTAATGTTTAAAAAGAGCCGTGTCTGTATTAGCCCCCCTCATGTACCAGTTCGATGCTCACCACATGACGAAAACGCTCTCTCTCTCTCTCTCTCTGAAGAGCCTTCATTTAGAGAACCCAAAATAATTTCTCACGAGGTTAAGGATGTATAAGACACAAAAGGTAGATAGGAGATTTAGGTAGAGAGAGCATTAGATTTAGACTGAAAAAGAGAGGACTTCGAAATTTTCTCAGCCACAAACGACTACACATTAGTAACACATTTCAGCCTCAAAAGATGATCCCCACACGGCACAGGGTGTCAATTTTGAACCGGGAACCAGACCGAAACCGATTAATTAAATAAATTTATTGGTTTGATTTTGGCCAATGGTTTTGGAACTCTTAAGACATAAAGGTCATGAGAGCTAAGCTCCAGGAGTTTATATTTATTGTCTTTCAATTTTGACTAGTACTTCTTATCTCATATATTATGTATTAAATATATTCACTTTTAATTTAGAGGTCCATTTAGGAATATTAACTTATGAACATTGCCTTAAAATATCTCAATTTATTTTTATTAAAAAAAATTAGTCCTAATTTATGAGGATAATAATGGTATTTCAACTTATTAATTGAATGGGCAAGAGAATGCTACACGGTTGTGTGGTTCTACGTTAGCACGAAGGCCAATGGGAACACACATATGCATCCAATGGAGAAAGGTGGGATGGTTATTTCACCACCAGTGTACCTTGTGCCTGGGCGTAAGAGCCCATGACCCTGTAGGATTCTTTTCTCTTAATTGAATATAAAGTAGGAGGTGTGACTTGAAAGAAAAAAAAAAAAATTGGGGGAGGGGGTTTTGCATATCTCATGTGATTGAATTAGTATCTAAATCTTTACCAAAAAAACAAAATTTATGTCTTATTATGATACTATTGAATATATGCCGCATGTGTTAGAAATTTTTATTTTAATAAATCTTAAACTGTTTGGAACCAAT
Organism: Macadamia integrifolia; assembly: GCF_013358625.1. NCBI lineage: Eukaryota > Viridiplantae > Streptophyta > Magnoliopsida > Proteales > Proteaceae > Macadamia > Macadamia integrifolia. The sequence goes on along the minus strand of NC_056561.1, from coordinate 38,173,231 downwards.
TAGGAATCAAAACCAACCCACACATTCTGGATCTCATGTTTGGAATCGATTAACTTATTGATTCGATTATGATCCTTATCTCTTAGGACCAGATCAATAACCTAAAATCGAACTGATTGACAAACTTTTTTTTGGGTAGGTAGAGAGGGAAGTAGGTAACAACCTAGGCAATTGTTCGAGCCTCCTAGTAAGTATGTGTTTTTTACACACCACAACTCACTAACTGCACTAGGCAATTGTTACCGACTGACAACCTTACCCACACTCAACTCATTAGACAAACCTTCTCAGTCAAAACCGAATCAAACATGTCTTGTGAAACACTTAGATTAGATTTTGAACTAATGTCTCTATTAATTATGGCCTGGTAGAGATCAACTATGGACCCACCAAACCAGATGACGTCACATGATAGGTCATGAAGCACTAAGCTTTAAAACGAATCATAACAAATAATAATATCCCGGTAATATTTTCAAAAAATAAAATTTCTTCGTTGTGGGCTAAGAAAGAAAAGTAGAATTTTCATTATACTATTAAGAGATCTTGCTTTATCTCCGTTGTTTAAGTTGAGATCATTCTTCGTCCAAGACCCACCCTTGGTTTTGAGCTAAATCAAGGTTTGAAATAATATTTCATATGATAATGATTTCTTAGAACAAAAGATTTGAAGAATCAACTTGATTCAATGCACACCACTATTTCTAAAATCTGATTCTACTATATATTCTAAAATAAGATCAATGCGTTTTAGACCCAAAATTTATTCTGATAATGCATATATATACACGATCAAAGTTACTATATTTTATCAATTTAATTCGTAATGTATACATTTTTAATTTGAATATTTCATAAGGGTGATTGATTTTTATTTTTATTTTTTCTTAAGCAAAGAAGGCATGCATAAAAAGTTTTCAATACTTTTTTTTTCTCTCTTTTTGATGAATCTAGTTTCAAGCATTGAAAGAAAATTGTCCAAAATACAATCCAACATACAAAACATCCCAAAAACAAATGAAAGGAGAGCCCAACCACTTGCCTTCCTTTTCAATATGGTGTAATTAACGAAAAAATTTGTTAAATAAATTTATAAATAAAGTAACTTTAGATACCTTTCCCTAGTCATTGGAGGGCATTAATAGGAATTAACACAAGTAAATTTTAAGGATCAAATATAGAGGTCAATGAAAAGCTTTTTAAAAAAATCCATTTTTCTTGAATATATATATTTTTTTAACCAAAGGGGAATTTTTTATAGTTCAAATAGAAAAAGACAATGTTTGGCCAAAATGATAATTATTATATTTCTCTGATTATTATTTTGCTATTGAATGGATATGAAAGAGCAAATTTCAATTCATACCTATATTTTTATAAAATTGTAAGTCAATTACATAATCATGGTTATTTCTGTTTGGAAATTGATAGAGTAAGATTTACTCTAATAAGGATAATATATGATACGATTTGAATGTAAAAAATTTAAATTGACATTGGTGATATCTTTATATTGGAGGTATAGATTTTTATATAAGCTTTTAAGTCAATCACTATTATATGGCTCTATTAAAGATTTTAAAAATAGTAGATTTTTCTTTATATGCCTCTATTAAAAATTCAAAAATAGTAGATTTTTCCTGATATCTTTCCCATCATGTCGAACTTATACATTTGATCTATTTTATATAGGGAGATAATTGAGCATCTTTTTAAAGATTAAAGGCTTCATCGTAGGTGCATTTTGTTGTCACCAAAATAGTTAAGTGAGAAGTTGTGGCCTTCTTTTGATTGCATTTTGTATTATTCTTCAAATTTTTTTTTTTCTTGTGAACCATGGTGTTCAGGCCAATTTACATGCACCTCGATTAATCCTCAGGGAAACTAGCGCAGCAACCACCACCACGTTCTCTATTTAAATCGTAAAGGCACGAATGAAGAATCGAACCTGAGACCATGTATCTATCATTTTTCAAAGTTATTTAATTCAACGATAAACAAAATAATTTTAAAGTGCCTTGTCATTATTACAAATTATACATTTTTGAGTAATCAAATGAAATGACAAGAATTTATCTCATTATAAAAAAATATATATTATATACTAAAAGGACTAAAAGATAAGATCATGAATTTTTTTCACCAACTTTAGTTGTTAAAATAAGATTTTTCCCTCGTCAAAATATATTTAAGGGTCCAATCCAAAACTTAAAGGTATTAAGTAGGGATAACTCCTCAAATATATGAAAACATGTAGGACCTTTGTAAAACTATAACTTTATAACTCCCAACATCTTAATAAAAAGAAAAAAAAAAGAATATATTGCATCAAGTGCCTTTCTAAACAAAGTTATAATACAAGTTATTAATCAATTATGTTCCACCTGAACTTATTGTAAAATCACTTTTTATAAATGTTCCAACATATTTCTAATGGGTGCAACTTATTGTGACCAAATTACGAGTTAGGAAGTTGTAATTTTTTTTTAACATTTCCAATAATTATTTGATATAATATTTAATAAGGAAAAAAAAAATCACTGAATTATGTGTAAAATCGTATTCGGTGAAAGTCGTATGTAGAGATTGGAAAAAGATCTTTCATATCTTTTAAGATCCACCCTACATTACGTGTCAAAAAAAAAAATATTTATATTAAAAAAAGATTGCAACTACTTAATTCGCCATTTTTATTACAATAAGATTTTTTCCCATTTCTAAATGGGCCTTGACCAATAGACTTTAACCTAGGATGGGCTTTTGAGACACATCGTTTCCCCAGATGAGCAGTTAAAATTGCAGCTTTTATACCTTATTTACGTGCGATCACCTCATTCTTAAATGACGATTAGGACGAGACCGCCACAAGCTCATCGCGTCTCATACATTTCTCTGCGACTCCTTCCCAGACCACCACACCCAACTGTCCAGTAGTACTACTCTTACCACTATTCAAAAAAAGCTCCAAAAGCATGGACAATGGAAACCTGCAACCACTTCTCTCCAACCACGGGGATCAAGAAGATCATCAGGAACTCACCAGAGAAAGAACCATCTCCTTTACAGCCGAGGGAGACATTGAGCACATAAAAAGTTTCCGAGATTACTTCACTCAGTTCGGTGTCGAATCCAAGAAGCTCTGGTTCCTCGCCGGACCGGCAATCTTCACTTCCTTATGTCAATACTCTCTAGGCGCCATTACACAGGTCTTCGCCGGTCAAGTCGGTACTCTCGACCTCGCCGCCGTCTCCGTTGAAAACTCTGTAATCGCTGGTTTCTCCTTTGGCGCAATGGTAATTTTTTTTTTTTTTTTTCTTTTCAATTCATTGGAGGATATTTGAAGATTTAAAGATTTAATTCATGATTGAATTCGCTATTGTTGGAGCAGTTAGGGATGGGGAGTGCTCTGGAGACGTTATGCGGCCAAGCATTTGGAGCTGGACAACTGGACATGTTGGGGGTTTATATGCAGAGATCTTGGGTGATCTTGAATTCAACGGCGATCGTTCTGAGTTTTCTGTATATATTTGCAGAGAAATTATTGAAGCTGATAGGGCAATCGACTGAGATCTCGAAGGCCGCCGGTGTGTTTGCGATATGGATGATTCCGCAACTCTTCGCTTACGCCGTAAATTTTCCAATCGCTAAGTTTCTTCAATCTCAGAGTAAGATGATGGTGATGGCGTTGATATCGGTGGCGGCTCTGTTACTCCACACCTTCTTCAGTTGGCTTTTGATGCTGAAACTTGGTTGGGGATTAGTCGGAGCAGCAATCGTGCTTAACTCCTCCTGGTGGTTCATAGTGGTGGCTCAACTGATCTATATCTTCAGTGGCACATGTGGTCGAGCTTGGACTGGTTTTTCCTGGAAAGCTTTTCAGAATCTCTGGGCATTCGTAAGGCTATCGCTGGCATCGGCTGTTATGCTCTGGTAAGTATTAGTAGTCGATTTTCTAGCAAATTTCCTTTTAAATCAATCCTTAATTTCGAATTAGTTTCTACTTTTCTGTGTTTTTCTTATGTTTCTGCATCATCGTATCACCATGACTGGCACCATCTTTTGTTTGGTGGTTCATATCGGTTTGATGCAATGTACAGAAGCACCGTTTCTCATGAGTCTGAGGCCAGGCACGTGGGGTCCTGAAGACGGAAAAGCTTCCTAACCATAGTTGAGACTTGTGAGAGAGAGAAAGAGAGAGAGAGAGAGAGAGAGGGAGATAGAGAGAGAAACCGTACTTATCAGATTCAACCCAGAAATCGACCTCTGTTCGGGTGGTCCACCCGGATTAACTGATATTAATTGACGAAGAAAATGGTAAAGATAAAATAAAATAAAAAAAATTGAGAAACTAATATTTCTTTTTAATAAACTATAGTAGATACGAGTGTTTGGATAAGTAAGGTTAAAATCTTATCAATCAAGATTATTAATACAATAATTGTTGCTACTTAGGCAACACTTAACTTTTCTCATCTACTCTTATCCAAAGTCATGAAAAAATTGTTTTGTGTCTATCAAATCGTTCTATTTCTGTTTCCTTTCTTTCTAATTGAATCTAATCCCACCAAAAAATTACATATTTATTATTTTTTTCCTTCTTTTTTTTTTCTTTTTTTGTCAATCCAACCCATAACATATGAGACATATCTCCTACCCATTTATATCCTTCAAACAAAGGGGGCTGAATCAATAATTTTGGCTATGTTTGATTGCAAGAAGAATTAAAGAAAAAGAAAGTAAAATTTTCTTACTTAAAAAAAAAAATATATGTAATCATTACCTCATACGACTGTAACATTAATTTCAAATCATTCTATATTTGATAATAAAATTTCAATTTATTTTGCATCCAAAACTCTTTGCTATAATATGTAAAATATATAATTACTATATATTATCAAAAAAAGGTAAGTAATTTATAAAATCACATGGGGTAATAATTACAAATATTTTTACTTTAAGTATCAAAATTTCACTTCACTTCTTTTTAAATTCCACTTGCAATCAAACGGAGGAATGGAAAAAAAAGAAAAAAAAAAAAAAAAGGATAGGATTGAACTATAAACAATTCAGTTATGATGATTGGATTCCCCTCTACCGATTTGGGCATCCAATCATTTACCTCTCAACAATCTAACGGATGAGAACAAATTTATGCTCTGTCTTTTTCTCTGTTAATAAATACAAAAATTTGCTTTGTCACCATTACCATTATTCCCTTCTCTTACTTTCGCTTGGGCCTCCCTTTGTATGATTACACCGTTTTTAGTAGTTTGGCAACTCTGCATTGTCGTTACTTTTTTTTTTTTTAATGTAAATCTCAAGGTTGGAATATTATGCAGCCTAGAGGTGTGGTACTTTATGGCTTTGATCCTCTTCGCTGGATATCTGAAGAACCCACAAGTTGCTGTGGATGGCCTATCTATATGGTAAGGCCCTTACTCATTTATTATTCACGTGTTGTCGAGCTTGGTTGCATGGCCCACTTATATCTATCGTGTTGTAGTTCATTTAAAGTCCATATTTGATATACAGGTAGGTCATTCTCAATTTACCTATGAATTTCAGTTCAATTCAAATTTTGTACATTAAGAAAAAGAGGATCAAAGTTTGCTAAAATGTCAATTTGCCTAAATAGATCCAGTAACCGTAGGAATTGAAACCCCAACAACCTAAACTGTTAATGAAAATCAGCTATCTTAATTCTTAAAACTAATAGAAAGAAAAGGGAACTTAAGGAGTTGATTAATAATAATAATAATCCCATTATTTCATTTTCTTATTATTTTTAAATTTTGGTGAATTTTCTTTTTGTTATATTGATTTTCAGAATAAGACCGTTGTTAAAAAAAAAAAAAACCCCATTTTTCCATTTTATGAATACTAAAAAGAGTAATGTAATGCACGATGCTCCCGTTACTATAAGGTCTAAGAGGGCAAATGTACGCAGCATTATCCATGCTTCGTAGAAGAGGTTTTTTTCCAAGTCTCTTAACCTGTGATAAATTTGTTGCAATAGTACAATTCAACCATTGTGCCAAAGACTTGCCCTTTGTTTTTATAAATTCTGACTCTTGATGATAATTTTCCTTCTATGTGATTTCTAACTTGAAACAATGGAGCCTTCAGCTAAACTCCTCTATGAACTCTTTCTGGGAAAAGAGGGAGGAGGGAGGAGGGAGAAGGGAGAAGGGAGGAGGGAGGAGGGAGGAGGGAGGAGGGGAGAGTGGGGGCGGCGGGAACTGACAGCTATATCTTAATTTATCTCTAATTTTGCAGTATGAACATTTTGGGTTGGGCAGTCATGCTGGCTCTTGGATTCAATGCAGCCATAAGGTTTGTTCCCAAAAGAAAAAACCCAAACTCAGTCTTAATTTTGTTCCAATTGCACTATAGGTAATAAGCTTTGTTTTCATATGCACAGTGTGAGGGTTTCCAATGAATTGGGAGCAGGGCATCCAAGAACAGCTAAGTTTTCAGTTGCAGTTGTGGTTGTTACTTCATTCCTCCTCGGCCTTGTCCTCTCACTCATTTTGATCATCTCCAGAAATGAATTTCCAATTGCATTTTCAAGCAGTACAGAAGTGAGACAGCTCGTTTCTGAGCTAACCCCATGGCTAGCAGTATCCATTGTCATCAACAATGTTCAACCTGTTCTCTCTGGTAATACTTTTCATTTATTTATTTCTGCCTAATTTTTTCTTACATTTTTCATTATTCTTTATCCAACTCTATTTATTTTTATGTATATCACATCGGAACAAGTTTCCCTTCACTCACGGGGAAGAGTAAACCTTTTTAATCCACGTGATTTGATCTTCCGGTTGGATTGTGGAAAGGTATTTCAGATCTTTGCAAATAAGAAACAAGAGTCAATGATGTCATTCGCTTGTTCCGGAGTCCAATCCTTGCATCAAATCACCTTTGATGAAAAGATTTTCTATTCATATGGGTGCTAGAAAAACTTTCTCCATATCTTATTATTGAATTTAATTATAATATTTTTGACAAAAACAAAAGAGACATGGTCTTAGTTTTTTTCACCCATGGTGAAGAGAGAGAATCTCTTCTTCCATCCCATCTGACTAACTGAAAAAGTGTATTTGGATCACTAATAATATGGGGTGAAAGTTAATGATGAATCCAAATCAATCTTAGCGCCTTATCAGTTATCAACATTGTGAAGAAAGAATCTCTTCACCCTATATGAAAGAAAATTTATTCTAATATATAATTACATAAGAAGACTTTTTTTTTTTTTTAATGAATTAGAGAGATCAAAATTATCATATGGGAAAATTATGTATGCCTCTTTGACTATCTAATGGAAAATTATGTGAGCGCTCTATCTTAAAATGTGATTAAAATATACTTCCATTGTTCTTCTTTCACTACAAAGAAGCATCAATCAATATTTGTGTTGTTTTATTTTCAGGGGTGGCAATTGGAGCAGGGTGGCAAGCTTTTGTTGCGTATGTGAACATTGGGTGCTATTATATATTTGGGATTCCATTGGGTCTCATCTTGGGCTATAAGGTCGACTTGGGTGTCACGGTAACCTTCTCGCACTATTGCTCTCTTGCTTATTAAAAAGCAAATAAGAAAAATTTTCCCACAACGTCAGTGCAAGAAAACTCACAGGCTCTTTTCCCGAATATCCCTTCACACACACTCTCTCTCTCTCCTTTGATGAGATGAAATCGATCATGCAGCTTCTATTGGTTCTCTTTCCATTCTGGTGTCATGGGAAACCCACAGAGATCTGAGATTCCAAAAATCAGATGATCTAGAGTATAGTTGTCACGGCATCACTTTATCCATATCCCTTTTACTAAAAAGGTGTCTTGGTCATCTAGGTGCTTTATTGATACGCAGTGGCAACTATGATTCGCCATTCAAGATCAATGACCACCACTTTGTTGATCTTTTCAAGAAAAAAAAAAATTTGCTGATCAGTATCCAGGTCAGCAGATCAGCAAATTTTTTATTTTATTTTATTTTATTTTTCTTGCTAACGATGGGTATCCGGGCCTTAGGCCTACTAGTCCCGTAGGTCCATATTAATTCCACAACTGTATGGATCAGGTCATACTTTTACTGGAGACAGTGAAGAATTTTTTTTTTCAGTAGTCTTATTTTAAACACATCACCTTTAAATGAAGATTTATGAAATTTTGTATTTCTTAGGGAATTTGGTGCGGAATGCTATGTGGAACCATTTTACAGACATGCGTGCTGTTTTGGATGATTTACAAAACCAATTGGAAAAAAGAGGTAAGAAAGTTTGTTACAAGATCAAGATTTGGATCAATCCTGGCCAATATATGCTCTAATCCTAGATTTTGAAAAGGGAACGAACAAGCTGGATAAACCAGAATCAGTATCGGCCTCAGCCGATTTCGATTTCGATTTTGATTTCAATTCAAATCGATCGATTCAATTCCAATTCTTTAATACATATTAGTTGCCTTTTCTATTTTAGTATAGAAAAACACTAAAAAGGATCTTTCTTTTTGGTTTTTTTTGGCAAAAGGCATCAATTGCTGAGGATAGGATACGGCAGTGGGGAGGAAACAACGATGAGAAATCCAATGACATTGAGAAGTAGATTCGAGACCCCAAAAAAAAAAAAATGGCACATCACATTTTCACCCATTTATAGCTTCTCTTCTAAGCACAAGATTGATGGGCAACAGTTGCGTATGTCAATGCATCCTTTCAAGTTTCAACATTGAAGGAGAAGAAAGCTGCGACAACTTCAATTCAAAGGTAACTCTTTTGAGTTACAGGTTCGGTTCATGTTGAGGCTTGGGCTAGACATCAAGAACAATCCAATTTTCATATATATTCTCTGTTCAATCCAGGAAGGAATCTAAAAACACTTTCCGATCCTCTGTTAATTTTGCATGGTATCTACAGTGAAGGGGTTTTTGATGTTTGAGTTCAACTCGGACACGCATCCCCGAGTCTACCCAATGTCGAATGACTAATTCGGCAGCCTAATAATTGAAGATAATCCTTACAAAAGTTGGATATGAAAATACCATGGACGGTTGTTCGATTGACAAATAACCATGCTTAAGGAAGACCAGGGTTCTCTTGGGGTTCCAATCTTTCCTGTTCATTCAGGTTATAGGATTTTAAAAAGGACTTAGGGTTCACCCGGTCTACCCATAAAATAAGGGTAGACCAGAGTTCGACATTTCCCAAAAACAAAAATTTGCCTACAATAATGTCAAGCCAATAACAACAATCCTCGAGTCTAAGTAGTCTGCAGCTAACGGTGAGGTGCAATGAATATTCAACGGCTGGAAGAGTTTGACCATGCACTCTAACCATTGAATGCTCACTTACATCAAACTGCTCCACCCCCAGAAAATTTTGACACACAATCCCTTCACCAAAAAAAACAGCAATCCTTTATAAACAATTTTTCCCGACACTCAAGACGTCTTACTGATGAAGACAAATGGCATTATAATATGATATTGGTTAAATATAAATGATTCTTCGATTTATTTAAACATTGTTTGGTTGGACTGATTTTTCTTCACCCACAGGGAAGAGTATTTCTTAATCTTTCTTAATCTACTGATTTTAGCGATTGGATGGACTTTTGAAATAGTCTGAACTTCATATAATAATGAGACAAAGGGAACAATGACACCGCAAGGGCTAGATTCTCTACACCTTTAGCAAAAAATCTTGTCCAAATTATCGCAACCATGGTCTTATTAAATTATTCACAATATGTAGCATTGATGGATCCATTGACAAGCATATGACATCATTTACATGATTTCAAATGGTTTAAATTATTAATGTCATTCCCTGATTCAGGGATAATCATGATCATCAAATCAATCTAAGCGAAACAATTCTACAGTCTCAATGCAACAATGCAGGGGTGTCAATTGGTCGGGCTTAGTCAGGCGTAAACGGGTCTCACCATTTTTTCCTTTTACACCTTGATCACTCGATTAGGTAGCCAAGCCTATATATGACAAGCATGAACACAATTTTAAAAAGTCGGTCACTTTGGCACTTTAATTGGACTAGATGGGCCTTAAAATCCGTGCTTTAGTAGAGTGCAGTGGCAGAGTAGCTTCAGTGTTTCCGCCTTTCCGGTAATTAATTGGAGAACATAGAGACAACTACTCAGTACAAAAAATACATAGAGCAAGAAAGCCATCCAGTATCAGAGGACACAAAGAGAAGCAGTAAAACTGAATCACGAAGATGGTCTTTATGTTTAAACAACAAAGCATATGTGATGAACAGTGACACACAAAGTCTATGCTTACAAAGAGATTTCAATTTTGAATCTCTTGGTTGTTATATACTTCTCTCCTTAGCAAGGATTTAGGGGACAATATCAATATCGGTCTTTGTTGATATTGATTCGATACCAATTTGGATCGAATCGGATCGATGAATAACGATCTATTTTACCCCTGATTTTTTAAAAGGGACTATAATTTTCCTATATTACTCTTGAAACGATTTGACTAACCAATCTCAATTGGTATCGGATCAAAGATCGGTCTCAAACAATCCTGATTCGATACGGTCGATACGATCAATCCCAAACCGATTCTTAAAACCACGCTCCCTAGCTATAGAAAAAAAAATCTCACCAAAGATTTGGAATTCAACATCTACAGCGGCCATCTTTCATAAGAGAGCGGAGCAAGAAAAAAGAAAAAAAAACCAACAAATGAAACAAAAAAACAAAAACAAAAACAAAAAACAAAGAAACCCGAAGAAAGCTACGAATCCAAAATCCTCCTCCAAAATACATGCAGGCTACAATGGGGCAATTTAAAACTAAGTGGGGCTGTGGGGTAATTTAAAATTAGAAATGTGAATTAAAGGTGAGGTGATGAGGCAACAGTGGGGAATAACCGAATAATAGTCAAATGTAGGTCATAATGCTCTATAAAATATTATTTTATTTATTTATTTATTTATAGAAATTGTATAAAATATTGTATAATATAGATCAATCGACAATGAATACGACAATACATATGAATCATATTAGGAAAGTGGAACACTATCTGTCCTGTTCATGTTCCCAATGCCTAGACACAATCCCTGATTTCAGAGGTGTTATGGCAGATTGAATTCAGATTTTTCGACTATCCGTTGATATCTTCATATTTTTCTGTTTACATAAGAACTTCTAACTCAAAAGCTTGCAATCAAACAAAAAATACAACCTCCCACGCGCCCTCCCTCCTCCCTCCTCCCTCCCCCCTCCCACCTCCCACCTCCCACCTCCCAAAAAACAAGAAAATTACAAACCTGGACTACCTATCAAAACTATTTCATATATATTTACAACTTTATAAGGCAATCACACACAATCGTGATTATAAGAAGAAATTTTTTTTTTTTTATTCTTTCAATTTGGAAATTAATAGAGTAAGACAAACTCTAATCAGGATGCTACGCATTGAAAATGACAGAATCTGAATTAGCACTGGTGATATCTTTATTTATATTAGAGTTGTAGATACTAAGCATATTCTTTCATATGTATACTATAACCAAAAAAAAAAAAAGTATACTATGAAGATTCCGAAAAAATTGGATTTTGCTTGATATCTATACCATCGAATCCAACATATGCACTTAGATCTGTTTAATAATGTGGAAAAGGATCATGGTTTTTATTTTGACTGTTTTACTCCTTGATCATGCTATTTCATCGATATTGTATCGACAGTATTAAGATTGATAGCTAGCAATACCAATGTCATTGATCCAAACAATCTAATAATGATATCTCAAACCATTTAGGAGTTGTAAATATATATATATATATATATATATACACACCGGCTAATACCTCAAATATGTTTCCCAAACTCTCAAGCATCAACTGATACGTATGCAAAAGAATACATGAAAACGTTGAATCTAAATAAATTCCTTCCTATCTCATGTTTTGAGACAAATGTTCATCATTTATTAAAATAAATAAATAAATAAGAAATGTTATCTCTCTCAAATTTTTAACATATTTTTATTGATCAAAACTTGTTGGAAGGTCCACTGTACCCCAAAATACCCCCTCCCATTTAGTGTGACTTTACCCATTTACCCTTGACTTGGTTAAAACTTGAGAAAGAGCTTTATCTTCTTCTCTTCACCTGTCCTTTCTATTAGCCGACCATAGACAATCACAAGTAGAGGACATCAACGACCAGCAACATTCACAACCTTGGAGAGGACCTTGAGCAGTCCTACCAGCAACCATCACCTCCACCTCTCTCTCTCTCTCTCTTGGGAAGGAGCTCGAGTAGTCCGAAAAGCTTCAATAGCAGTCCAGGAATGCAAATTCATCTGTTTCAGATAATTTCAGACCAAGCATTCCATTTGCATTGAATGCAAATTCATTTACTTTTTCCCTAGTGAATCTTACCGTGAAACAACGGGTTCTTTCAAGTTTCAAGGTTTTCCCTTTTTTAGATTGGCAATCCAGGTTCAACCAAGAGTTTCAGCAGCATGAATATAAATGGACCCTCAAAATTTATACCCAAATATTTACTCTCAAATCTCAATCCATTCCACCCACCAATGCTCCCATAAAACTACCTAATATGGATCTATGATCCTATCTGCTTCGGTGACTAGAGATTCAATAATCACAGTGAATAATTGAGCCCTTCCCTAAAACAATACTCCAAATGAAAGCAAAAGCCATTTATTTGCATCCAATATCTATCTCATTGCAGAAGGATGTTCTGAACAATTTTGACCTTAATGTCTTAAAAGAGCAAAAGACCTAAATACAATATACTAGAAATTTTTGAAACATCAAATGCAATGGAAGGATTTACTAATTTCAGACCTAAAAATGTTGTCTTTTCCTTCACAATGAAAAATCGTATCAAATCATAGGGGCTTCAAATTGAGAATGGCAAATGCCTAGGGTTTGCAAGATGGAAGAATGGGCTAGAGAGAGATGGGAGGGAGAGAATCTTTGCCAGACAGTAAGACAAGCAGAGATCTAGGCGTTGCAAGATTGAAGATTTACCTACGTTGGAGGGTTAGAGTAAAATCTTCGTCGAATAGTTGCAGTTCGCTAGAGAATTGGTAGATTCAAGTTTGCTGGAGCCTTAATGTTCAGCTTCCTTCCAAAAGAAATTTTATGTTAAAGATGTCTAAAGGGTGAAATAGTCATTTTACTTAGGGTTGTAAGTTGGATGTTTGAGGTGAGGGTATAGTCTTTTATATTAATTAACTAACAAAAGACTAACGGTGTGGGGGTATTTGTCATTTTTCAAAAATGAAAAGGATGTTCGTGTCATTCTTGAAAACCCAAGGGAGGGTGTTGATTTATGAATAAAGTTCAAGGGGGTGGCGGTGAAATTTTTTCTTATTTTTAAGTATAGAAAGCATAAAGGACAAAACAAATTGTTGTGAGAAAAAACAAAGAGGAGAAGAGTATCTTCCATTAATTGCCTTGCCTCCTTCTCCGGACCAAGAAAAAAATTCAAAAAAAAAAAAACATGGACAATGGAAACCTGCAGCCACTTCTCTCGAACCATGGGGATCAAGAAGATCATCATCATCAGCTCCCCAAAGAAAGGAGCGTCTGCTTAACGACCAAACAAGGAGACATCAAATCCATAAATGAACTCAGTGATTTCCCCAAACAGTTCTGCGCTGAATCCAAGAAGCTCTGGTACCTCGCCGGACCAGCAATCTTCACATCCTTATGTCAGTACTCACTCGGCGCCATTACACTGGTGTTCGCCGGTCAATCGCCCGGAACTCTCGATCTCGCCGCCGTCTCCATCGAAAACTCTGTCATCGGTGGTTTCTCCTTCGGTATCATGGTATGTGTAAATTCTTTATTCGTTTTCAGAAATTTTCATTCATAATTAATGATTAAAAGGATGACAACAATGGACCGGAGCAGTTAGGGATGGGGAGTGCTCTGGAGACGCTGTGCGGGCAAGCATTCGGAGCTGGGCAGGTTGACATGTTAGGGATCTATATGCAGAGATCTTGGGTGATCTTGAATACAACCGCCATTGTTCTGAGCTCAATTTACATATTCGCGGAGCAATTATTGAAGCTGATAGGGCAATCGGACGAGATTTCGAAGGCGGCCGGAGTATTTGCGATCTGGATGATTCCGCAGCTCTTCGCTTACTCCATGAACTTCCCAATCTCTAAATTCCTGCAGTCGCAGAGCAAGATGATGGTGATGGCATTGATATCGGCGGTGGCTCTGTTACTCCACACCTTCTTTAGTTGGCTCTTGATGCTGAAGCTTGGGTGGGGATTGGTCGGAGCAGCCATCGTGCTCAATGCTTCTTGCTGGTTCATAGTAGTGGCTCAGCTGGTCTATATCTTTAGTGGAACATGTGGTCGAGCTTGGTCTGGTTTCTCATGGAAGGCCTTTCAGAATCTATGGGGGTTCGTTAGGCTATCGGTGGCATCCGCTGTCATGCTCTGGTAAGTATTAGTAGTCCATTTCCAGGGAAGGTTTGTTCATTGTTGACCTCATGAAGAAACCAAGCTTCCGTAACTTGCCAAACCAAAGTCTAGAGAGAGAGAGAGAGAGAGAGAGAGAAAACCTTACTTGTCAGAATCGACCCAGAAATCGACCACTGTTTGGTTGGGTGGTCCAACCGGTTCATCAAAACTGCATTGACTCAGTTTTGGTTTCCATTCGATTTCCATTGGTTTTAAATAAGTTTCATGTCACATTTAGGTCCTATTTTAGATATTTATGCTAGGTTTTTGCAATAATGTCAATAAAAAAGAAACCCTTATTTGTTAGGGTTATAATGCATCGAACTATTTTCAAACATTGAAAAGAAATAGAATTCATCATCCACATTGATTGAAATAGGAGAAAAAAATATAATTTAACATGATTCCTTATTTGATTCGAAAATAGGTAATTCAATTTGACTTAAATGTTTGTCATGAAACTGAAATTGAACTTAACTGATTTATTGCAGTTCGATTTTAAATGGTCAATCAATACATATTGATGTTGCTAAAGCTTGATATGAAGCTTGATACCAATATATTGTTAATAGGACGTATCACCCAAATAGTGGATCAATTTTAAATGTGCATATGATATCATTAAGATTCTAGACAATCAATATTGAAATCCTATCAGTGTTGGTCAAAATCAATATGGACACCGGTACTAATACCTATAACCTTGACCAGGATGAGATTGTAACTCAATGTTTTAAGTATTGGTGTTGTATGGATCATATGTATCAGTATCGTTTGAGTTCAATACCAATACGACATTGATACAGATCGATACAATTGAAAAGAAATTTTTATCAAAAAAATATCAAATGGTTAAGATTTTTTTTCTCTCTCTTGCATTTTACCATCTTAGAAGATAGTACTTATATTTTCTTAAATACTAGACCAATAAATATTTATTTTTATGGTTATTGATTCTTTCTACATTTTTGGCTTATTTCTCTCTGATCAAACTGATGCAGCCTAGAGGTGTGGTACTTTATGACTTTGATCCTCTTTTCTGGATATCTCAAGAACCCAGAAGTTTCTGTGGATGCACTATCGATATGGTAAGTTCTTTACTCCTCAATCCCCATTATTGTACTGCCAAGTTTGGTAGCACGGTCCCATCGATTTCCCTCTGGGAAAATGCATTTCCTATTCTCTCCCTCACATAAAAAGATTTAATTATTTTTTTTTCATAAAATAATGAATAAAATATTTCATGTAAGAACAAATAGGAACATCCTAGTGGTTCAAATAACCCTCGCCTTTTTCTTTGACTCTATATCTGTTTGATGGGAAAAAGTAGGGTTAGAATAAAAAGAGAGAAACTTTAAAGGTTTTCAAAAATCAAAGTTATTTGTTTGGATGGTGATAAAGTAATATACACATGCAATAAATGCTAAAGTGAATTAAATATTTAGTCTACCTTACCCCTTTTCAAAGTATTACCATATTGGATAGAAGTTTATGGCAAGCGTGGGGATGATATGAATTATTATTATTATTCTATTTCATTCTTTTTCATCCTTTTTCTTTTCTTTCCTGTCCTTAAATTTGTTGTTCCTCGACTTTATTACATGTGTGCCTGCAACTTTTTCTTACCTAAAAAAAAAATAAGTAAAATATTTCATAGAAACCCTAGCGTTCTGAAACGGTGAGAACTGAGAACCCATGGCCTCTTGCTTTTATGTGGTTTCTAACTTGAAATAAATGGAGCCTTCAGCTAAAATCATCTACAGAACTCTTTATGGGAAAAATGGAAAAACTGACAACTTTGATATCTTAAATTATCTCTAATTTTGCAGTATGAACATTTTGGGATGGGCAGTAATGCTGGCAATTGGATTCAATGCAGCCATAAGGTTTGTTGCTAAAAAAAACCTAACTCACAGCCTTCTGTTCCAATTTGCACTAGAGGTAATGACTTCATTGGCATATGCAGTGTGAGGGTTTCCAATGAACTGGGCGCAGGGCACCCAAGGACAGCAAAGTTTTCAGTTGCAGTTGTGGTTGTTACTTCATTCCTCCTGGGCCTTGTCCTCTCACTCATTCTTATCATCTCCAGAAAGCAGTTCCCAGTAGCATTTTCAAGCAATATAGAAGTGAAAGAGCTTGTATCTGAGCTAACCCCATGGCTCGCAGCATCCATTGTCATCACCAATGTTCAACCTGTTCTTTCCGGTAAAACCCTTTATTCATTGCATATATTATGATCTTTCCCAGATCCCACAATGGCGGGAGCCTTGTTTCTATTAGATATATATTTTTTATATCGGATCGAGTTCTCCTTCATCCACGATGAAAAAATAACCTTTTACTCCACGGGATCTGATTCGAATGGACGAAAAAAGGGTATTGCGGACCTTTCAAATAAGGGAGTTAAGGATTTATTTTTTTCTTTCTTTCTTTTGGGATTTTGTGACTTGTGAGTATTACTAGAAACTGACTTTTATCTTTGTTTTATTTTCAGGGGTGGCGATTGGTGCAGGGTGGCAAGCTCTTGTTGCTTATGTGAACATTGGGTGCTATTATATATTTGGGATCCCATTAGGCCTCATATTGGGCTATTACATCAACATGGGTGTCATAGTAATCTTCTTACCACTAATTTTACTCCTTTAATTGAAAAAGAAAATTCCCACAATGCCAAAGTAGAAAACGCTCCCATAGTTTCTCTCCTCCTAACATCCCCTTGCATAGTTACGCTCTCTCCTGTGCTTTTACTGAAGAAACCGATCTTGCACCTCTCTTAAAAGAAAATATGCATACACAGACAAGAATAAAAAGAGAATTGAGTTTTAAAAAATCAGATGATCTCGAGCATAGTTGTCAAGACATCGTTTAAACATCTAAATGCCCTTTGCTGGAAGGATGCTTTAGTTGCCTGGTGTGACCTTGGTGTTCAGCCTCCTCCAGTGCTTTGGGTCACCTAGACGCCATAACAATTATAATCTTGAGATCTAGAATTAATGGCCACCGACGTAAATGGCACTGGCCAATTCGCTGATAGAACATCAACTACTTAGATGAAGAATTATGAAAAAAATCACACTTCTCATGAAATTTTTGTCTCAGGGAATTTGGTGTGGAATGCTCTCTGGAACCATTCTACAGACATGCGTGCTATTCTGGTTGATTTACAGAACCAATTGGAATAAAGAGGTAAGAAGAGTCCCCCCCCCCCCCCCTCTCTCTCTATTATTGCCCATTCCTATTCTATTACAGAAACACTGAAGTGTATCCGTTTTTGGCTAAAGGCATCAATTGCTGAGGATAGGATAAGACAGTGGGGAGGAAACAACAATGAGATATCCAATGATATTGAGAAATAAACCCCTAGACAGAAAAATGGCACACGACATGTTTGACACAATTCAATCTCAAATAAAGGATCTAAGGGAGCATATAGCTTATCTTCCAAGCAAAAGATTGATGGGCCACAGATGAGGATCTTACTGCATTCTTTCAACATTTGAGGGGGAAGAAAGCTGCGAAAACTTCAACTCAAAGGCAACACTTGAGTTTCTGGTTCTTTCTTAACCATGGATTAGGCTCCCAGTGTCCTTCGTACAGGTTTAGTTCTTGTTGAGGCTTGATTTAGACATCAAGGACAATCCAAATTTCATATATTCTCTGATCAACCCAGGAAAGAAAAAACACTTTATGTGTTCATTTTGTATGGTATCAACCGAGATGGGGTTTTTTATGTTTGAGCTGAACTTGGATATTAGACTCAGATATGCATCAATTTGGGATTGTTTCATTCTAAACAAAATAAATTAATTTGATTGAATCAGACTCCAAAACATGGTTAATTGAGATCAAGTCTTCTCCATCCAACAGTCAAAAATTACATTGTAAAAAAGTGTGAACCTAAAACAATGCAAAACAGATTGGAAATCATCTGTTATTGCTCAAAGTTGGGAAAGTGCATAATAATAGTTAGAATATTGACATGTATGCATTGACATACACAGGATGATATTGATATGTATGCGTGGAAATAAACAGGATGTATGCTAATACACAGAGTATCTAATGGTGGAATTAGACTCTGAAATTTGAAAAGTGGCTTGTCTCGACCTTGTCTTTTCTATACAATGGTTTAAATGAACATGGTAGAAAAATGTGAACCTCGATACAAAAAAGATGGGAAATCATAAACAAACAATCACACGATGTATATAAGAATTTACGTGGTTCAACAAGATTTCCTACATCCATGGTAAAATGAGATTTGCTTCACTATCAATGGATAATAGATTACAATTGTTCGTCCTTATACACTTTTCAGATTGATTACATAGAAAGAACCATCGTTACAAATTTAAACAGAAAATAGCCACATAGCCTGGGCCTCGAGGGCTCAGGCCCTTAGGTCCTACAACCCTTCAAAATAACCCACTAATGGAAGCGATAGAATACAATACATTGTACCCCAATAGGCACATCATCTGTCCACATGCTAGAATAAGTGTGTTGATGATGACGGCAATTGGTTTCAGCAAAGTCTTGGGATTGAGTCACTCAACAGAGGCCTTTGAATGCCCTCGTCTTAAGGGGTGATTTGATTCCATTGAATGAATTAAAAGAGTTAGTAGTAGGCCTAACTTTCCTGTTCATGCTGGTTTTAGGGTTTTACTTTGATCCAGGATTTACCTAGGATTCCTCATTTTCAGAAATATATATATATATATATATATATCTACTACAAAAATGTTAAGTCATACCCAGCAAGTCTTTTTAAACAATTCTGCACATGGATGAAAATTTTGTTACCTCAATTCTACACATGGATGAAAATTTTGTAGTAACCCTTGCTGGCAACCAATGAAATAGAATAATTCACCTTCCTGTGGGTTCACAAATATCCTCTTAGGTTCTAGTATTTTCAAAAAGATTCTTCTAATTTCATTGGCTGCCAGCGAGCATTGCAGCTACTTGGCTGCAACACAAATAGCAGCCAAATTTTCTCCCAAAATGATGTACCAATGAAGACAAAAAGCATTATAATATGATATGATTAAAGGTGAATGATTCTTTGACTTATTTAAAGTTTGGTTGCACTGATTTTCCTTCACCCACTGTGGAGAGAGAATTTCTTAATCTATTGGTTCTAGTGGTTGGATGGGATGTAGTCCAAGGAATAATGTTAATGACATTAATTGAGATTTTGTACAATAATGAGAGAGAGAGAGAGAATAATGACATCAAAATGGCTAGATTCTTTACACCAATGGTGAAGAGCCTTGCGTTTCCATAAGCATTTTCGTGATCTTATTAAATTATCCGCAATAAGTAGCGTAGATGTAGCCATGCATTGACGAGCAATTGATACCATTTACATTGTCACACGTGACTTAAATTTGATTTATCAATTTTTTTCTCATACCTTGTGGTATGTCAACTAACTCCCATGTGTGATCTATTATAACAGTATCTAATTCAATCTTGGTAGCCTCATTTTAGAACACCAAATCAAGAAAAGTTACAACCCCATGATAAGAAAGGTGGAAAGTTTTTGGCGAAGGAATAGTTTACAGCTCCTTAGAGAATCAACTGCTTAATAGAATGGTGAACATAGTTTCAATCATTGAAAGAAAATGTTCCTTTTAACACCTTTCATTTTTTTAAAATTCTACTTTTTGGTGAACATACTTTCAGTTATTGAAGAGAAAAAATGTTCAAAAACACAATCCAAGATAAAGAGCATCTCAAAGATACAATGAAAAGAGAGCCCAAATCCACTTGCTATACCTTTCAAATATGGTATAATTAGCTAAAGGATTGGTAAATAAATTTATAAACATTACAATCTTCAGATACCTTTCCCTGCCCATTGGTGGCATCAATATATAGGAATTAACTAGAAACAACTTTTAAAGATCAAATCAAATATAGAGGTCAATGGAAAACCTTCCCCTCAAAAAAGTCCACTATTTGAAATTTTTTTAAATCAAAAGATAAGTTTTGACAGTTCAAAAACAGGACAATTGTAGGTCAAAATAATAAATATTGTATTTCTCTGATTATTAGTTTTCTATTGAAACAATATAATAGAGCAAAATTCATTTAGTAGGAACTTTTAACTAAAAAACTTGCAATCAAATAAAGCATTAAGAAAAACGTCTTCTAATTGATTGGGCTACCTATAAAAATTATTTCATGAGCTTATAAGTCAATTACACAATCATGATTATACATGCCACGCATTGAAGCAAAAAGACTTTGAATTAACATTGGTGATTTACAGTTGTAGATACTAAGCATATACTATTATCTTCTTCTTCTTCTTTTTTTTAATTAAATACTAAGCATATGCTGTAGTATGCAAATATAGTAAAGATTCCACATCTATCCCATTGAGTCCCATTTATGCACTTGGATCTATTTTATAATGGTGGAGGAGATATATATTTTCAACGGCTGACTCCTCAAATATGTTTCCCAAACTCTCAAGCATCAATTGGTATGCAAAGGGCTAAATCAAAACGTTGAATCCAAATGAATTGGTCCTTGTCTAGTATATTAAGATAAATGTTTTTTTTTTTTTAGGTAATTTGTATGTATTAAGGAAAAAGAAAAAAATTTAAAAACACAGAGAAAGCAACCCCTACAACCTTCTTTGCACAAACGAAAAGAAATGAAAAGAGGCCCCTAAATCAAATAGGACAAGCCTTGTAGCACAATTTATGTACTATAGAAAGAAAATTTTAGCAATTGAGAAAAGATGCTATGAAGGAGTTAACTAGTCCAATCTCAGGAGCAAAGAAAGTACAGGGGTACTTTTCATGCGATGACTCTTCCGTAGAATGCTTCTCATTACTGGATGGGTCAGGTTTCTAAAGACTCCAGAACCACCATCATCATTCGACTCTGACGCTTACTCTGAAAAGTCCAAATGTGTACCATCTATATTATCAATTTGATGGATCACCTTCTCACTAATAGAATCTGCAATGTCCTCAGCTCCCTTGAAATAAGCCGAATATTTCTTGAAAATGGTTTCTTCACATTGTTTTGATGAAAGAGGAAGAACAATGGCAATTGGAGATATATAAGAATGTTCCTTATCCACTGTAGCTTGGTTTTTGAAATAGGCCGATTGAGCAATTTGCTTGGACAGCTTAGCCTCCAACGTGTCTTCATAATCAACTCCATTAATCAAGGAATCACGTCCCAACCCTTTGTCCATATCAGCATCTCCAGGAATATCTCCTCGATCCTCTCCATTATTATCCTCCTCATAAAGAGTGGAAGAATATAATTTCCCCTAATTGGCTCCCTTCAAAATAGGTAAGGTGCCTTCCACCTCACCATCCTTCAACTCTTTAATAGATGGAATATTCTTCCCATCTCCGAAAGGCACTCCCTCCACCTCCTCAAAATTTAAATTTGAACCAAATCAACACCAATTTGCGATCTCCTTCCAAAATCATCTCCCTCATAATAGAATTGGTGGTAATAGATTTGAAATAAATGTTCATCTCTTTCAACTTTCAAAACTAAAAGTTTCATTGAAGGGTGCATTTGGTTGTCAACAAACTAGTGTAGTGAGAAGTTGTAACCTTCTTTTGATTGTCCCTTGTCCTATATCTAAAAGTCATTAAATGTAGGGATAAAAAAGAATTTTTCAAAATAATTTGAAAGTGACTTTTCAGTATTTCATTATAAAAAATTAATCATTGTAGGCATGTGAAATCATAGGGTTTATCTTTACACCCAAAAAACAGAAATTTATAGAATTTATCCTTATTGAAAGAAGAACCAAAAAATGTGTTATATAAAGTTACAAAATTTACTCATCAAAACTTGCTGGAAAGTCCAACCTAAAACCGGGCTCGTTTGTTTAGAGGGAAGTTGGGGGTGGCCGAGAGTGTTGTCAGTATTTGACCCACATGTTAATAGGGTGAAAGACGGGAAAATGAAAGATGAGATAAAGTGAAGAAGTTCCCACCCAAATGCGTTTGGTTGGAGGAAAGAGATGGAGAGAAAGAGTAGCGACGGAGTTCAGCTGGACCTTCTTCAGCTTCAAGGCTGTAGAGATCGATCGGAACCTCCAAATCGATTTTAACAATAGCAGTCCCTATGCTCGGCGTTTGGTTGGGGACGGGAATACCAAAACCCCCAAATCAGCAGTGACAATGTTGATTTCAGCACCGTGAGAGAGAGAGAGAGAGAGGAGCTATGGGTTTTGCAGATCAAGGAGCTGTCGTTCTTTATTCTTAAATTCTTCGATGAAGAAGATAGACTCTTGTGAGTGTTCTTATTTAAAATCCTTAAACTTGGAATATGGGTTTTGCATATCAAGGAGCTAAAATCGAAGCTTAAAGAAGACAACACAGAGAGCAATGCCTTAGTAGCTAAAGAAGAGATCTTGATTTCGGAATCTGTCGATAACAAAGTTACCAAACAACTGAGTTAGATCTCTGCAGCTGTTGCAGAGCTTGGGCAGCATCGGATCCGGTCGGGGCAAGGGCAAAAAGAGTTGGGGGTGTTCTTCTGTCCTTATGCTCAGCGTCTGATCCGATCAGAGAGAGATGCGGTGGCGGCAATGTTGTTGTGACCTATTGCAGCGGTGGTGGGATGACAATGTCGGCAGTGACGATCATTCGAATAGAGTTTGCCAAGTCCTACCATTTTGGTGGGACTTTGGTGAACTCTGGAGTAGGAGAATATGAAGTCCACAAGGGTCGACAAGAATTAATTATTAGTATGTTTCTCCAAAATTCCACCCCTATTGAACAAACAACTCAAATTTTGTTGGGTGGAATAGTTTGTATAACTATCTCACCCCTTAAATCTCACCTTAGCAAATCCCCTCTAAATTAATGAGCTCTGACTGTTAAATAAAAATAGTTCTTCAAGTATATATGAAGGCATCAACAATATAACAAATTGATATGAGATTACAACTCTATAACTCCCAACATCTCAACAAAACAAAAAGGAGATGAGTATCTTTCATGTCATCAAGTGTCTTGCTGAATCAAAGATTCTATCCAATTCAAGTAACATCCCTCATGGTGTCAAATTTTTTTCTTTTTAATTTTTTTAAGTGCTTTTAGTATACCACACGATATTTTTCCCATTGAGTATAATAATATCGTTTTCTATCTTTTTAGAAAAATGTGCATGCAATGACATCTACTGATAATATGTCACTTTTAACTTATTATTAAAGAACTTTTTATATCTTTAATTAAAAGGCTTTTCAGACTTAAAAGACAAACAACAATTAAAATGTATACACCCATCAATCAATTATATCCCCTATAAAGTGTTGTAAAGTCAAGTTATATATATTCCTATAGACCTAGGCATTGTGCTCATAATATATCTAAATGACCTTTCACTTGCTTCTTAGGCATATCCATCCCCCAATGCCTTCTAGAGATTGTAACGCCTTTTCTAATCTTACCAAAATCTAAATGAGCAGTAAAAATTCCAGCATTTATTTTTACCACTTCTTTAAATTTCCAGGAGCATGGAAGAAGGAAACCTGCAACTACTTCTCTCCAACCATGGAGATGATCAAGAAGATCATCAGCAGCTCCCCAAAGAAAGGAGCGTCTCCTTAACGGCCAAACAAGGAGATATCCAATCCATAAATGGACTTTCTAGATTTTTCATTACCAGCTATCTGTACTTCCTTGTGCCAGTACTCTCTATGCGCCATTACATAGGTATTCGCCGGTCAGTTCCCGGCACTCTCGACCTCGCCGCCGTCTTCATCGAAAACTGCTATCGGTGGTTTCTCCTTCGGTGTCAAGTCATGCTTTAATTTTTTTATTTTTCCAAAATGCTATAAATCTTTTGGTCTACTCACTTTCACTTCCGATGTGGGATTATGGGGAGTGCTTTGCACACGCTATGCGGGCAAGCATTTGGAGCTGGACAAGTAGACATGTTGGGGATCTATATGCAGAGATCTTGGGTGATCTTGAATTCAACCGCCATTGTTCTGAGCTTTCTATACATATGCGCGGAGCAATTATTGAAGCTGATAGGGCAATCGGATGAGATCTCGAAGGCGGCCGGTGTGTTTGCGATTTGGATGATTCCACAGCTCTTCGCTAAGTTCCTGCAGTCACAGAGTAAGATGATGGTGATGGCATTGATATCGGCGGTGGCCTTAGTTCTCCACACCTTCTTCAGTTGGTTCTTGATGGTGTTGCTTGGGTGGAGATTGGTTGGGGCAGCCATCATGCTGAACGCCTCTTGGTGGTTCATAGCGGTGGCTCAGCTGGTATACATCTTTAGTGGGACATGTGGTGAAGCTTGGTGTGGTTTCTCATGGAAAGCCTTTCAGAATCTCTGGGGATTCGTTAGATTATAGGTGGCATCCGCTATCATGCTCTGGTGAGTTGTTGACCTCATGAAGAAAGCAAGCTTCTGTAACTAGGAAACGAAAGCTGCCGCCAAACTACCTCCCTCTCACCCTCTGGGTGGTCTAGAGAGAGAGAGAGAGAGAGAGAGAGAGAGAGTGTAAACCTTACCTATCAGATTCGACCCAGAAACCGACCCCTGGTTGGGTGGTCCACCCAGTTCAACCGATTCAATCATCTAGATCGATCATTTTCTATCCTAACCGAGAAATTTGGTACTTGATCTTGAATTGTGATTTGTTGAGCCGACCATGATTCTTATGTGTCAGTATCTTATCAGTCAATACAAAGTTCTGATACCGATAGTTAGGGATGTCAAAACTTAACCTGAATCGATGCTTGTTGGATACTGTTATTCATAAATATCTTTTTTTTTCTTTTATTTATTTATTTCAAGCAACCTACAATCTGAAACAGATTAACATCATAGCATGTAGTTCTAAATTTTTTGGCTTATTTCTCTCTCAATAGAATTGATGCAGCCTAGAGGTGTGGTACTTCATGGCTTTGATCCTCTTTGCTGGATATCTCAAGAACCCAGAAGTTTCTGTGGATGCTCTATCGATATGGTGATGTACCCTTACTCCTTATTCCTCATTCTTTATTACCGTATTGCCCAGCTTTGTAGCCTGGCCTATTTATATCTATCATAGTATCATCTGGTAACTGATCTAAAGCCCAAATTAATTTGATACACCAGACAATTAAGTCCCACCATTCTCCATTTACCCATAAACTTTCAATCTAATCCTTGCTGCTCAGAGAACCCTAGCCATTTTCCTATGGAAAAAGTTCTTTATAAGTGGTTACCTACTCACTTTCACATGAATATTTTTAATTATTTTCTCTCCCCTAAAAATAATGAATAAAATATTTCTTTTTTTTTTTAATAAATGAATAAAATATTTCATGTTATAGGGCAAAAGAAATCCTAGTGGCTAGAAGAATCCTTGCCTTTTTTCTTAGGTTCCGTTTGGTTGCAATGAAATTAAACGAAAAAAAAATAATAATAATATTTTTGTACTGTGTGACTATATCATTAATTTCAAATTATTTCATATTTGGTTTTTAATTTAATTGTACCTTGCATTCAAAACCCTTTACTATAATATGTAAAATGTGTCATTACTAAATATGGTAAAAAATGAAACAGTTTGTTTATACAATCACATGTGTCATTATTAAAGTTTTTTTTTTTTAAGTATGAAAACTTTACTGCCATTCTCCTTAAATATCTCTTGCAAACAAACATAGCCTTATAAGGGAAATGTATCTCTGAACCGCCGGGGTTTTCTATGCCTCCTCATATCACTTTTTTTAATTATTTTTTCTCTCCCTTAAAAATAATAATCAAGTTATTTCAGAGAAACCTTAGCGGCTCAGAGAACCCTTGCCCTCTTCCTTTTATGTGGTTTCTAACATGAAACAAATGGAGCCTTAAGCTAAAATCCTCTCACTCTATGGGAGAAAAGGAAAAACTGACAGTTTGATGTCTTTATTTATCTCTAATTTTGCAGTATGAACATTTTGGGTTGGGCAGTCATGCTGGCAGTTGGATTCAATGCAGCCATAAGGTTTGTTGCCAAAAACAAAACAAAAAACTCAAACTCACAGCCTTTTGTTCCAATTTGCACTAGAGATAATGACTTCAATGCTTCAATGTCATATGCAGTGTGAGGGTTTCCAATGAATTTGCCGCAGGGCACCCAAGAGCTGCCAAGTTTCCGGTTGCAGTGGTGGTTGGTTCTTCATTCCTCTAGGCATTGTCCTCTCAATCATTCTTATCATCACCCGAAAGCAGTTCCCAATTGCATTTCAAGCAATACAGATGTGTGAGAGCTCGTATCTGAGCTAACCCCATGGCTCGCAGCTTCCATTGTCATCAACAATGTTCAACCTGTCCTCTCAGGTAAACCCTTCATTCATCTATTGATCCCTACATTATGACCCTCTCAAAACTCCGTAATGATAGGAGCCTCTTGTGCTGGATACATCCTTTTTATATTTGACTGAATTTTCATTCATCCATGGTGAAGAAAGAACCTTTAAATCCACAGAATCTGATTCTCCAATTGGACTAAGAAAGGATATTTTGAACCTTCTATGGATTTTCCTTTTTGGGCAGGTGAATAGTACAACAAACTGACTTCTATCTTGCTATATTTTCAGCGGTAGCGATTGGAACAGGGTGGCAAGCTCTTGTTGCTTATGTGAACATTGGGTGCTACTATATTTTGGGATCCCATTAGACCTTATATTAGGCTATAAGATCGACATGGGTGTCATAGTAATCTTCTCAGCACTATAACTCCTTTGTTTATTAGAAGAAAGGGAAAAAATTTCCCACGATGCCAGAGTAGAAAACTCTGAAACCAATCATGCACCTCCCAATCTCCCATTGGTGCAGTAGCCTTACCACTTTGGTGTCGTGGGCCCTTCCCTTAAAATATACACACAGGAAAATAAAGAGAGTGTTCACCAATGAGGTTTAGAAGATTGGTGATCTCGAGCATAATAGTCAAGGCATTGCCTAGGCATCCAAGTACCTTTCGCTGGAAGGCACCTTAGTTGCCAAATGTAGCCTTCGCGTTCAGCTTCCTCCAAGACTTTGGGTTGCCTAGATGCCATGACAATTATAATCTCGAGATCTAGAATTAATGGCCACCAATCTAAATGATACTAACCAACTCGCTAATCTTTCCAGAAGATTGGCTAATCAGAAACTGGATCAGCAGATCAGCTAACTTTGAATCAATCTTCGATACCCTTCTTTCAAGAACATCAACTTAAGATGATGAATTATTTTTTCTTTTTTTTTTTTAAAATCACATTCTCTCATGAAGTTTTTTTTGTCCCAGGGAATTTGGGTTGGAATGATCTCTGGAACCATTCTACAGACCTGCGTGTTGTTCTGGTTGATTTACAGAACCAATTGGAATAAAGAGGTAATAAGAGTTTGGTACCTCCATATTTTTGCCCATTTCTATTCTGTTACAGAAACACTGAACTTGGATTCATTCTTGGCGAAAGGCATCAATTGCTGAGGATAGGATCAAACAGTGAGGAGGAGAAAACGATGAGAAATCCAATGACAGAGAGAAGTAAACTCAAGCAAACAGAACACAACACATTTTACCCAAATTCTACGAAAGTTGCTGGTACAATGACATCCATTCTTTCAACACTGAAGAGGAAGCTGCTACTTCACTTCAAAGGTGGTGGTCACACTCGAGTTTCTGGTTTTCTCTTAACCACGGATCAGGCTCCCAGTGTCAATGTCACAGGTTCGATTAGTATTGAGGTTTGGGTCAGCCATCAAGAACAATCCAACTTTCATATATTCTCTGTTTCAACCCAGAAAAAACACTTTCATGAATTCATTTTGTATGGTAGAGAAAAAGAATAAGCAAGGTGTTTTATGCATGAGTTGACTTGGATATTAGACTCAAATATGCACAAAATTTGGGATAGTTTTCTTCCAACAAAACAAATACATAAAAACACTTTTCCCATTCTAGATCTGGGCGTTGGGGTTCTTTACTGTTCTCTCCGTCCTCCTTGACCATGTGGGCTCATCTGTATGATACATTTCTCTGCACTGCCAGCATACATATTTCCCTCCCCCCACCCCCAACATATATCTATGGTGCGGCCTCAACTGGTTGTAGCAAGGTCTTGGGAATGAATTCCGCATTCAAAATAAGTGAAGGTGAAGGTTGGGGTTAAAATATAATATATCTTTCCTATTTCAAAAACAGCCTAATTAGCTTATATAGGAGCACCACTTTGCCAATTGGTGGAATATTTCGGTACCATTTCAGTCATTTTTGGTGGTATATTTTGGTTTCGACCAGGGTCGAAAGCCCAGTTGAAACCGAACCTTGAACCTTGAACCTTGTCAGCAAAGAGGCTGGTGTAAGAACAAGAACCAGCAACCGCACACCACTTTCAAGATCTTCTTAAGGATCAACTAAAATATAATATTACACAACAATTTAACTGAAGTTCAACAAAAGCAGGATCGCATGCTACGAGTTTTGTGAACCCCAGAAAGTTTTACTTCATAAGCAAATTCAGTAACAGATGGGAAGCTTGCTCCACCTGAGTCACCCATGGATAGAATGATTAACTTAACTATTTCATATTAACCTGTTCGTCTCCGTTTTATCTGTTTATGTGAAATGAGATTTCATTCACATTTGCTATGAGTTTTGTGAACCTCAAAAAGTTTTATCACCCCAGGATTTGCAAATTCAGTGACAGACTTGTGATACAAAGCAGAAGACACTTGTTCCAACTGAGTCAACCATTTCTAGAATAACTAACTAAACTATTTCATAATAACCCATTTTGAAATGAGGTCTAATGTATATTAAGCACTATAGCTAATCCTATAAGTTCAAACATGTTCCGTCTTCCTAGTATGTAGGAAAGATAGCTTTGCTAGTTCAATTTTTCAGACCTTTGGGAAGGAGCGTTTTGGGTGTTGGCAGGGGGGGATTTGACATGATACCTAGGTAATTCAATCATTATTCTTGTGTAAAAGAAAATTCCATGTCCTTTTTCCTTTTAATTCTTGGATGAAGCAGGGACACAGCCTGCTTTTTTTTCCCACAACTTCCTACAATGTAGTCTTTGCAAGGGTGCAACTTGATCCCCAAACAAAGTGTTCTTTCTTCAACACAAGCAAAATGGATTTGATTTCTTTCAAATCAGGTCAGGTTTTTCTGTTTTCTTTTTTGTTCACCACCCACCCCCCACCACCCCCAAAAAAAAAAAAAAGAAACACGGTATATAAGAGGAAGTCACATGTTGAGGTTGGTAATGCTTGAGCTCTAGTTTTTCAAATCAGACCACTGATCAAACATTGAGATTTTATAATGGCATGAGAGTGAGAAAAATAACTTGGGAAGCATTGAATCTGGCTGCCCTACACTCAATTCAAGCCCAACCCAATGTAAAGACTGGCTTACAAATTGGCATCTAATAACCCATACAGGAAGTCATAATCATCTTTTGCTAAGAAAGCTATCTGCTATCTTATACAAACAATGCCTCCCCTAATATAACTTGTTCCATAATAAAAAGGCATACCCAATGCACAAGGCTCCCACTACTGCGGGGTCTGAGAAGGGTCATAATGTACACAACCTTAACCCCACTTCACGGAGAGACTGTTTCCTGGCTCGAGCCCATGACAATTTGGTCACAATGAAGCAACCTTACCTTTCCATACTTCATGAAGTTAATGTTTCCAAGTCCAACCGAAGCAGATCCTGTCAATACATAACTAGTCTAAGAAGCTAAAAGTTAAAGTTATTATCTAATCTCTAGACAACAAGTGACCAAATTTACAACAAAATGGTCAAAGATCTAACAAATGAGGTACCAGAATTTTACCAACAGATTGGTGTTAGAAGGGCAGCATGCCAATACAAGGTTGAGTTTCGGTGTTCAACAATTCCAACCCAGTTCCAATTTAACAAACCGTCATGATTCATGTGAGGGCCCTCTCGTAGAATACAAACAACCATACGAAAAAGATAATGGTTCATTGCTGAAACTCTAAAATTCAATGTCTCTTATGGCTGTAAATCTCTAAATATCTCTAAGAACATGAACTCCTAGCTGAAATTGGAGAATCCCCTACTTCTATGACACCAAGAAAAAAATAAACTAACCTCTAGGAGAAGATAAATAACTTGAGAACCATTGAGAACCAACTCCTATTAGACAAATCAAATAACCAATCAAATTCATAATCCTACTGCTAAAATAAACGACAAAAACAGAACGATGAGAACTCCTTGAGGAGCTCAAAGCTGAGACTAAACCCAGTCGTTACTCTACGCTTAATACTGGAGGACAGCAATAGTCTCAAACTTACTACGACCGATTCCAATCTAATGGGTGTTCAATATTGACAGTACAGAGAAAACATAATCCCAATATGCATATTATTTATCAGCTAGAAAAGAAAAGAAGAACAATTAAAAGAGAAGGAAAATGGATGGAAGGAAGAATGAATTAACTAAGACAGTCGATTGATAAGCAAACAATAACAAGAGAAATCCTTCATTAGTCACAAAAACTGGCATTAATGAAGTCTTAGTAAATTTATCAACATATCGTATCTGACTGAAGATCCGCCATTGCACACACAAGAGAGAGAGCAATAAACCATCAAACTAACACATCCTTACAAAGCAAAAAAAGCAAAAAAAAAAGCATGAACTAATGAAAATTTATCAACAAAGTTACTAATAAAACTGAAATCGCATCCATTGATCCTTGAAATGATATATCGAAGTAAACTCAAACAAAACAAAATTAAAGGTACCAAAATAATTCTTCGTCCTCGAAGAGATTTCCCCCCAAAAAAATTCTAAGTTAAAAATCCTTAACCAAATATACTAACCAACAGAAGAAGTAACCTAGGAAGTGAGGACGACAGCACCTCCGGCCTCTTTGATCTTCTTTTCTGCTATCTTCGAGACTAGTTTAGTCTTGAGGACGATGGGCTGAGAGGAAGGCAACTGCCCCTTTCCCAAAACCTTGAAGAAACCGTACTGAGTGACGTCAATCAGAGGTGCATTCTCCGGGGAAGCCTTGTCCTTAACTTCTTGAGGAATCATCGACCAGAGCTTGTCTATGTTAACGATCGGACAGTAGAACTTGTTCCGCAGCTTGTGGAAATATCTCATACCAACCTTACCGAAGTAGCCAGGATGGTACTTGTCGAACAAAATCCTGTGGTGATGCATACCACCAGCATTACCCCGACCTCCCGGATGTTTGCGGTGCTTACCTATTCTTCCATGGCCGGCGGAGACGTGGCCTCTCTTCTTCCTATTTTTCTTGAACCTCGTCGTCATTGGATTCGCTCCTGCTCCTGCTATGTCAAATGGCGTTCTCGGGTTTCAGATAATACTCGCAGGGAAGGGATGCTAAATCTCACCCTTGGTTCTACATTTTTTCCCTTTTTTATCCTTCATAAATATTGCTCTCATTCTCTTATCCTTCTCACTTTGAGCCCTTTTTTTTTTTGGGTTTTTTTTTGGTAAATATGGTTTTATATATATATATATATATATATATATACACACACGTAACCAGCACAAGGAGTCTGATTTACGTAGATCAAAAATTCAAGGAGAGGAAGAGAGCCAATCCATCTTACACGCTAAGGAGGTGGCTTTCCAGGCTAAGGAGTCAGCAACGCTGTTAGTCTCCCTAGGAACATACTTGAATGAACAAGAAAGAAAAAAGGTAGTCAGATATTTGATGTCCATCCAAATACCGAAAACTTCAAATTTGGGATCCGCATGGTTGCTGCTGAGGATAGTGGCAAGCTCAATATTATTTGTTTCCAATTCAAAATTGTCAATTGCTTCAACAATACTATGTAAGAGCTCACACCGAATTGCAATTGCTTCTCCTTGAAGAATAGATGATAATTGAGAGTTCATTCAAAAGCATGTATGTGAAAATCATCTGCAGTGGTTGCATAGATATATTGAACATCGGGCGACTGGGAGTTCTTTAGGGTGCATGCCTGAATGCTCTCAACCATTCGATGCTCATCGCACCTCACCGTTCACTACAGAAGATGTGAACTCCTCAAAAGTATGAATTTAAGTATTGATATCGTGTATGTGTGTGTGTATATATATATATATATATCTCGATCTTGGGGGTGATAGATATCGATCAAAAGTTTTTTTTTTTTTTTAAATATTTACTTGTATTTTTAGTCATACTTTTTTTTTAAAGAATTTTATTTATTTTTTTCATTGGATTTTTAAAACTCTATTTTTCTATGGACATTTGGGCAATTTTTTATTGTTAAATTGAGTCTAGGGGACATTCAAGATCTGCCAACACATGAAATATTTGTAGCATTTCGGAGAAACTAACGCTAGAGTAAAAAAAAATTGTCCTCGAATGAAATAAAAAAAACAAAACAAAATGAAAATAAAAATAAATAAATTTCCTTTACAATTCGTTTTGGATCCACTGAGAAAATTAAGAGAAAGTGTATATGCCAAATTCTGTCTTCGTTGTTTGATTAATTGTAATTACTCATTATTTACTTTGTGTGAGAAAGATCCTAGTGTTCAAAAGCTTTTTATATACAACTGCTTGCAAGTCCTCAATCCAAATAGATGACATAATGGTCTCTATATGCTTGGGTTCAAGATCTAAGACCAATATAGAAAAAGTACTAATTGGTCTTAAGGAGGGCTAAACTGAAACCTTATATTAATTAAGAAGAAGTGTTTTCTATAGGAGAGTACAATTCCTGATTACAAGGGCAATGATAAAACATGACAAAAAGGATCCACACAATAGTGTCATTTTCCCTTTCATAAGAGGTCCCCTCATGTGTCTTGCAAAAGGGACCACACTCCCAGAGAAAACATTTTCCCATTAATCAATTAAGCCTTCATTGTCTACATTCCAAGCTGTTTTTCTTTTATATCCATTTCTTGCCAATGTTTTTCTTTTCTTTTCCACCCATTTATTGCCAAGCAAACAGGTGGGATGTAGAGATGGGAGACGCTTATAAGCTAGATTTTCAACAGTGGCAATAGTGAAGTGCCTTTTTTCATATTGAGAGAGAAAATGGATTATGAAGTTGGTAATATTCTACATTACCATATTCTGAATAATGATCAGAAATTTGGTGGAATCATTACAATATAAGAACTTTTATCAAGAAGAAGGGAACGTTCCACCCATGCCAACTATTGCAAATTATGTACATTCTTCGTTATTCCATTCTCAAACACACCTCTCACTATTCTGGACCACGCAAGAATTCGTCGTCCGATTGAATCCTCTTGTTCCTAGATGCTCCATAGAAAGAAATCGCTATTCCTTTCCTCCACCAAGAAAGGTTCATTCCGAGTCACAAGAGCAATCTTTTTTATCTTTTTTTAAATGATAGATTTTATCTTTTCGTTGTGATAATGCAATGTTGGAAGGCCTTGGACACTCATTCCCAGGAATTGATAGGTGTTAGAATGCGCATCCAAGCCTTCCCAGACCAGACCTTAGATGGTCGTTGGACCAAGGTCTTTGGAGGATGCAGTCATTTGGAGAGGAGTTGGATCCCTCACCATGATGAGAGTTTTTGTAGAAAACGAGACAAAACTTGAATGACTATTTACCAGTTTTCTGATCTAACTGTACAAGAAATTGAACTTTAATATGTCTGAAATTCCAGAATCCAAGGAAATTTATCTGATGATGTTGGTTCCCTCCCCTACTTACGGTTAAGGATAGAAGCGGATGGAGGGGCTAAAACTATCCCAAGAGTAACTTCGAGAAAGCAAAGAGAATATCTTCCACAATTCGCAGAAAACAGTGTAGGGGTTACAGGAAACACCATAAACACTGCAACTTGAAAACCATGAAAATAGTCTGAAAATTTAAGCTAAGAAATTTGAGAACATAAACATGAAAATTCAGACCATGAACCCTGAAATCAAGTATCTAAATTTTGGACATCGTATCACAGCCTCTATGTTTGGCATTGCACTTTCAAGTTCAATAGATCCCACTGGACATGATCTAAGCCTCAGATAATCTCAATAGAGCTTAAGGGCAATTATAGTTTCTGTAATTGCCCTTAAGCAATTACAGAAAGGCCAACCTGGCTCACCACACAGGAAAACTTATCAAATCAGCTATCACAAATATCTTGCTTGGTCTTACCCTACTGTGCAGGTTCCAGTGTGCGCCATATTGTGTTGGGTGTTACAATAAGGGCTCGGGATGACTGAGGTTACCATGACCCATAAAAGAATTTATAAACCATGTCGATGAGGCCACAACTCTTACTAAAGTTAAATGGACATGAAGCAGGTCTATTGAATGTACAACTTTAACGGGATCGGGCTGACCTTCATTAGCCAAAAAATGGACATAAACATTCCACAGACAGAAGACCTCAATGTAGCAGTTTGATCATTTTCAGAAGATTTTCAAGATGGAACTATGGAATACGACATAGAGTGAATTCTATCTTACATACACAGGTTAGTTCTTCAGCTTCAGTCTATGGCAGCCATAAAATAGAGACTACCATGGCCTCTTTGACCCAAGAGGTATGGTATTGGAACCTGAAATCAAAGCTCGGTTACCAAAACCTCCTCCTCCTCCTCCTCCTCCACCTCGCCCCCTGGAGCGGAAGTTCCCACCTGACCCTGCCAAAACATTGAAATGTTATCACCAAATCAATGTTGGGGTAAAATCCCAGTATCAACTTAAATGGAACAAGGAAACACAGCAGACGCGAATGCATACCTCCCCCACCATAACCACCTGAACGGGCTAAGGCAGCCAATGCAGGACTCACGATCTGGCCAGATTCTTGTAGGATCTTAATTAGATCCCTCACAAACTTCGCATTTGCATGCGTAAAAAAGGTAAATGCAGTTCCTTTAGCACCTGCACGGCCAGTTCGTCCAATTCTGTGGACATAATCTTCAAGGCTCGATGGGAAATCGTAATTGATCACACATTTTATGTCTTTCACATCTGCAAACATTATAGACAAAATTAATGCAAATGGATCAACCTGTACACTCAGTACTAATCTTTCCAAATGCAGAGAAAAATGCAACTGCCCCCTTATCCCTGCACCCCCAACTTTGGTTCAAACATAAGATACACATTCAACAAGTAAATGTGCCCACCTTGACCTTGCAGGGATAAGGACCAGCACCATCACCCAGTTCAACCCCTAGAAATGAATAAGCTTGCTTGAGTCGACTGGCTGCCACAATAACCAGCTCCAAGACCGTGGATGGGCAGCAACAGCTTTCAACCATGTTACTTAGACACTTTGATGATAGGAGCCATGCCCATGTCAGACACTTCTAGTGAATATAAATCAAACCCAGAATTTTATTCTTATCTTTTCACTCCGTAGTAACCATGTAAACAGAAACATAGGAAATATCTACAAGGCTGATGCTACTGATATTCCATTGGTCTTCCCACAATCTAGAAAATATTACATTTGTCATGGCCATATTTGTGAACCTGTGCTCCCTGTGTCCATGTAACATGAGCTGCAAATATTGAGGTACCAGAGGCATTTCATGGAACACTAGTGGCATGGAAGAAATTGGTAGATGCCTTGGTGAAGGGAAATGATCATTCTCACAGATAGAAATAACAAGAACATAGTTATAATCTCTAGATGAGATGGCTTCCCCTCACCCACCAGACCACGAAATTACACTCGGGAAACTGGACAGCAGCCTGCCGACTCGCCAATGTTCAGCATAACAACTAAATGAAGACAATTAAAATTCCCTAATACATAGTGATCCTACCAAGACCACGTGCAGCTACATCAGTGGCAGTCATTATAGGACTTCTGCCACTTTTGAACTCAGCCAGAACCCAGTCCCTTTCGGCCTGGTTTTTATCACCATGGATGGATAGAGCTGGCCATCCATCCATCCTCAGCTGCCGTGTGACCTGATCACATCCTTTTTTCGTCTCCAGGAATATAAGGATCCGACTCCCATCCATCATTTCCGAAAGTAATTTGATCAGCCTGGATAAACATATGAATAAATCAAGATCAACAAGAGATTTTTGAACTTTTTTTTTCTAGTTTTTGGTTACCAGAGTCAATGAAAACACACCTATTATACTTCTCCATATCCGTCATAACTTCGACTACCTGGTTGATAGAATGATTGGCCTTCAAATCCACAGATCCAATGATCACCTGACGTTAATTGATTTTACAGGGCACTCAATAAGATTTTATCATCTACCACTACAAATCATTCATACAAGAAGTCCACAAGCAAGGAGAAACGCGCGCACCCACCTTGTAGGGATTATGTAAGAACTGCCTTGCCAATGCTTCCACCTCCCTGGGCCATGTGGCACTCCAATATAGTGTCTGCCTATCTGGCCGAATCTGTATTTAATGAAGTTCAGGCCTAATGATTTTATTTATTTAATTTATTTATTTCAGAAAAATAATTACAAGCAGATTGGATGAAAAAATAACATAACATGATGCATCTATGATGTTAGAAACTGGAAGGTAGCCATGGAAATAGGAAATAAGTGGCATATTATTCCAATGGAAGCAATCACACATCAATGTTATTGTCCACCAATATAATGATTCACATTATTCTTCCGGCAAAGTAGAAAGTTCATTGTCGAAGGAACAAATCACAGCTCCTTACAGAATCAAACTGCTTAATAGAACAACTCTCCCCTTGGCAGCCCTATCTACATCAACTTTCCCCTTCTTAGAAAAAATCCATCCTCGAATTTTGTAGAGCGTAGGAATGACTCCCACGTGATGCACGTCTATCATTAAACCATATTAAAATTCAGGTAGTTCCTTGAACATATGGATGTAGTCGTATAGGCACTGAAGCAAGAGCGTTTCGATCAATTGATCCGAACGCATTTGGGAACCTGGACCAAGAACCAGATCTAAGGCTGGCATTTAATCAGTAGGATATTTAGAATATTTATTTTATTTGACAAAGATATGTAATCTTTTATTTTGGGGTTTTATTAAGTTTCTATTTATGTTAGTCTAAGTTTAGGAAGTGTCTTTGGTTTTGGGATTTTATAAATAAATGTGTAACCAACAATTTTGGGGAGAATAGAAGATTGAATTGAGTTTGCATTGAGTGGTGCCTGTGTGGCCTGGCAGCCCTTGGCTGTGTCTCTCCTTCTCCCCTACTCTTTTGCGAATCCACTCTCCCTCCCCCTCCCTGCAACTCTAAGTTCATCTCAAGGATTCTTCCCTACCCGACCGGCCCTCCATCATTTGGAATCAGATCCTTCCCAACCAACCCATCTCCTTTCCCTTCCGATCTCTTCCCCATTCTTCTGTTTTAACTTTTGCCAAGAACAGGAGAAAAAAAAGTCGACTTTGTTGTAGAAACAAAGTAAACCAACAAAAAATACCCTCCACAATCCTCAATTCCCCCCAACCCCATCGAACCTCACTCTTGTGATTCTTCAAGCAACCCATCTCTTGCGGCTACCCGATTCCACCCCTTTGAGAAAAAAAGAAAAACAAAAAATCAAACCAGAACCCATCCTTCCCCCCTTGTTTCAGACAAATTTCCCCTACAGCCCTCTGTTTTCCCCTTCTGGTATCAAAAATGAAAAAATAAAAAGGAGAAGAAGAAAAAGAAGCAGAAGCAAAGAAGCCGAAGGAAAAGGAATAGAATCATACATGTTTGAAGCTTTTCTGCGAGTCACCCATTCTCACGTTGAGGTCGCCATCTCCAATTGGCCCCCTTCGAAGTCGCAAAGCTTTCCTTTCTCTCGCATCACTACTGCTAGTGTCTCGCATCTAGGGATGTAAATGAATAGTCGAAATCCGAATTCGAATTCGCATTCGTATTCGTTTAGGGGTATCTATATCCGGTTAGAGGTATCCGGATTAAAATCCGAATTATCCAAAAATAATTATCCGATCCGATTAAATAATCAATTAATGGTTTTGAGGATTCTTGAAGTTTAAACAGGTTCACGAGAATGAGGAAAAGAGTTAAAACAACTTAGAAAGATGGATTAAGAGCAAATTATATTCAATGGGGGAGGAAGGTCAAGATTACACAAGTCAAAGAGTAAACGAATAGTTGAAAATCCGAATTCGATCTGCATCCGTATTCGTTTAGTGGTATCCATATCCGGTCAGGAAATATCCGGATCCGAATACATCCGATCCATATCCAATCCGTTTAGGGGTATCGGATCACAACACCCACCTTCGCTGCTCTCTTGAATCGACAGAGCAGAGCCTCTCTTTGCTGGTTTCATCTCAAGGAGATCCCCTGCTCCTTTGTCAGTAAAACCCCATACCCCCAAGACTCCTCTTTGCCCTTTTCTCTAATTATTCCTTCTCTTATTCCTAAACTAACCCTGCCCCCCCCCCCTTTATTGCCTCTACTCCTTTTTCCTTGTCTTTCCAAGTTTACCCCTTCCTCTTTATGAGTTGTGGAGTCTTTTTTTATTATTTTTTGAATTCCCAATATTAATCACTGCCACTCACTTAAGGACTCCAACTTAATTACAAATCTACCAAACTTTATGCTACATCATGGAGGATGATTGATACAATCTACTCCTTTTGAATAGCGATGATCTCCATACCTTACGGAAAAAACTTTTTAATCTCCATACATGTTGTCGAGGGCTTGCTGATAGTAATAACACATTCTATGATAAGTTGTCCAGCATGAAAGAATCTTTAAAAGGTGGATCAGAAGTGGAAACACATGTGGACCAACTAGTATGGCAACAAAAGATGAGAAGATCGTGGATCAAATAATTATGGACATCAGTGCAATGCTGTCATTTACCATCATGAGTTTATTTTCCCCTATAATTTTCCAGACTTAAATGCACCTTTGAAGCTTCATATCTTGGATTTTGCTCGCGTTACAAACAGGGAACAATTCAACCCCGCTCGACCGCTCATGACTTTTATTGTTGCCCTTCTACGAAACTCATGGATGAGTTTTTCTCAATACTAGGGGAATTGATGCAAGAGCATTTCGATGGATTGATCCGAACCCATTTGAGAACCTGAACCAAGAACCGGATCCAAGGCTAGTGGTTGATTAGTAGGATATTTAGAATATTTATTTTATTTGGCAAAGATATGTAATCTTTTATGGAAAAGGTTGGGCATGCTAGCGGATTACCTAGAATAAGGTATGCTAGCATCTATTGGCAGTTAGATGAAATAGAAAAGATCTCATTCGTTCGTAAATGTTACCTTACATAACCTTCCCAACACCACCAACTCCATAGCCCTTTTTCTTCTACCTTTCTCCTTCATGTCCGTCTCCGGCTCCCCCTCCCATCCACAAATCTCTCTCTCTCTCTCTCTCTCTCTCTCTCTCTCTCTCTCTCTCTCGTCCGGCCTCTACATGCCCCCACCTACCCTCTCTCTATGGGAACTCCAATCAAGTCAACAAATAGAGAAAGCAATACATCTGCAACAATCAGCCAAATCTGCTCAAAGAAAACCATTCATGAGTCTCTTCTCCATTTCTCTTTTTCCATCCACAAGAGACCTCTCCAACATCCCTCCTTAACAGCTTGCCTTGAAACTAGAGTTGTAACAAAAATGGAATCCAAGTCATCAACGTTAATGGCTGCCACCTAAGAAGAACTAACCTTGACAAAACATGAATGGGGACGGCTCCTAAAAGGAACTCTCAAATTGGTTGTGGGTGGGCTGGGTACATTAACATGATAAGCATGATGATGATGATTATGATCATGATCACGATCACGATCACGATCACGATGTTGATGGTGATCATATCCTTTAGAATCTTCCTCCTGCTGTTGTTGTTCCTTGATTATTTCTTTCTTAAGGTCAACAAGAGGCAAGAAGTCCCTATATAGACCCCAAACTTTGAAGTCGAACTCTTCGATGGCCCAGATTTCTTCCATCATGCTCCTAGAGTGGGTCTCGGAGCTCTCCCCAAACCTGAACAACGAGACCGTGGGCGATGTTTATGCCATCGATACACCGATAGTCATGGATAAGGGACACCACGGTGGTCTCCCAGAAAGTCGTGGCTGGGTGTCTTGATACAAAGGAGGTGGGAGTCCTCTAGTTGCACTAGACGCCCCGTTCTCTGGCTGAAGTATCCCCACACCGAGTGTCTGATGATGTCCACGTTGTTGCCGCTTCTGGCTCTCAACAATGATGTCTCGGCTTCCAGCTTCAGCACGAAGCAGTCTTTGTCATTGATCGTCCTCTCCCCTATACATACCGAGTATGACAATAGGTTGCCGGTTAACCTCGAATCCAGACCCTGCTTAAAAATCATACACAGACTAATTTTGAATGCTAGGGTTGTAAACTGATATGAAATCATAACAGATTCATCTCTCTCTCTCTCTCTCTCTCTCTCTCTCTCTAAAATCGAGCATCATAGATCAGTTTTTTCTTTTCGATGAAACCGTAATAGAGCAGTTGCAAGGGAGCACAAAGACAGAAAGAAGGGAGAAAAATGGTGTAGCATGGATTGAAGGTTTGAATCTTATCTCTGGATCCAACAGTAGTATCTAAGTTTTACCAAATCCTATGGCTTAAATCCCGCTAGCATTTTAGATTCCAAGGTAACCCACTAGCATACCTATCCCTCTCCCAATCTTTTATTTTGGGGTAAATATTAGACAAGTAGGGAAATTTCCAATCTGGGTTTTATTAAGTTTCTATTTATGTTAGTCAAGTTTAGGAAGTGTCATTGGGTTTTGGGATTTTATAAATAGATGTGTAACCAATGATTTTTTAGGGAGAATAGAAGAATGGATTGAGTTGGTATTGAGTGCTGCATGGCCTGGCAGCCCTTGGCTGTGTGTCTTCTTCCACCCCTACTCTTTTGCGAATCCTCTCTCCCTCCCCTGCAATTCTGAGTTCATCTCCAGGATTCTTCCCTACCCTATAGGCCCTCCATCAGGCACAGTAGATGTTCTTCAAGGTACTTCAAGAAGAGGACAAACTCCGCGTGCTCAACTTCAACATCTTGTTCCCAAACCTTATAATAGAACATATCGCACCAGACCTAATCCAAATCGATTGAACTAAAACAAATCAAGGGCTATCCGGATCCTAGTTAGTTAAAACGAGAATGGCAAAAAATGGGTAATCAGTACGGACATGTTTTAAACAAATCAAAATGTGAACATAACAGTCAAAAATATGGTCAAATATGGCAAAAAGATGAAAATGGACTGTACAAGTTTTAAATGTTTAAATTTGAGCAATACAACGCCAAAAAAGGGCAATATACATACATATATATAGGAATTATATTAGCTAAATACATTTAATACAAAGTTAATACTCCAAAAAATATAAGGCATTAAACATTTCAAATATATCAAGATTTTGTGAAGAGTCCACCTGTGGAACCCATCATGCTTGATGGCCTTAGGCCACACTGCAGAGATAAGATAAAGTAGGCTTAGGAACCCATTCCCCATACAAACCCACCTCCCTAAGCAATAGGCACTGCACATCCGCATGGCTGAGGGAAGCAAGACCCACGCCAGAAACTGGACATCCATGCTAGGTTGAACACCTAATGAGCGATCTTTTTTCTTTTTTTTTTTGGTAATAATGAACATAGAGTCGCATCACACATAGAGAGACAGGGAGAGGTGGCTGACATTTGACAAGATGTGAAGTGACAATATAGGCATCAAATCAAACTGCATAGGAAGAAAACCCGCAAGGCACACACCAACCCACTCACAACTCACCCTCCCATATACCACTTATTGTTTTCAATTGCCTTTTTTTTCAATTAAGGGAAAAAAAAAAAAAAAAAAAAAAAGATATATGTTCAGAACTTTAAGCTGAATCCATTTTTTACCGCACTTTTCGGAGCAATTCAGCCATACGCGTTTTTAACTAACAGAGATCCGGATGGTGCGGCAACTTCAGGGATGGAATCGGATACCCCTAGTATCAAACCCAAAGCCAGCCAATATCTAAACAATAGGATTTAGAATATTGTGACGGAACACTTATGGTGAAACCAAAAAACAGAGCAGGGAATATGGGTCTCATAATATGAATGGATTAACAATCAGTTAAAATTAGATTGCAAAAAGGAATTTTGATAGAAAGGCAAATATATAAGATGAAATCAAATCAGCAGATATCAAATGAGTTACGGCAGAAACAGGGTGGCAGGAAATTGGTCAGCAAACAGGGATTTCGCCAAGACTAAACAGAGATGGAGGAACAAGGTCTCACAGGAGCAAGAGAGAGAGAGAGAGAGAAAGGGGGAGGAAGAAGATGACATCCAAGCTGCCCTAGGCCACGCAGTCTTCAACAAAAGCAAAATCAACTAATATCATTCCCCAAATCTAAATCCCAATGGTATGGTACATGCATATAAATAATAGAAACGCTACCTGGAAAGGAAACCTTGATGCGGATCCGGGGTCTAAAACCGGAATTGGATCACTTATGGCCCCATTCAATTAGCAAATACCAAAATTAAAAGAGAGAATGGAAAATATGTGGTAATTCTCAAGCTTTAAATCAAAGTGGCAGAATCGTAATTTCAGGAAGATCCACTTTGAGGTAGCAAAAGTAACAAATATGGTCCACGTATGGCTAATGGGTATTCTTGGAATTAAATTTAAAATAAGGACACAAGGTATTAAAGGACTAAGGAAGGGGTATTATGGGGAAAACAGAAAATAAAGGTTACACAAACCCACGATCCTCTTTGGAGGTGGTCTTCAACCTTTAGGCCACCAACACAAGAGGCTGAAGAACCAGAATTGATTTCGACAGAAGAACTCACTCAGCTCAACCTCCAAGGATTCGAAACTTCAGGATATGGCTTCCGCCCCCACAGCCCTATGAATTCCAGCAACAAATCAGCAGAGTCAACAGTCTAAAGACTAATAGAGCTCTGCTGAAACAGTAAACAGCAGTAGTTGCAGGTTCAGATATGGACCCAGATGGATATTTCGCAGCAGGTTTGAAACTAGGGGAAAGAGACAGATTTAGGTCGCCCTCGGGTGAGGATCCAATGCCCAAAATATGAGGGAGAAAGAAAAAGGGATGAAGGAGATCGAACCCTCAGAGGGGACACGGCACCAAAACAACTCAACAATTCATTCATCAACTCTTGCCCAGTGAATTGAGTTACAAGCCTATTTATAAGAAGACAAAATTAAAAACTCCGTAATTAAAATCTCAGTCCAAAATAGAGAGAAATCTCCCAATTACTTCCTAAGATCTAAATTGATAGAAACACAATAAAACCCAAACTAGAAATTCCTTACTTAACCTAATAACTGTCCAACATATCTTTCCCAAATAAAAATAAATCTTAAAATATCCAATTGGCTTTGATTCCAAATTGGATCCGGTTCATCTCCATCTGGATACCCGTACGGGTTTGGACCCGTATCATGGGATCGGTCCATCATTGTGCACCTGCATCAAACCTATTCTGTTTGAAACTCAAAACAATCAAGAAACTAAATTCTACATAGCTATCTCCTACTTAACCTACTCAAATAAAATAAAATAAAATAATTACATGTTAATCCCAAAATAGAAATAAGTAAAACCCTAAATTATCCTACTAGACCAAAAACCCAAATTGGACCCAATTCTCGGTGTGGGTTCCCAAACGCATTTGAGCCGGTTTCAACCATGTATCTGCATTTTTTTTTTTCAAATTTGTTACCAGATGGACCAC
The DNA here is from genome assembly GCF_013358625.1 of Macadamia integrifolia. NCBI lineage: Eukaryota > Viridiplantae > Streptophyta > Magnoliopsida > Proteales > Proteaceae > Macadamia > Macadamia integrifolia. The sequence continues at coordinate 38,129,058 of NC_056561.1, read as the reverse complement.
GGCAGCAGTCTTCAAACAGAAGAACACAACAAATATAATAAAATCTGACAAAACATAGCTTCAGCTAACATTAAGTTTCAATGATTGGCACCTTTAGCCTGCCCTTCCCATACATGAAATTTACAGAAATAAGGTTCCATAAATTAAGAGAGCGAAAAAATATAAACATACACAAAACCACTAACAACAAAACAGAGCAACGGTTAATGAGCCGCAATGCTAAAACCTACACATAATTTGCTACAATTGAAACAACATTCAAAGCCGACGACGAACAGCATGACAAACTACCAATCAGGGATAAAATAATAATCAATAAGAACAAAGCATGCTTTTACCCACATGCCATTGCTCAAATACATGCACCTGAAAGACAATGTATTACAAAAATCCAGCTTGGATTAGCATGTGAAACAATGGCAGTAAAATAGATGCCTTTAAAATGATTGAGCAAACTTCAAACAACTAACCACATGCAATGCAATTCCTAGCAATTTTCATGATCTGCAGATGATCTGCTACTAAAGCAAAGAAAATAGTCAAGGAAACAAGCAGATAAGATAATCAGAAACATCAGGAAGACTCACCAACCCATTAAGAAATTGGAAGGCTAGAAACAAAACTATGTTTTAGGCGGTTTTAAGTTGAATAGAGGATAACAAAAATAGTCTGTCTACAATACTATAAAGTAAGACTTGAGTAGGAAAGATGAATCCTACTTGCGATACAATTTTCCTGATCTGCGGTTCAAACCCCATGTCTAACATTCGGTCAGCCTCATCCAAAACAAGGTATGTTACTCTCCGTAAGTTTGTATGCTGAGCTTCCAACATATCAATCAGTCGACCGGGTGTTGCAATGACAATCTCAACCCCTACCAGAAGCACATCAATTTAGATTTAGCTACAGCATTGATCAGTATTGAAGGGGGAAGGAATTAGGGGCAAACAAAATATTCAACAGAAAATAAAATCTGGACCTGCTTGGAGATCGCGAATCTGTGGTCCCTTTGGGGCACCACCGTATATGCAAGTACTTCTCATACTGGAACGTGACCCAAATTTGGCAACTTCTTCTTGTATCTGAACAGCCAATTCTCTTGTAGGTGCTAGGACCAGCACGATGGGTCCTTCACCTCGTACTGAAATAGTGTAATCAAAAGAAAAATTTGAGAAACGAAAATTAATCTAAAAAACAGAGGAGGAGCGGAAGACACTAACTCAGCCGGCGCTGCGCACTGACATGTACTAACGCAGGCATCAGATATGCCAACGTTTTCCCAGAACCCGTCTCCGCAATACCGATCAAATCTCTGCCTTTTAAAGCCATAGGCCATCCTTGAGATTGAATGGGAGTGGGTTCAACAAACCCCAATTTAGCCATCACCTCGAGGCAGTACGCTGTTCAACCAAATAATTAATAATCAGTCGATGTGATATAAGTATGGTGAACGGTGGGGAAGAGGGTGACAGGGTGGCCGTGAATTTAGTTCAGAGATCAGAAATATTGGAAGATTACCTGGAAAGTTTGTCTCTTGAAATAGTCTGATTGGCTTTGGGACATCGTAGCCTTCCACCGTAATCTCACGCCTTGCTCGGTAAAGCGCAACCTCTTGCTCCGTCATTGCCTGGACGGAAGGGCTTTCCACGTAAAAATTCTTTTCAAAGGGTACCAAGTCTCCAAAATCCTGCTTAGGAAGAAGAATGCTGTTCAACTCCCCTCTAGACTTTCCACCATCTCTACCTCTACCGCCACCACGGCCGGAGTCAAAACTCCTACCTCCGCCACGACCGCTGCTCGCCCTACCTCCGCCACGGCCGGAATCAAAACCTCTACCACCAAAGCTCCCACCACCACGACGCCCACCGTCACGACCACCCCTTATACCACCACGTCCGCGTCCTACATCCCTGCCTCCTCTGAAACCACTGCCACCACGGTCTCCATCAGACATTCGGCCGCTGCGGTCTAGAACAGAAAATCTACCGCCACGTTCTCCACCCCCGCCCCTTCCACCACCTCTCCCTGCACTGAAGCCCCTTCCTCCACCACCTCGGCCAATGTCAAACCCTCTGCCGATGTCAGGTTGGAAGGGCGGGTATCCGTTAAAGCTACCCGGTCCCGGCCCGCCGGGAACACCAACACCTCCACCCCCCCTCCCGCCAACGAAAGCTGAAGGTGATCTTCCGTAAGCAAGTGGTCCACCACTCCCGACATTAGGGTCAGCGCCACCACCTACTCCGCCCATCATGGAGGGTGACATTGTTTGCTGTGGTGCCATTAGGCCACTGCGACAAAACCCAATCGTCCATAAAAATTTAAGAACAAGATTTATTAAAGTAAAGCAGCCACTGAATGAGACATTCAATCAATCAACGGTTTCATTGGTTACCTTCTTCTCTCCCTATAGGAGTTGGGATCCGTGTATCTGGGATCGTAAGGGTTCATCATCGCCGCCATTGAAGGTAGTGAAGAACAAACTCTCCTCCTGATTAATGGACGGGAAAGGCGCTAGGATCTTGTTCTCCTTTGAAACAGGGAGAGGTCCCTCTTTCAAAACCCTTCCCCCGTCGAAGTGTTGCCGAGCGTGTTTCTACTGACAATCAAGATTCAACCTCTCTTATCGAGGGATCGCAAAAGGGTTTTGCTGGGTGCAAGTGCAACTAGACTTGGTCACACGACCTAGGGCAACTTGAAAGATAAAGTATCAAGGAGGTATTTTTCCCTCGCCGTAAGTGTGTGAAAAATACAACTAGGTCATAAATTTCTGCCCCAATATTTATCCAACAGACAAAAAAAAAAGAAAAAAAGGTTGAAAACTGCCCCTACTTCCCAAAATATGTGTCCCCACTCCCCGATTGTGGAAAAAAATCCTCTGTTTTTCTCATTCATATTTTTCCTTGTTTTACTACAACTTTAAGACCAATGCACCGGATATAATAATCCTCACCCAACATTGACCGTTGATCTTAAAGTTGTCCACGTGTCGTGTTCTGCAGGTAGCAAAACAAGGAAAAACATGAATGAGAAAAAAAGAGGATTTTCATCCCTTGATTGTACGGGGTTTGAATGGTTGATAATACCCCCTATATTTCACTCCCCAAAAAAAATTATCATACTTCCTTCAATCCAACAAAATAAAAAATAAAATAATACCCCTATGTTTTACCTATCATGTGAGGTATTAAACATTATTTTTATATTCAATTACACTGGTAGATCCAATGATTACATAAATTATGGTCATGTTTATTTAGGGGGACTATGGGGTGGGATTCTTATGGGATTAAGGTAGGTGATAATGATGTAGACAACATAAACAGGCAGGAATAGAAAAGTGAAGTTCCCCTTAATTTTATCATTATAAAAGTTGCTTAGTTGTGTGTATGAGAGAGGAGAGAGAATGGTATCGTCACCATTTAGTCTCTCCCATCTTCATCTTTTTCCCTCTTTCTCCCCTTCCCTTGCCGGTAGGTCCATTGTCTTCTTTTTTTTTTTTTCATGCTTACAACATTACAACCCGAGCCACAAGAAGCCTGCAGATGTTGCATGTGGGAATGCTTAGAAGTGTTAAGACATGAAAGAATTTTCAAAGTGGGACACCAAAATATACATTGATTTGATCATGAAACAAACATTGGACTTCATATTTTGATATACAATCAAAATGAGGAACATTAGAAGGGGAAAAATCTATTTTGGTATGTCAACTATGCATATTAGAAAAAGATGAATAACAATTTTTTTTTTTTTCATGCTTACAACATTACAACCCAGGCCACAAGAAGCCTGCAGATGTTGCATGTGGTAATGCTTAGAAGTGTTAAGACATGAAAGAATTTTCAAAGTGGGACACCAAAATATACATTGATTTGATCATGAAACAAACATTGGACTTCATATTTTGATATACAATCAAAATGAGGAACATTAGAAGGGGAAAAATCTATTTTGGTATGTCAACTATGCATATTAGAAAAAGATGAATAACAATAATTGGACAAGCCTCCATACGGCAAGCAGTGCTTCCGCATGACCAATGGGCAATAGTGGGGCATGCCAAGACTCGAATCCATAATCAATCGACTCGAACGGTGATGGATTGAGGGCATTTTTACCATTAGGCTACCAATCCCATTGGTGTCATACCTATTGATTCACACAACCTTATTCTCATCGCTTATCATTTCGTCATCTTCTTTAATCAAGGTTTCCCACAAATCCCTCTTCGGGCTAGCCAGAGATGATGACCCACAAGTAGGCACAAAATTGTTCCACCATAACCCATTGGAACTTACTTCCCTTTTATCTACTCCGAGACATCTCAATATTCTCGAAACTCCCTTATGCGTTGATGTGCTACCTGGTAGTGATACCTGAGCCATGGGTGTGTTCCCCTCGTCCTGCAAATCCCCAATATATTTTACATATTCCCATCAAATCGATGGGACTTTCGTGAGGAGTCGAGTGAGAGAAATCGCCAGCCACGAGGGTCAACAATAGATGGTGATATATTTTTTTTTGTCAACCGAAAATCCCACCCAAGATAGCCAAACGTCCTAATATCCCTTTGGGATGGGAAAGTCCGTACAACTTGTCCACTCCGACGATCCCCCCCAATCAAATCAAAATAAGAGAAATTGAGACCATCAATAAAATCGAAAATGCTATGGCTTTTAGGAGGAGAATCTTGCTTTCCACCCTTGGATGGACAGTATGAATACATTTGTGGATAAGACAATCGTTGCATTTGACTCTCCTTTTTGACTATCTCACAACCTAACACTGGGTAGTATTCATGTTAATGGTATCCATCATATGTTCATTGATCCTTCAGCCTCTCTTTCGCCTCTTATTTTCCTCTTTCATTATGACATTATTTAATAATGCTCGAGTATTTTATGAATCCATACATCATCTTTTGTATTTATAAAAGCAACATAAGTTGGATTATGATCTTGGAGAGTACTAGTGAGGGTCTCTCTCTCTCTTTGTGTTTCTCTCTCATCACTGTTATCTCTCCAACACCCATGAAGAGGATCCAAGTACAAATAAGTGGGGCTTATTTTATTTAAAAATAATATTGACGTTTTCTTACTTCTATGGTAAATATGCTAAACAACATTGAATACTTTATGACTCTTTGGAGAAAATATCCAAATAATTGGCGTGGTATTTTTAGAGATGTTGCCCACTTAGTAAGGGGAATTTGTTCACTCAAAAGCTTCGTGTGGTTGTAAGTATGGAAAAGGGAATGAGAGTGAAATTGATTAAAAAAAAAACATATATAATGATTATGCTTTTTTTTTTTTGTTTGTATCTATAAATTCATGTAGGCAAATATAAAAAATACAAAGTAGATAAATGCATGAAATACAAAAGGCTTGGATATGAAGTACCAATAGTGAATGATTGGAATATGACCATGTTGTTTGATATATCATAAACATTACTCTTCCAGGCTATGGTATGGGCGAAGCCAAAAGATTCCCTAAAAAACTTGATATAGAAATAATTACAATCACATACAACTTTATCCTTCAAGGAAGGGATAGTTATAACCATAATGGGCATTTGAACAACGCATGCTAGACTCCGAATATCATAGTATGCATGTGGCATGGCCAATGAACAAAGATTATGGTTGGCAGCATGCTCAATCTACACGCTAGAAAAAACACTTAATATGAATCCTCCTCCAAGACCATTTGTGATTATGGCTCTGGTCAAGCCTATAGTGTTGATGTCGTCTTGCATGTCATCAATTGAGATCCCAATAACAAAATCAAAAAGAGCATTGTGACTCCTAAAAAAAGACAAGTGTATCGTATTCGCATGGGAGATCAATGAGGTATCCCTACAAAAAATATGACAAACACCAGGGGGCTTGGGAAATCGATGAATGTGTGCAAATTTTAGTCCCACATTGACTGAGGGGAGATTGTTAGGCTAACTGATAACTCCTAACCTCACTAATATGATACAATGTGTTTTAAAGCTTTGAGGCATATGGGTCAAATATGATAGTATTGTCAAATTTAATGGGACTGGGGCATTACTGATGGTATTAGAGCAGACCTCGACAACATGTGGGGCCATAATGAGGACGTTATGCCCAAAGGAGAGATAATGTGACAACCACGAATATAACAAGTGTACCAAACCCACATTGGAGATCAGTGAGGTGTCTCCACCAATAATACAACAAATATCAGGAAGGGGCGTTTGAAACTTTAGTCTTGTGTTGACTGGAAGGAGGTTGTTAGGCTAGTTGATAACCTCTGGTATTCTTAATATGGTACAATACGTTTTGAAACCTCAAGGCTTTTGGGCAAAATAGTACAATATTGTGCCAAATTTAATTGGGGCCGAGACATTACAAGCGTGCATCACAGATGATGATGGTGCAAGAAATTTACCTTGTAAGGGTAATTGCTCAATATCCAAGTAGGCTTCCAAAGTTTATATATATATATATATATATAAAGGAAAGAAAAGTAGTATTAGGATAGAAAAGTTGTCTTGCAATAGCAAGTGAAGGGATGTCAATCGTAGGTTAACAATCGGTAGCTAGCTTCCTTACCAAAGACATAGCCGCCAAAGCCATAGCCGGGTCATTAAGGCTTTTATACACAAAAGTGATGGAGCGAGATAAGTTAAATATTTTATAAAAAGTAGTGAAATAAAGCAATGGCCAAGCTCCCCTGGATGGCTGTGGAAGGAGGTGGATCAAGTTTCAGTTGGAGAACCAAACTTCGTTGATTGCCTAATATTATGCTTCTGCCTATAAGAGACCATGGAGGATTCATTATGCTTCACACGCTTCTGGGTTATCAATGTCAGTATCACCTGACTCCATGAGCCTAAACTCACCCTTTGAGGGGATTCCCCAAGCTCAACATTGACCTGATTGCAAAAGGTTAGAAAAACTAGTGCAGACTAGAACTGTACAAGACAAAAAAGGGGGAGTAGGACTTGCAATAAGGCATGGTGGACCTTATGTAGGCATGAAAGAATGAGAGGTTAATACCAAATTATATAGATCAAGATCCGTAATCCAACGGTTAATATGAACCAAAATACTTGATGGGTTAGGGGAAAATGAGACAGTAAAACCTCATTCCTATGTTTCTATATAAAATATAATGTCATGGCTAGTACGAAAAATGCCCATTAGTGATTCACATGTGATATGACCCTCTGAAAGAACAAATGCAGTATCATATGGCGAAGTGAGAGATGGGATAAATTATTCAACCTAAGCCCAAGGGGGCTAGCCAGCCAAATGTGTAAGGTGAAGTCACAATGGAGAAAGATATGATTTTGAGATTCATCAGCGCTGTTACAAAATGGGCATTCTAGAGGGATTGACATCCATTTTCCGAGCCTATCTTTGGTTAAAATACCATTATGTAATAAGCGCCAAAGAAACATAGTGAATTTGGGGTGGATTTTTAATTTCCAAAGAAAGGTCCACCACTTCCTAGGCATAGCATGGAGGGGCCTACGAACTGTCAATGGGGAATAGGATCGTAGAAAACAGACACCCAAGTATCTGCTTGGTTTGAAGTAGAAAAGACCCCTAAAGTCCAGGAAACCATAGACTGAAGGGGGTAGGGAAGAGGTTCAAAATGCCAAGAGAATGATCATATTGACTTTATTCGAAAAGTTGATTTGCTGGGTGATTGGGATAATGGAAGCTAAAGAATTATGGTTACACCATGGGTCGAACCATAGAAACGTATTCCCTCCATTGCCTATGTGGGCACGAACACAAGAGTGCAACTTGGGAATAATGGAGGTCAAACAAGGATCTTGTTCGAAATTATTTCGATCGCAGGGTTTGCGCCCATATTGAATTAGGCTTCCAAAGTTGATCATGATCAAGTGCTTTTTGGGTTGCTCCTTTAGGTTCTTTAAATTCCGTAGGTGGCGTAGCTATCGAGAATGTGGTTAACTATGTCTCTCCCCCTTTACGTGCATGAGTACATCTTTGTTATTTCGATTATGTTATGGTTGGAGTTCCACTTATGGTGACCTTTGAGAGTTACTTTGGAAACAAAAACAAAATACAGTAATTTATTATTATTCTCTCAATTCCAATAAAATGAAACTAAATCTAGTTTGAATTGGCAGGGTGGAAAATGCCGCTTGAAATTTTTCTTCAGTGAAAGCGAAGCCATGTTGCTTGGAGAAACAAAATGATTATCAAGTTTAGTGTTGTCAACATGTGGATCAATCGACGAAGATGACATAAATTCTTTAGATCCGGGAGAGACCAATAAAAATACACATAACCCTTATTGGACCATCAGGAGCGTCCAACGAAGCCGTTGATGGCATATCTATTGTGGCCATTGGATTCGACTGCAGATAAGATGGTGGTTGCAACGGAGATGAAGAAGACAATGGAAGAGATGATAGAGGTGGTGATGAGGACAGTTTGGCAAGGTGGTGATGGGGATGGTATAGGCAGGGATGAGGATGGTGGTGGCAGAGGTTAAGATGGTGGAGGCAGTGATGAGGATGATGGTGGCACAAGTGGGGTGGTGGAGACAGGGAATGTCGAGGCGAAAATGGTGGAGACGAGGTTGGAGGAGGGGGTAATGGGGACCGCGATAGAGGAGCAACAAAACCATTGATGATGATACAGAAGGTGGTCATTAGATAATGGAGTTCATTCACGGAGGCTGAAGCTTTAGCAGAGAAGTCCTTGAGAATTTTGTTACATATCTGTAGAACAAATCTACTGTAGATCTTATGTAGATTTAAGTTTGAAGGAGCTCCACATCGTTCTCTTCCTCTCACCCAATGCCGTATCATGTAGGGAGCCCATAGAAGAAGCTGCCCCAAAGCATGGAGAGGGCGCAAGGTCCTCGTTACTTAAAACCCTAAAAGACCATTGTTATCTTGACTTAGCAGTCACGAATGAATTGATGGATTCAATTTGAATAGACTAATATAATATGTTTTTCACATCCGTAGGAGGCCAATGATAAACAATAACCTTTCCCAAACATAGTTTTAAACTTCATTGTATTATGCTCTCCAGAGAGCAACTCTCATAGTGACATTCCTAAGACGTGGGGATCTCATAACATTTCTAATCGGTTGTCTTACGTGCACATAAAATATCATATTCTTGAAGCATAAACATAGAAGCATCCATTACATGTGTAGAACATACCAAATGCTTCTTGTATTATTTTACATATCATGGTCCGGATTTATTGGAACTACAAAATCAAATGGGTTATATAATAAAACAAAACTAATATTTGGCTCTTTCTCCCAGATTTTTGGATTTATTCATAATGATAAGATTACATATGATTTTGTTTCCACGTAGAATCAATATTATTCAATAGTTTACAAAAAAAAAAAAAAAAAGGATATTATTCAATCAAATTATATTTGGCACATTTCTCATATTTTATCGATTAATAAGTGGGTATTTTTTTGCAAAATTATGTTTGATTTCCTTTGTGGCAATCCCGTTAATAGGTTGAAGATGAAGTATAACTAAAGTAAGAGGTTGATTCAATCATCAATATAAGTATTAGATCCTCTAATTTATATAAATAGTGTTATAATCTCTTTTGCCATTATTCCTAATTCTGTAGCCAGAAGATTGTATTTTACTTTATAGAGTTGTCACACACATCCCTCTGTATTATCTACCCAGCCACCCACTTGGTTTAGTTTTGGGTACAAGTATAAAAGAAAAAAGTGAGAAATTATATGAGACGGGTGAACGATGGGAAAGAAACCACGCATGAACAATTTGAAGTGCGTTTATTGCGTATTCTTTATGAACCAACGTGTGTGTGTATATATATATATATATATATATAGAGAGAGAGAGAGATATATAGAGAGAGAGAGAGAGAGAGAGAGGCCTTTTTGTCTGCTCCATTATTATTTGCACATATAGGACAAATGATCCCATTACCATTTTCAACCTAAACAATTTCAATATCCAAAATATTCATAATTGGCATTCAAGGTCATATAACTAACACATGGGCCATGGCCAATATCATCAATCGTGCTAACCTTGGTATGGAAAGTTAAGCATGAACGTAACACTTATAATATAATATAAGCAAATTCTCCAGGGGTTTCTAACTCTACAAATTGAGTTAGTTATAATTTTAATTTGTCATAAGCAATCTACCAATGTTGTGGGGTGTCTATTCGGTGAACCAAGGGGAAACACCATACAAAACATGTCGGGTGGTTAACAAGAGACCAAAAAATTAGACAGTAGCTTATACAGGGAATTCCATGAAATTAAAGAAAACATTATATGAAAGCCATATGTCAATGACACACTCTTCAAGCATCAATGTGACGATGTAAATGGATAACCGAAATATGAATTTGAATCTGCATCCATATCTATATCTAGTCAAAAGGTATTCGGATTATCCAAAAAGTAGTTATTCGATCCGATTAAATAATCAATCAATGAATTTGAGGGTTCTTGAACTTTAGACCAGTTATAGAGAACGAGGAAAAGATTTAAGGCAACTTAGAAAGATGGATAAAGAGCAAATTGTATTCATAGGAGGGAGGAAGGTCTGGATTACAAAAGTCAGATAGTAAACAGACGGTTAAAAACCAAAATTTACATGCATCCGTATCCAGTCAGAAAGTATATGGATTCGATCACATCCGATCTGAATTCAATTCGTATCTGATTCATTTACGTCCCTATGTTGGAGGCCCTATAGCATTCTCATTAGTAAAATTTGTAGCTAAACAAAAATTGTTCATAATTTGGTCCAAATATAAGTGGGAGGGGGGGACACTTCAATGAACCCAGTATTAAAATACAAAGAATAGCTTTGTAATTTAGGTTCACAACATCTATTCAATTTGGGTTAAATTTTAAAATTCTAAATGAACGTGGGGTCCACTACTTTTATGGATCAACCAATGAGTTGCCACGGGACATGTCATGAAATGTTATTTTTAGTAGACATTTTTTTCCGTTGCTAACTTTATCTTTAGCAGACAAAAAGAGGGAAAATGTGAGTGTTAAAATCAAATAGTTGACATTGAGAGGGACTTCAAAATGTATATATGGACTATTTATAAGAAAAAAAAAATCATGTGTATTAGTTCTAAGCTTTATTTGTCTTTTTAGTAAATTAAATCTAAGTTTTATTAAATAACAAAAAAGCATGTGTGGATTTTGAAAAAAGGGGGGAATGTTATTCGTAAGAGAATTTACAAAAGAATCATTGTTCCTTCGTAGGGGTGTGTTAGTCATTTTATCTCTCCTATGTCTAGCGCAGGGGCACTTTTTTTCACAAAAGAAATTTTAGTAAAAAAATAAAGAAGATTGTAAACGTGTTGAACAGTATAAACAACAAAAGAATGTCTGATCTAATGAGATTTAAAAAATAAAGATTCAATAATCTATTAAGATTTTTAAATTTAGAATAGAAAATTATTCCTGCACCACGTGGGTTACTCCATACATCGTACCATAAAGTATTCCTACCTGAAAAAACATATTCATAAAGTATGCTTTCCAAAATACCATACTTTTCCGATACCCACCCCTCTTTCGTGTCTCTACGCCCCTCGGTGAAGAAATTCCTTTCACCGTAGGGTAAGTAAGAAAGGAAAACTTTCTTACTTTCTTCAGAAAAGGAGAGAACCAACACAAATCTCATTTTCCGAACCTTATTATAAAACCAATCATATATCGACACGTCACCAACAAACCCCAGATGCAATTTCCCGCGATTTCTCAAGCTGGGGCTACACTACAGCAGCTCAAAGCTCGCTACCCTAAAATCAAGAACCAAGTATCGCTAGGGTTTGTCATCCCCAACTTCCATTAGTAAATGAGATCGAATCTCTCGCCTTCCTTCCGGCGATATTCAGGTCTCTCGATTCGAGATGCTTCAGTTGGTGCTGTTGGCCGTGCTGTTGCTGCTCTCAAGATTTCCGTCATTGTTGTCAGTTCAGGGTCCTCATATAGCTGATGTTAACCTTCTGTTGCCTCCTCGTATGACTTATCCCGTCGAATATCGGCTTCAAGGAAGTGATGGCTGCTTCTCTTGGTATATCTGTTTGTTTTCCACTTGAAACTTTTCTAAATTCTAGTGGAGGAAATTAAGTGAAACTTACCATTTGAGTATCACTATAGCTAGGTTCCATTAACAAATTATAATCCCAAAAATATCGTGGTGGATCCTTGGAAATGAAGTGAAACTTACACTTTGGTTCAACTGAACATAGGATTTTGTTTATTTTACAGGTCATGGGATCATCATGATATTCTATCTGTTCAACCTGAATACAATGCTAGTAGTCACTGCTCGACAAGTGCTCGTGTGAGATCGATTGCCCCTTATGGGGGTCGAAAGGAAACTGCTATTTATGCTTCTGACAAACGCAGTGGCACTGTAATTCGTTGCAAAGTTTTTATTGATCAAATCTCCAGAATCCAGATATTTCATAGTTCTGTTAAACTTGACCTAGATGGGCTTGCTACACTCCGAATTCGTGCATTTGATAGTGAAGGTATTCCTGAAGCCAGTGGCAATTGACTTTTTGATTTTCAGTGTGGATCTATTAGCCCATTTGGTGTGTTTACCTTGTACCCTTAGACGTAAGTTTTGTCTGATCTGGAAAATGTGTCTCATTGTAATTATTTGATGTTATTGCTATTTCTATTGTAGTCCTCACATTTCTTGCACCACTTCTCTCTCTCTCTCTCTCTCTCACAAAAGGTGAAAGAAGTTTACAGCCCTCAATGATATTCCGACATGGGTGTGTTAATGAAAATAACTTGTGGAACCTGTTGGATATGTATGTTTTGCCAAGAGAACCTAGGAACAGTCATGTGATAACCTGCAGTACCGGTCTTGATTTTACCCTCTGTGTAGTTTATTTCAAGCTACTGGTACATAAGAGCAGGTCTGGTTTTATAGATGTTAGCCGAAAAAAGGAGCAGGTATGTCAAGGTTTTTTCAGATGGGTCTTTTCTTTAAATTTGGGCTGCTCATCTATGCGTATGAGTATTACTTGTGCGCTGTTTATCACTCTCAACTTTAATTGTATGCTTATATAAATTGTAAAGTTAATATTTTTTGCTCTGTTCTTTTGGGGGGCTGGGTTTGGGTGGAGGCGTTTCCCTTCTGGTCGTTATATGTTATTGACTTGTCAATTTCTGTTGCAGAAAATGTGTTCTCATCATTGGTAGGGTTACAGTTTATGTGGCATCTCATGCCTCAAACTGATGGAGATCAGCATCATCTTGCTCATGTTCCTTTGAAGGATTCTCCTTTGAGTGATTATGGCGGTTTTTGTGGTGACCTAATTATTCAAATAAAACTGGAAGATAGTGTATGTATCTGCTAATGGCTTCAAATGATCAAAGAGTTCTTGTTTTAATTTATGTTTATTATTTTTTTATATATTTATTTTTTGATTTCCTAAATATATTTAATTAATGTAGACTGATCCCGAAGCAGAAAAATCCAGCTAGAAACTAGTACAAACAGGATTGCAGAACAGGGGAAAAAACCAGAAAATTGAGTGAATAGCGGTGCTGCAGGTAGTGAAGAACTAGGAGAAACTGACCTAGAGTTTGAATTAAAGTGATAGAAAAATAGAAGGGAGAATAGAGCAGGAATACACTTTCAGTGTTCTTAAAATCCACCAAAACCTGTGAAGAGAAATAATCCACCCTAGCCTTCATTTGGAATCTACTAAGCACACCTGAGAATCCACCCAAACATGTACTGAATTCACAGTAATTTTCAGAAAAATCTGAAGTATTGAATTGCAAAAAACGACGGGGAGGCCTATGGCCTGTACATGGATTTATCACCTTGCTAGCAAGTAATAGGATAGCTTAAGGACTGAATTGCAGGTAAGCTTTATCCAAGCGTAATAAAAAAAGTTCTGATTCTCTCAAATTTCTCCATCCCATCGGATGGTCCTTTGTTTGCCTTCCTAAGTTAGAAGGAGGCATTGGCTTAAGAAGAATCAAAGACGCAAACTCTGCCACCATCCTTAAGCTGGTCTGTTAAGCTGGTTTCCAAACAACCTGGCATCTGGGTCAGCAGGGTCTACTTTTCTCTCATCTGCAAAGACTCTTTATGGACTGCCACCGTTAAACCTATTTCCTCCTGGGCTTGGCGCAAGATTCTTCAAGCTAGGCCGATCTAGTATTGGCAACGGAGCCGAGATCTTCTTATGGCTTGATAACTAGCATCCAATCGGCGTTCTTTCCTTGATTGTAGGCAATCGATCAGTTTACTCCTCTGGTCTCCCTCGGTCTTCTGTGTTCTCCTTGATCATCTCACTTGACTCTTGGTCCCCCCTCCTAACATCCCCTCTCTTGATGCCATATAGCAATCTCTCCACTCCCTGCCCTCTTCCTTTTTAGGCTGATCAAACCATTTGGTCCCCTTCCTTCTTGGGTAGCTTCTCCGCCTCGGCCTAGAGCTTGTCCACTCTTCCTCCCCGTTCGTTCTCTGGCTCAAAGTCGTTTGGTTCAGTGCCCACATCCCTCGCCACAACTTCACTGTTTGGAGAGCTCTCTCCAACTGCCTCCACACCCAAGCCTTTTGATGTAATGCTGTAATCGATAAAGCTCAAAACAGTACCAGGGGTAGGATCTTTTCTCAGAGAATAAAGAACTCCATATTTGGAGAATAGGATCTTGCTGAATGTTGAAAGATGAAACGGATAGAACAATAGACAATAAGATAACACCCGGGCTTCACACAACAAGGTGGATCGATTGGATCAAACATCAACTTACATTGATCAATCACAAGGGATTTCTTAATCAAACACAAGAAGAGAGTTGCATAAGCCAACTTTATTTTCAAATTCTGAGTTCTCTTTGAATGCTTATAATTGATTCCTATTTATAGGACCAATTCAACAAAACATTACATACCAAACCTTCACTTAACAAGAGTAGAAAGTTTTCACATATTATAAAGTTGGGGTAGGAAAGCCTTCCGCTTCCAACTGCTAAAGCTGGAAAAGTATTCACTTATTCAAGTTGGAATAGGAAAGTCTTTACCTATTAACTACCAAAGGTGGAAAGATCCTCATCTCTTAAAGTTGAAATGGGAAAGTTTTCACCCACCAATCATCGAAGGTGGAAAAATCCTTACCTCTTAAAGTTGAAATATGAAAGTCTTTACCCACCAACTACCAAATGTGGAAAAGTCTTCACCCATCATCATTTGCAAAAGTGAATTGATTCCCCCTTTAGAAAAGTAAAAAGGTAAAAGTAACTTCTAACCACTTAAATTGACCTCATGACTAGTTTAACTAATGAATCAAGCCACTACTAGACCAAAATATCTATCTATAGTAACTAATCCTGTATGCATACTTACTACCCATGGTTTAGGCCCATTAAAGTGGCCTATTACGTTAAAAACCCCTTGGACCAAAGGCTCAGCATGCATACAACCCAACCATAGGCACCTTCTTGAGCTGTGTCAGGATAAGTTTTCTGGTTCTATATTGAAATGCTTTTCTCCTACCTCATTTGCTTTGGGTAGCTCCATCACCAATAATTTGTTCTTGAACTCCTTTCCTCTCCGTGTCTTTATTACACTCACTGGCCTTTTGATGACAATTTCTGTGGGATATCCATCATTTTCATCGTCACTATCCATGATGGTAATAATCCCAACCATGGGGGTGTGATGTAGATAAGTCACTTGGGCTTATTTTATTGCAAATAAGCCTTGGGTTGTGTTTTGTATGTGTTGGACCTTTGATCCAATGGGTTTTCTTTGAAATGAGCCACTTTAATAGGCCTAAAATATGGGTAGAAAGTAGGAAAACGGGATTTTATTCATTAGTTTAATTAGTTGCTATTTAATTCAATAAAGGCCCATTAGGCCATTAGTTGGTTGTAAACTCCTATATGGACTATTAGTTAATTAGTCCTACTCCATGTTGAAGTCATAAAGTCAAGTCCTAGTCCTATTTTGAATTCCTAGTTGTAGTAGGAGTGTCTAGTCCTATCGGGAAACTAGCTCCTAGTTGTAGTAGGAGTGTCTAGTCCTATTGGGAAACTAGCACCTAGTATTAGTATGATTGTAAACTTCCTCTCTATAAATAGAGAGGCATATGTACCATTATTGGACAGATTTGAATGAAAGAAAGTTTGCATTTATGAAAGAAAGTTTGCAACTAAATGCTTAGAGCAGCTGAGATAGCTGTGGGTGAGAAGCCCAGGCTGAGATAGCCACTTCCTTTATTCTCTTTCACCCTTCTCAACCCCCTATCTGTTTTATTCTTCTTTTTTTAAAATTTTATTTGCTGTAACATTCAAGATGTATAGTTCAGATTTTGATAAAAGTCTCTAGAAATCAGAACCGATCAACAATCCTAGTGGGAATAGGAGAGAGATCGATCTCCTCTCTTTCTCTCTTCTATACTCTGTTCAGCCAGGTCTTCAATCAGGGTATTCCAGGCCTCATAAGGGTCCCACGAGCCTTACCTAGTTACTGTTGGAAGCATTCAGCTGCTGTTCTTGAAGGTTCTTCTCAGTTTTCTCTCCTAGGTTAGAAAATCAAGAAAACTTGTAACTTCACAACCAGCCGTCAGAATCCTCTCAACTTTGGGGTTTTTGTACCCTCCCTAGGGACTATCTACGCTTAAGAGTGCAACTCAATCGGACTCCTACAGCCTTGGCCGCACCTCTCTCTCTCCAGCTCTATAATAGGTCTTTCTCTTTCCTATCGGGTTAGGTTTTGGGCTGGTTTTGCTCCTATATGGGTATTGTATCCTTGGAGATTTATTTGATGGTATTGTTTCTTTGTTTCTTACTCTTATTTGTATTGTTTGGGGTTATAAATTGCTGGGGTAGTTTTTTGTAATCTACTCCTGCATTAGAGTGCCTTCTTCCACATGCTCTTTAGGTTCCTCCTCTTGACTGGGAGTAGGAAGTCGAGGTCCTTCACAAATATCCCGAGCTCGGGCTCACGCCTTCTTCATTGCATTAAAGAGTCCTAAGAACACAAGCCCATTTTGGTGATGAATTTGCATCACATTCCTCATTTACCGCCATATTCCTGTCTGCCCTGCCTGTTGTCTTTGCTGGAATGGTCAGGAAGACAAAACCACCTCTTCTTCGACTGCCCTTTCTCCTCCTGTATTTGGAAGCTTGTCCTTTCCAAATGTTGGCTTGTCTGAAGAACCCCCCTCCCCCTTAGAGAGAGTGGGTTTGGATTGAAATGGATTTTTTTGGAAATACCATCTTTGATACAGTTGGGAAATTAGCCTTTGGGGCTGCTGCTATCAACCATATTTGGATGGAGCATACCCTCCGTAGATGCACCTCCAAGTCTAGATCTTTTGATACGATTTGGAAGGCCATCTACTTTGACATCTCCTCCAAACTTGGTTCCCTCCCCCTTAGATCGGTTGTTGACTTACCAAGGAATAGGCTTATTGTTGTTTCCTAGGGTCTCCCTCTGTCTATTTTGGCATCCCTCCTCCCGCCCTTTACGGTTTTACCCCCCCAACCTCTGGCTTTGTATATCCGTTCCCCCTTACCCCCCTTGTATTTAATTTAATTATTCATCCAAAGAATAAAAATAAAAAGTAGCCAGAGATGAGTCCCTTAATTCAATGCAAGACTGAGTCTTACAGGTAGGATAAGATAAGGGATATAATCTTAGATGAAGCTGAGCTGGCTCGCTATCATCAAGCCTATTCCAGCTTAAAATGAGATAAAATAATGAATAAGAAGCAAAATAGAAAGCATCTACTGGGACTCCTATTCAACTAACTAATGAATCCCATATTCCTACCTCCTACCCATAATTTACGCCCTTAAAATGGCCAATTACAATGAAAATATTTGGCCCAAAGGCCTTACACGTAATAACCTAACCCAAGGCCTATTTCTTCTAAAATAAGCCCACTGTAGAAATTTATCTGCATCAGAAATACCTTGAATTGAGCCTTTTGTTGTTGAAAATAATGCCTGGTGAACTGATTTATTTATCATATGATGATGCAGGGTGTTTATTCAGATTTATATGTTGTGAAGGGAACTGAAATCGGCCATGAGATCGTTTCAGCACATGTGCATGAGCCTCTATTTGAGCATTTGGAAGATAAGATTGTTTTAACTGTTGCAGAAGCCATGTCAATTGATCCACCCTCACCTGTTTTTGTCATCAGTGGTGCCTCTGTCCACTATAGTCTTAAAGTTATTCGTCAGAATGTTCCTCAAGGTTTTCTATCTTCATTCCTTCTATTGGCACCTTACTTAGCTGGTTCTGTACAACATTATCTTCATGGTCACAAGCGCACTTACTAGGCCAAGTTTGCCTTTTTGTTAAGTTCAACTTCAGTATTGCATTTTGATGAAAGCCTTTCATGTGTATACATACTTTTTAATTGTGGCATTGTGTGCGTAAGTTGTGTGACACCTTTTTGACCACATGTCGACTATGCATTTTCTCATGTGCCTTACTTTTTAGTTGATGTGATTGCTTGTCTAATGCTTTAGGTGCCTTTTAGTTTTATCGTATTGTATATACCTTTATTGTATATTTATATATTTTTAGTAGTGTGTTAGGTAGGCAGCTGACACCTTATATTATTCAGTCAACCACCTTTGCATGGATCCTATTGTTATTTGAGTACTTTATGTCTTTGTACGATGTCCAGTCGTCTTTCTGCTAGGGCGTCTCTTATAAGCAACATGCTGCTTTGATGCCCTGATGTGGTGATAAGTAGGCAAGAGCAAGTGCATGCAAAGTACCCAGTCTGTAAATGTAAGATTAGATTAGCAACCTGGAGCATTGGGTCGTTAACGAGTAAGACTGTGAAGCTGATAGATGTTATGAGGAGACAAGGATTGACATTGCATGTATACAAGAGACTGAATGGAAGGGCTATAAAGCTAAAGTGTTAGACGATTTCAGACTTTGGTATTCAGGAGATCAACGTAATAGAAGTGGAGTGGGCATAGTAGTGGCCAAAGATCTAAAGAATGATGTAGTGGATGTTAAAAGAATTGGTGATAGATTTATATCCATCAAACTAGTGTTGCAGAAAGAGATTGTCAATATAATGAGTGCTTATGCATCCCAATTAGGATTTAGATGAAAGTGATTAGTTACAATTTTGGGAACAAATGGATGGGTT